>NW_021163069.1:172500-610000 GCF_004324835.1 Dendronephthya gigantea
TTTGGGTTCAAGTTGCTGGCGCGCCAAGGTTGGGCACGAGAGAGTCCAATAATCGTTTTTTGAATGCAAGTTCGATAAAAAAATTAACATTGGACGCTGAGCACGTCAGCAGCTGAAAATAGACAGCAATAGTGTGATTATTTATAAACAATACAAATAATGATATTTTGTATATACGAATGACTTACCTCTCAGCGCTCTGTTTATTTCCCATTGTGTGGGTATGTTATGCGTAATATTTTTCGACCGCCAATAGATTCTTTAAGAGACAAAAAAAAGTTTTAATTTTTAGCAGAAAGCAAACAGAGTTTTCGTGATATATTTCCGCGGATCAGTCTCAGTTGTTATGCGGATTATTATTATTATTATACATTGATTTCATACTGTATTCTCGTTTCTGATTGATCGAAACCCTCCAAATAAATTTCAATATACGGTTAAATTTGGTATGGTAGAAAACGCGGGTGCGGATAGGCGGATGCGGATAGATTCTTGCGGATAATTGTATATAATGCGGGTAAATTCTTGCGGATAATGGTAGAAAATGCGGGTAAATTCTTGCGGATAATGGTAGAAAATGCTGGTAAATTCTTGCGGATAATGGTAGAAAATGCGGGTAAATTTTTGTGGATAATGGTAGAAAATGCTGGTAAATTATCTTATCATCAAACAATCGAAATTAAACTGTTATTTTACAGATATTTCGCACAAGAGGCATGTTTTGACAAGAAACTGTCAACTCTTTACCTTTATTTACTAATTTAGTAACTGAATCAGCTATTTTAAAGACATTTTTATGAAGCGTACCCGAAATTATATGTCGAACTAACCATAGGCAGCCCAATGGCGAATGGTTTTATTTGATTTAAAAATGTACACTTTGATGAAATTCACACATATGTCATTTATTTACATGCTAACATACTTAAATCCTGTTACTTACAACGGACGACTTGCGTGTCTGACATAGCAATGTAGGTATAGCTATTATATAGTATAAGATCCTAATGTAGGCAACTTCAATCACAATATTCACATGGACACGTGCAAAGAATCCGAAAATACTTCAATTTATCCCTAAAACTAAGCTAAAATAACAAAAGAAATAAAATCTGCGATAGTTTTACTATACACTGACTATATTTTAATAATTAAAACAAGACGCCTGTTCTGGCGTTAACTCCGGCGCACGTGCCAGTCTTCAATATAGAGCTTCTGAACATAAACAATACAGTTCATATTCGCATTTAGATGCCTTGCGAACCTAAATGTTCGATCGCGAAATTCAGAAGCACATCGTACTTTAAAAAGTATAGAAGTTAAATCGTTCAAGAATGTAAATAAACGGTATGATACATTCGCTTTGTCTTACACTTTGCCTTTGGAATTCGCGCTTATATAGTTATATTAAATCTTCAATCCTGTGCAAACTACGACGAGTCAAAGCGCCCATACACGACCACATCATCTTGTTAAACGGCGAAATAGCAGCGATATTACTAAAATAGGACCAGAATCTACACGTATTAAATAAATTCTTACCCCAATTCAGTCTAAACTTAATCGAAAAGCATGAAAAGAACGGTTTATTTGTTCCTCTTGAAGGAATTGCCGTATCATGCGAGCGAAATCGAATCGCGCATCGGAAAATTAGCCAAAGCTGTGCACCACAACTCTTGGGAGACAAGACTGGGACATAGATAAATCCAATCACATACACATTTTAAATACTAGAATGTTTCGCGCCATTACAGACTTGCGACGACGAAAAATAATAAAAAAAACAATAAAAAAAAAAACAAAAACAAAACAAAACCGAGGCGAATTTTCAACTCCGTCGCTGACGCCGGAGTAATAAGTTATGGAAGCGAGAAAATGCGAAAAGTTTTTGTTATTTTACTTTTTTTGGAATGGGCCGATGCTGGACCCGCGCTGTTGACTTTTAAGAACGTTTGAAAATGACGAGTTTGTAATCTGATTGGCTGTCACAACAGCGAGAACAAAAACAGCCAATGAGATAAAAATTCGTCATTTTCAAACGTTCTCAAAAGTCAACAAGCGTGTCATAACGTGTTGCTGAAATTACATTATTGGGAATTGTCATAACAGTACCGAGTTTCTGCAATATGTAAAATGGAAGTTGCTCTAATTTCAAATTTGTCTCGTGCCTTAGACAGCCGTGTCCCAAAAAAATCCCCCCTATGGAAATGTTGGAATTTAAATGCATGATCAAGGCAGTAGTGTGTAAATAGTATAGTTATTAGGTTGAGGCATTCAATTAAAGCGTCTTGCTTTCAATTGGGTTTATCGTAATATTAAGGCAATTATAAGATTCTAACAAAGGCTTGATTTCAATAGAGGGGACATTTTTTTGGGACACCCTGTATAATTTTATTATAACAAGGCGGCCATCTTTGATTGCGAAATCCTGCGTGTTGGTAATCACTTGAATTTCTGGAGATGGAATCGGAGCCGTATTACCGTATTTATAGTGAAACTATAGAGCTCTCTAGTATAGACCTGACACCGACGAATATAATTGGAAGATTTACCTTTCTCTCGGTAAAAAATAAAAAATTTACATCTATGAACGGTTCATATATTACTATTAGGCTCCATTTATCGCTTGCGCGGTGCAGCCCATATCGTAACATAAATAAATGAAGACTAATACTCTGGCGGCAATGATCGGCCGGATGAGCTCCGTTTTCTGCGCGAGGACCGCATTATATAGAATCATAACAGTACTCTCGTTTGGATAAATAAATGGCAATGTTTAATAATGAAAACAAATGTAGCAAATTACATGCAAGAATATGGCTACATTTTTTATTATCATGCATAGCACAGAAAAGGTGGGGAGCTAAAAAACGCCCAAGTGTAATTAATTAGAAAGTGGAAGCGCGAAATGGGTTAGTTGAGGGAGGGAGGGTGAAGGAACGATATTCAGGCCGCGACGAAATGTTAAACAATGACCTTAAAATGTTGTCCATGCTCACTTTTATACGGTAGACGTGAAGCGTGATATGTAAATTTACTGAGATGTAGCAATATTCCACGGGAAAATCAACAGGTTGAAAAAGTTTCGCTGCGATGAATATATCCCCTAAAACCCATGCCACGTTCCTCACAGTCCTTGAATAGCCCGTATAATCCCCGCGAAAGCAATAAAATGATTATTCGCTTAAGCAAATAACTGTTTTACACGGTACCGGGCGACCTTAGAACCAGTCTTAAAGAAAACCACGGAACCGAACAAACTAGTCTTAGTCCCTTAACAGGACGAGTTCGCGACCTAAAAAAATCAGTCGAAAACTGACTGCATGATATATTGCTTTTTAAATCGCGTAGAGAACTTAGCGGGAGCCGTATAAGTAATCAATATAAAGCTCTCCAGTATAGACCTGACACGGTCGAATATTGTTCTGATGTCTTTTTACTTGGTAAATGTAATTGAAGTATTTACCTTCCTCTTGGTATAAATTTACTGTAAACTATTCCTATTAATCTTGTAGCTTGCCGGATAATCCGCGTGTATGCATGCATGATTTCTTAGTGTTTCAAATTAAGCGTTGCCAGAAATCTCCTACTGGTCGCTGTTGGATGTAAACCACATTTTATTCAATTTATGTGGGTCGTATGTCGTCGTTCGGCGAAAATTGGTATTTTAAGGACATTTAGTTTTTCCTAAGAATATTCTGCACCGCTTTGAACAATTATAGACATGTATATGCTCAAAAATGTGAAAAAGTGCAGCTCATAAACAAATGGCTGTTACGAAAAAAATGATGTGTCAAAATGTTTTTATTCGAAGCCATTCAACCGGTTATTACTCGGCGTCAGCGACGGAGTTGAAAATTCGCCTCGGTTTTGTTTTGTTTTGTTTTTGTTTTTTTTATTTTTTTCTTTATTATTTTTCGTCGTCGCAAGTCTGTAATGGCGCGAAACATTCTAGTATTTAAAATGTGTATGTGATTGGATTTATCTATGTCCCAGTCTTGTCTCCCAAGAGTTGTGGTGCACAGCTTTGGCTAATTTTCCGATGCGCGATTCGATTTCGCTCGCATGATACGGCAATTCCTCCAAGAGGAACAAATAAACCGTTCTTTTCATGCTTTTCGATTAAGTTTAGACTGAATTGGGGTAAGAATATATTTAATACATGTAGATTCTGGTCCTATTTTAGTAATATCGCTGCTATTTCGCCGTTTAACAAGATGATGTGGTCGTGTATGGGCGCTTTGACTCGTCGTAGTTTGCACAGGATTGAAGATATAATATATATAAGCGCGAATGCCAAAAGCAAAGTGTAAGACAAAGCGAATGTATCATGCGGTTTATTTACATTTTTGAACAATTGAACTTCTATACTTTTTAAAGTACGATGTGCTTCTGAATTTCGCGATGGAACATATAGGTTCGCAAGGCGTCTAAATGCGAATATGAACTGTATTGTTTATGTTCAGAAGCCAGCCTCGTACCCAGGCGCTTTATTGGAAAACATAAAGGTTGCATTCAGCGTAATATAGAGATCTGTGGCTGAGATGTGCGGCGCGCAGGGGTGCTTGGGGAGGACGCGACGGGAGAACGAAGCGCCTGGCAGAATATGCAGATTTCCGGCTCCCATTTTTGCAAAAAGTGAGAAATGCGTGAAATCTACAATATGTAGATATATTTTGAAGAAGAATTGAACCTGCGACCAAAATTATGGATGATTTGGAACGATCGTTTCAAGAACTATCATTTGAAGGTAGCTTTATACTGAATTTTTTATTTTAATACGACTATTTTGACAAATCTCGTTTCGTAAATAGTGTATGGGTATACTCCTAACTCCTCTGTGTTACTATGCAGTCGCGCAGTATTTAACACTATTTAAATTCATCTTAATTTCCTTACAAAAGTATCATCAAGCTTGGAGGAGGAAAGGTATACGTTTGGTATCGAAGAATTGAGTGTTAGAGGTCAGTGCTTACTGCTTAGCCTTAGTTGCCTTGGGATTTAAATATTTCCTCTATTGATATTAATTAAACAATAATACATTTTATTTTCATTCTATATCAAATATGCTATCAAGTTGCAATTTATATGCGTGTTACTAGTAATATACAATAACAAACTCCAGGTCAGATTGTTACGAGCACCCCACAGAAAGAGGGAGGAAAAGAATCATTTCACAGCAGGGAAACATGCTTTAACCCGAATGCTTGGAGTTTGTGTGAATTTAAGAATAAACATAAGTACATATTATATATCAAGACTCAATTGTCAGAGATTGGGGCTGTTATTCATAAATTATACATATTTGTGCTTTTCATAGGTAGTGGAAGATATAAATCACCAAATTTATGCTCTGAATTAGAAAGGTTGTTGGACTATTGTGAAGACTCCAATGTCCATGAAAAACAGACATTATTAATGAGTTTACATGGCATTCTGATAATAAAAAGAATACTTTGACTCGGGGAATTAAAGAAATTTTCCCACATTCTACAAAAAAGAAAATAGTTGTTGGATGTGAAAATATGTATCTTCTTTTGAGAGTATAATGTAGTAAATAGGACTATGGAACAATATAATTTATACATGTATTATAGTAATTTCTTGGAATACTGTACACAACCTTCATCTACATTGTGTGATGTATATAAGTATATTGCTGTAGGGATGAATTAAGTCTATTGTTTGCTTTGTGGTACATCAGTTGAATTAATTTCATGTACAGTACAGTATACCAAAGAGTGTTGGTGTTATAAAGGAATATTAATGAATTACTCTCTACATAGGTTTCAATAGTTAATTTTTCTTAACATTTAATACAGTTATTTACACTAATTTGTTAATGAAACCACATGGTAGTAAACCATAATATTTCTGTAATGCAGAATGATAATATTTCTGTAATGCAGAATGAACTTAATGTAATGGAAAATGGCTTAGATGAACAGAATCAACTGCTGCTATTACTGCATTAGATGATGGAAACATTGAACTGGCTAATGAGCTTAACAAACATAGATTCAAATTAAACTCAGCATTGACAAAAACGTACCAGGTCAAAGTCAAAATTCTTAGTGTTTCTGGAGGTGTTAAAATAACAGATTCCCAAGAAAACCAAATTAATAAAGAAGTCAAACAGATGGAAGAAATGTGCAACCTAAATCTGATGTAAATCATTGCATATTCGAGTAGATACTCTTCTTTCAGCGCTCGTAAATAACTGTTTGCGCCTTAATATTCGAAAATGATGAATAATACAACGCAGTGATAATTTTTGCACAAAATCTTTCCCAAATGTACCGCCCGGTGGATAGGGTGGACGGCAATTTGCTCATTTGCATCTATGAAATATATGAATAAATCGTCCGCCGGCGCCATATTTGTTGCATATTCTGCCAGGCGCTTCATTTGTCGCGTCCTCCCCAAGCACCCCTGCGCGCTCGCACATCTCAGCCACAGATCTCTATATTACGCTGAATGCAACCTTTATGTTTTCCAATAAAGCGCCTGGGTACGAGGCTGCGTCTTGTTACATATCGAAAGTAGAATTCCGATGTAAGTTAACAGAGAATTAATTCCAATTCTGAAGCAGTATTTCTTTAACTTACGAAAATAATAGACATTTTCAGGTATATGGCAATATCTCACGATATATAACAGTAGAACATTATCCATTGCGCTATATAATTCTCACAAACGGCTAAATTGATTCGTTGAAAAAATACGCCGTATGTACCAACTTGCGTGAGTTTAAAATTCAGCTGTAAACGACATCGCATCAGGCCAAGCGCGCTTAAACGTTACTTTGGTTGTACAATAACCATAAATTGTCGAGCTAACATTTATTGCCAACATTTTCTATTACACCTTCGCGGCAATCGGCACATACTTTAAATAATGCATAAACGTCTACACCAGCTATGCCGGAAGCTAACATACCGACTGTCATACACATCAACACGTCGCTTATTGCCAGTTTATTATATAACAGTGGCGAAAACAACAATCTATTATTAGATCTATACCATCACTCTGAAGGCAAACTTTCTAAACTTGCCTTGAGCATCGATTAATAATTATGATAAGTTGGTATTACCTGCATGGATTGATAAAAATTTCACCTTGAATCTGCCGGGCGAATCTGTCGCAGCTAGGGCCTAATAGTTCCTCCAAAACGTTGGTGTTTTAAAAGATTATTGTCATAGAAGACTTTCGAATTGATAGGACTTACTGATAATCCAATTATTCACCAAATAAAAAGAGGTGATTACGATATATCTCATGAAGTCGGCGTGTTAAATCGGTAGACGCGAAATAGTTATGCGTGTGAGTATACGAATTAATGTATGGATTGTCCAGCGCATGCGTTAATCGGGGATTAAATGGCCTTATCTTTTCCACTTGGTAAGGCTGTTTCCACTAGGCGGAATTTTGCATGAAAGGCATTTTTGATTTGTATACAGTTTAAATTGGGAAACCATGGTTCAATTATCGTTTTTGACTAGTATTCCTTTAAAATATCGTAATATTACCCCAAAATATACCGCAATCCAGAGAATAATTCTTAATTACTAGAAGTAATCAAAGATTAGCAAGTGCGTTCGGTGGTCGGCTATAGATATCTTGATGTGGATCTAAATCCTTAAGGCAATGCGAATTAAAGTCTGCTGTGAATCTTCAAGAAGTAAACGCGGTTTGTTTACTTTATGAGCAAATAAAATTCCGGATATCGCATGGTTAATCCAACGGAAGATAGCTTCCTGATGCTTTGATGAGAATTATCAGTCATATTGCAGACACTTCAAATCAAAATAATCGAGTGTACAATTCCTACAACTTCTTAATAAACAAGCGAATATGAAAGCCAGATGCCCGCGGTCCTAAGCAACAGCGTATTATCCCAAAATACGGAAAGCACGTGAAATTAGGACACGGCACAAAAACCGGAAATCAGAGCATACGCAAAAACACGAAACCGAGGCAAATGTTACATCCAAAAATCTCGAAATGACATAGCATCCAGCCGTGACGTCACGATTAGGAAGCGTTCTCCTTCGTCGAACGCAAAAAGTTTGAAGCATGAGTCGGAAAAAAATCTATAAGCCGGTTCACAAAAATCGCTATAATTATACGTAACAGTGCCCTTTCTTTTTACCCGTTCACTTTACTTTAGTGGGTGCCATTTTATAGTTTACAGATTTTATATGTTTTCATTGTAATCACCAATAAAAATCATCAATAAAAATCCCATAAGGGTTTGTAAGGATAATACATGTCATGTGACTTGATTGTTTTAATTTCTTTGGTAAACATTATACTGTCTAAATTATTAATTAAGTTAACACTCTTTATCAAATAATCGAATTGAAATGACTGCGGTGATTATCTCCTTTAAATATTAACCACTATGCTAGCAAAACTTGTATTCAATAACATTGTACTCGGTAATATCCGGTATTAGTAGCTTAAACCTCCATGCATGGTTACTGTTTAACAACATAATTCGATCTGTCCTTGATATCTGGAGTGGTGGACTTACCAAGAAGCAAATGGCAGTATAGAAAGAGTTCAGAGAAGGGCTCTTAATATTGTATATGGACATACTGGATATAAGGATTTTAGTAGCAAATTAAAGAGCAGAGTAAATTGGAATCCCTGGAAGAACGCAGAAACAAAGCATGTATACTGATGATTAAAGATTTGATCGACCCGAATCACCGGCCTTATGAATTGTTGCCAAAATAAATAAAAAAACGTTAGGGAAAAGGAAACGAGATTGAATAAAGATAGATTATATAATTATTTCTGCAGGACAGAATGTTGTACAGACGTAGTCCATTAGTCCATGATATAGACTTGTATAACTCATTTTTAAATATAGGTAATTTTAGACGCATTTAGTATTAATAGCCAAGAAACGCGGAGCAGGGTGGCTCGCTGGGCTTTAGCCGCACCAATAATTTTTCCGTAATTAGTCTTTAATTTTGAATATTTTTTAGTTAGCTCAAATTTACAAGCAATACAAGTGCCAAACATGCTGGAAACCGGCTTTACATTGGACAAGCATTTGACCATTAAAACAGCGTGGTTATCCATGTCAAAATATTGACATCATAACCAAAGCATGGTTATATCGTTTAATGTTTGTATATGAGCGCCAAACATGCTGGAAACTTTACATAGGGCAAGCATTTGACCATTAAAACAGTGTTGTTATCCATATCAAAATATTTGACATCATAACCAAAGCATGGTTATATTGTTTAATGTTTGTATATGAGTACCAAACATGCTGGAAACTTTACATAGGACAAGCATTTGACCAATAAAACAGCGTGGTTATCCATGTCAAAATATTTGACATCATAACTAAAGCATGGTTATATTTAATTTACTTACGTGGTGTACCTACAAGTTATTATAATTACTAAAGTCGCCATGCAATCATACAAGAAAATTATTACATGGTTATATTGTTTAATGTTTTTTATATGAGCGCCAAACATGCTGGAAATTTTACATAGGACAAGCATTTGACCATTAAAACAGCGTGGTTATCCATGTCAAAATATTTGACATCATAACCAAAGCATGGTTATATCGTTTAATGTTTGTATATGAGCGCCAAACATGCTGGAAACTTTACATAGTATAGAATGTGATCTAGGAATTTTCAAAACCTCCTCATAAGTCAAAACACTTTAAATTTCGAAGTGTCCAGCAAACACCGAATAAGTGTAAATACCCACAATTTTGGTGTAAATCAGTATATTATACCCACAAAGTTCAAATTTACCCTTCGAGGTGTATTATTACACCAATATTGTGTTTTCTCAACACGGTACCGGTTAAGGATATAGCTAAAGTTAATCTTCTTCGGCGTAAATTTACGCCAAACGTCGTTAAATAAACACCATTCTTGTGTAATAAGGCACCACTTTGGTGTAAACTTTATCGCTATAGTTTTGTGTTGAATGAGCTAGAGCTGAGGCGTGCATGCACTGGAAGCTTTTGTCGGAAAAAAGTTGCAAATGGGTTATCATTTTTTATATTCCTAAATAACTAAATAACAGTTATGAGCAATAAGTAATAATCGAGCAAAGAGAAAATTTCGAAATATACATAGGCCTCTGAAATCGCCGCAAATGCCTCTCAAAGGATTATTGGAAAATAATACATACTATGTAAAGTTTCCAGCATGTTTGCCCCTCATAACAAACATTAAACAATATAACCTTGCATGCTTTGGTTATGATGTCAAATATTTTGACATGGATAACCACGCTGTTTTAATGGTCAAATGCTTGTCCTATTTGCAATGCTGTCATTGCTGCGAACCATTTTTAGCGCATCCTTGATATTAAGTACCTTACAGTTAACGTTTCGTTTACAGTCAACGTCATCGGCAAATGCTCACATCAGATATGCCTCGTAAAGGCTCTAGCTTTATTTACATCACATTTTAGAAGCTTAAAAAGACGCAAAGATGTTTTTCCCAATGCGATGAAGTTCGTCAATTTCGCTGACGACGCTGAGTGATTTTTGATCGCTATTATTTTCTTTTAGCTGTGGCTATAATGCAATGCAACAACTTAAATATCAAATATTCAACCGAATATTTTCTACAAGTATCGTAACTAAGTAGCGTCGCCATCGATAAGTGGGTGGACAATTCATTCCCAGCTTGAAATTTGCATCACTTTAAATATAATAGGATCTTACTGAATATATGCACAACAGCAATGCACCAGTGCACGACTGGCTCCCAAGATTATATATGGAGGCCAGAATATTCTTTTGGTTTCATCTGATAAAATAGGAATGCATTAAGGGCAATAACCCCTAAAAGTTAGCAAAGGCCCTTTGCACCCACGACACAATCTTATATACACACACTGACACCCTGATTATATCTCTCTATATACTCTATATACAATATTATAGATAGAGACAGTAAGACCATATATTATACGATGAAATACAGAAATTAAAATAAACCAGAACGCTCTCGTCATGCTTAGACTGATTTTAAACTGCACTCACGACCTATCATGAGTAATTATTCGACAGTCTAATGGTTAGGATGCGTATGGGTTTGCAAAAATACAAATAAAATTCTATAAACCTGACACTTAAAATACTTCAAGATATTAGAGAGATAAACTTCGACGTTGTATGCTAAACGAGGCCTGGCTACGCTCGGATGCACGTAACGTCGTAAGCACTATGCTATAATTCCGCTTGCTATATACAGTTGATTCAATTAACGTTGTCCTTCCAAAACCATATAAACGTTAAACTCTGAGTGCTCAAGGGATCATGATAAATTTAGACTTGTATAGTTGGAAATTTGGCAGCGCAAGAATATCCAAGAAGCTTCACGATAGAAATATACTCATGCTACGTGCAAGGCAAGTTTCTGAATTGAAGGGATTACAAGGTTCGCTCAGAGAACAACCTTAATTGAATTAGCTGTATACAAATCACATTACAACTTGAAGACATATTCAAGATTGTAACTGATTAACCATGAAAGGCAATGTCAAGGGATACCAGAACATATCTGATTGGTATATTACCTACCCGCGTTTACTTCTTTAACAATCGATCGTATGAGTTATGACCATGACATTCTATCGTTCTTTTGAATTTGGATTTTAGTCTAAATCTTCTCCGTCTACGCACAACGATCGTCCGTTGTAGCACATGGTTATACTTTTACACCTAACTATTGCTGGTGACTGATCTAATACAGCCAATGGCAATATATTTCAGAGCTTTACCGGTAAACAAGACCTTGAATTCGTGATGCTCACTTGTGCTGTGGTCATTGCGGGGTGGGAAAATCTTCGAATTCTTTGCATAGCTTCGAATTCAATTCTTAGTTATTCTATGTAGACTTTCAAACTGCATAATATATACGTTATATATAGCGAGTATATATAACCGTTATATGTAATCGACTTCTATCTGGTTGTGTAATAAGGGCATTATAACAACCAGTAGCGTTGCCAGGCTTCAGAATTTCTTGGAGGAAAACTGGTATTTACTGGGAAAAGATAGAATTTTCAGTGTACCGTTATGGCGTAGTCAGCCCAAAATATACGAGGGGTACAAGCATAGGTTTATCAGTTTCAGCAGGGGTACAAGCATAGGTTTTAAGGCTGTTTTCCACTTCAACGGTATCGCAGGCTCGTAGCGACACGCAGCGTATATCATTTTCTTGGGCACTTGGATAGAAGGATTATTGACTTCGAATAAACAAAGGAATACGTACGCTACAGTCACCTTACGATACGGTTGAAGTGGGAAATCAGGCCTTAGCATCACATGTTTATTTTTGCACTTGGATTCTGAGTCAAAACAGATCCGTCTAGCTAACGCTGGAGAAGTATTCGACTATTTGCCCAATTTACAGTTGCAAGCATTATGAGAACTAAAAACTTTGGGTGATACCACAAAACAAAACTACTGCTGCAAGTTATATATTTAACATATTTTTTCGAATTATAGGCAAGTTTAATAAAAAAATATATAGCATAATCACCCGACCTGCCTGAAAAACACATTGTCAAAATTATGAATTGAAGATTAGCTTGCTGTTCTTCTACATGGTACATACATTTCGTGAAAATATTTGGGCTCGTTCCTATGTTCTTGAGTTTTGGAGCCTTTACGTTTAATTTAGGTCAAGTCACGTATTTTGTGACAAATGCTTGTCCTTCAGTAGCATTTTAATAAAAATTGAATTATATTTAGTGAGTAATGACATATTTTAATATGGAACCTTTTGGATAGCCTCGGAGAAATTATGAAATATTTTATACGTAAGCACAAAAGTAAGCATAAATTTAAAACCGTTCCTCCTATGACGGTTGCGAACGCGAGCGGCTTCACCACAT
Source organism: Dendronephthya gigantea (assembly GCF_004324835.1). Classification (NCBI taxonomy): domain Eukaryota; kingdom Metazoa; phylum Cnidaria; class Anthozoa; order Malacalcyonacea; family Nephtheidae; genus Dendronephthya; species Dendronephthya gigantea. Next base: position 185,403 of record NW_021163069.1, read on the forward strand.
CCATATGACCGAAGCCTTCATGTGACGGGGCAACAGCAATCAGGGTTAGCATGGTAATATTTACTGCAACAATCAAAGAGTATGCCCATGGACAGTACTGTAACTAAATTAGTTATACACATTTCCACACGTAATGTAAAAGTATACAAAATATGCCAACTTCGCATGGCTATATTTTCCGTATTTTACAACATTTTGCAGCCAAACTTTGTATCTGCACTAATTTGAGTATGCTCTTTCTAGCTGTTTTCATTTATTTTTCCTTTGTTACTTCAGTTGAAAATTAGTCTAAAGCGCAAGTCGTCCATTCAAATCTAATGGAATCGATTCAAGCAACATTTTTCCAACTTGTAAACAGCAATTTGTATTTCCTTCATAAAGCTCCATCTTTCTAATGACTGGCATTGCAATTCAGGCAATAACACGCGGCTTTTCTCCATAAAATCATTATCAGCCCATCCTTAAATAAAAGTTACATTCAGAAACATTCTCTTAGCAGTATCCGGTAATAATAACTTAGTGTTTATAAACACGTACTTCAAATCCTGGATAAATATAATTATAAATGAATAAATAAAAAGATAAAAAAACAAACTGTGTTTTAGCCAATGATTTGGAAACATTTTCAATTTTTGTACATCTAAAGGACTCAGCGCTTTTACCTCGATGCACATCATCGCACTTTTCGGGAGACATATGCCTCTAACGGATGCCCACAAACAGCCATGCCGACATCGCGCAATCATCCTTCGATTAAAATCGCTTAAAGCACAGTTTGCAAATTTCACTTCTTAGGAAGGCTTTAAAGTATGTATTTTATGTATTGAACCCGACAAATTATTCTTCGTGCATTGCTTTAATGTTGCGAATTTTTCGCCATTGAGTTCGGAAGTGTTCAACTGCATGTGCAGATATTTAAAAAAAAAATCGGATCGACAGCAATCTTTAAATTGGAATATGTTAATATTTTAAACTACATGTTTACGAAGATTTTAACTCTTTTAAATGACGTCACAAATCCATGTTCCAAAAAACACACTTTGTTAAAAAATGAAACATAAAAGTCATGTCAAAAGATGTCGCTGAATTTATTCACCTTTTGCCATATAAATTGTACACTTGTCTGTTCGTAAATGGTGCATAAAAAATCAGTCACTACATAAATGTAATAATTTCACTAATTGCTACAGTCATGATTGTGGATATCAATAATAAGCTATGGGGAATAATATTTGTGTGTAATCGTATTAAAGCAAAAATTGACATGATAATCTTTCTATTTTACAATACTTAATTTGCTTGATTTTCGAGGTATTTATCTCAACATATTTGACCACTTCGAAATATCGTACCAATTTTTGGCAAATTATTTTGGGCAGATTAATGCGTATTTTACAGTTAAATATTACGAGAAGCACATACAAGCCAATCATGCATTTTCATGTGTTTGTCTTGTAAGCATTTTTAGTCCCTGATGCACGAGACGCAAATTCAGTCACAAGTGTGACACGAGCTACGCTCGATTAAATACTTGCGATTTTTGCTGCGATTTTCTCCTTTTGATACATGTGAACGAGTAATTAGTTACGAATGCTCTAAGGTATAAGACGTCTTACTTGAATATCACTAACTTATTCACTCGTTTACATCTATCAAAAGAAGAAAATCGGACATAAAATCGCAGCAAAAATTACATTCCATTCTAACGATTTTCACCGTCGGTTTTTATCTCATCACAAATGATGACATTACAAATTTTCCATTGAAATTAGCAAGCAGAAATTAGATTTTTTGGACAACATGCACAAATAATGTCTAAGATGAAAAATTACTAGAAGATGAAGGACTGTTCCTTGTTTTTAGTTGTTGTGAAGCCAAGTAATATGCGTTTAATATTAAGTATTATGAAGAGCTAGCTCTTTGTGTACACACATCCTGAACTTAAATCTCAAAACTTGCATGCATTTTCACCGATTGCTCCCTTTTAACGTCGCTTCATGCATATAGCTAATTTTAACAAACAAGTTCATAGTTATTGACGGGTTAATTGTTCCTTTGGTATTTTTTTGTCGAGAAAATTCTGTCTGAACGTGTTTATAGTACCTATATTTTAATTTTTTATAGACTTATACTAAGATTGCTAAAATACAATATTTCCATAATTTCTCAGTTTCAACACACGCATTTGTAACTCAATCACAACTCAATCACAAATCCGAAACTCAATCACACACTCACACAACATAAAAAACACAACTAACACAAATGAAATAAAGCGGTTAAAATACCCCATACATGCTTTGATTTAATGTACAATAATTTCGTCAACCTGGCAATTTTGTCGAATGTAACCGATAAATCTTAATCTCTATTTCATGCACTTGGCGCTATTACCAGTGGAGTGCTCTTTTACGGGGTATGTATTATTTCCACCTCACATTCGTTAAAAAAATACTATTATTAGACGCTGCGTCTTCTGTATCATATACATTTGGTGTGAATGAGTTTTAGATTCTAAACAATATATTCTCGAATTACGCAGTTTGAATGAATTTAGAGAAGGAGTATAGGTATTAACATTGGATAAAAAATCCCAAAACAACCAAATTGATCAAAAAGCGATTAAGATTAGCGAGGCATGTACACAAACAATCGCTGCTTGCCTCGCTACATTGCAATTGTTTTCGGAAAGTCGTTTCCTTCCTTTACGTCTGCATCAACAAAATTAATTAACATTCATGCAAGTCGCTTTTTCAATGAGACAGAGAAAGTCCTGGAGTGACGGATCTCACAATTCAGTATCAAAGACAAAAGCAGAAAAAGAATGCCGAGATGCATAGAATAAAAACATGAGAGAAAAATTAGAATTTTTAAATCAATTTTGTCCGAATACACAGCAATGACTACATAAATGTACACATATATTTATAACTTATATATAACTACTGAAAAAGGGTCTCGATCGTGAAAAATTATTTGATTTGTTCTGTTTTGAAAAATCATTGTATATTCTCAGAATTTGTGCCTATGTATGTTCTACCTCCACCGCAGACATTTCTTTGGGCAATTGTGCAGGCGGTTATAATAACCTATGGTTTTGACGAACAGCGCTGTGGCAAAAAAAGTGAAATCTATCCACAGATTCGCCTTCGTTACTGCTAGCTAGTATACCAGAATTGCTATAATAGGAAAATGATATAATAAACAAGACATCTTTCCTCAGTTTTGCAAATAACTACTCTTCTGCTTATACGAACATCCGAGGGCAACCTTATTGAAATTTGAAGACAATTCAGACAATCTTGATTTTACGAAGTCGTATCCATTTTAGCTACATCTATTCTTCTGATTCATCTTCGTCATCACTGCTAAGAGTAACGCCAAACAAACTTATGATATAACTATCACTATCACTATCACTATCTCTATCACTTGTTATTCTATCTTCCTGGAGTGGTGTTTGAACTATTGATGAAGAATATTGCCTTCCTTGTGTGTGGCATTCTTTCTCTTCCAACTGAAAATTTCTAGGTAAATCAAAATTCAGAGGTAACCCTGATTTCAGACCGCTGAAATAAACCAATCTCATCTGACCAGAAGATTCAAGGCAAACAATTTTGTCCTCGTCTGGAGACATCGCCATGCTGATAATCGATTCTAGCTTCACGTATGCGATGGATTTCCACACAGATAGATCAAACAAAAACACAACATCATCGATACCGTAAGATATCAGATAGCGATTCCCTCGCAAAAAACTGCAATATTCAATTCTACCTAAGTGATTGAGTGGCACATTCCAAAAGCAACTCGGACCATTGACGGGATGGATCAGAATCTCATTTCCAATGCAACAAGCCAATAGCTTGTCGTCAGACGAGACGGTGCAGTAATTACATTTACGTTGTGCTATGTGATGCACGTTAGGCACATCCAAAAAGTTAAAAGATCTAGCAGAGAGCTTTGGAGGATAATCTAGTACCATAACAGACAATGCGTTACAGAAATACAACTTGGTCCTATTTGAAGAAAAACAAACACTTTCTATATGCATCGTATATGGAAGGCTTAAAGGATCAGACAAAACGCTATTCGTCACATCCCATACGTAGAAAGACTGGTCATCACCACCTTTTTGGACGGAAAATAGAAGTAAAGAATCATCAGTTGAAAATGTTAGACAAGGAAAAATGTGTTCACATTCTTCTTTGACATTAAAAACTGAGCAAAGAAACTCTCCACCTTTAAATAAAATGAGCTCAGATCCTTGGTGCATAGCGATTATTTTTCCACCATGAGAAAAAGTAAATTTCTTCACGAGGCCCTTTGTTGAGTGCTCATTCTTAGTATCGAAGTATCGAATGTCGTGCTGGATCATGTCTTTATCGGTTAAGTTGTACGAAAGGCACAATCCATCGTCAAAGAGAAATGTTATTGAATGAGGTGAGGTGAATGTAACTTTATCTGGCTGAGTCGGTTTAGTATATTTTCTAAACAGGCATTTACGAAGAAATTCTCCAGGCAAATTTTGCAATAAGATACCTTTGGTCTCATTGTCAAAGCCACTGAAAATATATTGAAATTCACCGTGGTGGTCGTGTTCAAATGAGCAACGAAACGGGACAAATCGTGAAGTACACTCAATATCTTTGCCTGTCTGAAGAGAACCTTTGAACAGTTTCTGCCCAGAAACATAGAAAATATAATCGTCGTGGATGAAAGCAAGATCATACAACATTTCGATATAGAGAAAACAAGCTGTAGGATTTTTCCGAAATCTTTCGTTTATATCAGCTTCAAGCAGCTTGAACTTACTATTAATAACTATCGCAAGCTGTTTCCCATTAGTGGCACTACGAGAGTCACCAAAACACTTTGCAGGCAAAGTATATCTATTTTTACCTCGAGAAGACTGTTCTAACATATCTTCGTTTACCGTTGCTCCGAGAAGATAATGTTTGCCGTAAAACCTTTTCTGCCATGTTGTAAAAGGCATTAAAGAGATATCGTCCCTCTCTAGAAGACCTATCTTTTTCAATAGATCATGTTCTAAACTTTGGGAAATGTAATGAATATTTTTCTCACTTGGCAGGTGATCTTCTTCTACAGTTAATGCACACGGAGAACAGTCCTTAAAGATGGTCTCCTGCTCCCTACGTAATTTTGCATTTACATAATGCAATAAACGTTCCCTTAAAAGCTGAGATTCTTCAAAAAAACGTTCAAAAAAACGTTCCTCACTGATGCTTGTATAGTCAGTTGTCAGTTCGTCCATTACAGTGATCACCCGACCAAAAATTCTAGAAAAGGCGTGAAATATTGCAATGTCATGAAGCGCAATATCTTCTGCATGTGATATGATATATTCAATAGGCATGACTGAAAAAATGTGCCAAAGATAGAAAAATGGCATTGACTTCATCTGCGAGGAAAACATCTCTTCTAACACAGGCCTTCCAGTCTCGACATTCCAGATTTGACGCTCAAAGATATCAGCATAATAAAAAGAAATTCTTTCGCGAATATCCATCTCCGGATTGTCAAGTTCTTTATAGTTCTCACAATTTTTGTGCGAACCAGCAAACGGTAAGAGGATTTTATCATGCATTTCCCGAGTATAACCTAACCATCTTTCTTTCGGACAAAGTTCACCACATAAAGCCAACTCCTTAATTGCCCATCTAGAAAGCATGTGACGCAAACAAAAGGGATGTTTAGGAATTTGCCTACTCACCGCAATATATTGGCCATCAGAAATAAACGAACCCCATTCATAACATTTAGAGTTCCCTTTAAACTGAGTTTTCTCCACGACACTTTCTTCCTCCACTGATAACCATCGGTCAAGTCTCCCAAAAAATATGAATTTGTCATCTGGTGAAAATTCCAAATGCGATATACATTGGTTACTTTCAATCGCCACCTCAATTGGCCCGAAAATTTTTTGGAAAGAACCCGAGTCATACAAAAATATATATCGTCCTTTCCCTCCAGCAAGGAAGCTTTTGTTATGAGAGGATGTACAGAACTTCATGTCACATAAAATATTCCTGACAAAGATCGAATGATCGAATGCATTACATGACTGGACTTGGATAATTCTACTGTGAGCTAAAACATTTGGAGGCGTAATATTGGCCTGTGTAAGCTGAGATGCTTTCCGGAGACAAGAGGCGAGAAGTTCAGAATTTCCAAGAACAATATATTTGTCTTCCCTAAGAACCGAAGCGATGTTATCTAGGATAGCTTTTTTCTCCTGATCAAACGCCATATTGGAAACAGATAACTCTAGATCTTCAAGGAGAGAATAAATTCCTAGTTTGTTACTTTCTAATCGCTGCTTAAGAAAGTAGTAGTTTGTCAGGCACCTAAAAACAATTTCAGAGTTAACAGACACATCTGTACCTGACTGATACAACAAACGAAATCCAATAACTAAGATATATGTCACTACATCGGGTGAAGTCTCGTCAAACGAAGTGTCATTTTGTTGTTCTTCAAGAAAACAATGGAGAAATTCAACGATGATTTTTGTAAAGTATTTGCTTGACACAACTTTGTCAATGAACAATTCTCGAGACGCCTTTTGTACGTCAGTTAACCAGAACGGAATCAAAGCGTGAAGAAACGCAAAGGTTTTCTGAAGTTCGTAAGGCAACAAACAGCGAAACAGCATCAATCACTTCTTGCTCATTTAAAGCGTTGTTTTCTCTTTTCAAAAGAAAAGCGAAATAAATGAAACAGGAAGTGGAGAAGGCGCCACCAAAGCACAGCCGAACAATTTTCTATAAATATCCTTACCTATTTTTTCTTTGACGCGTTCGAAATTTTTGTAGAAGAATTCGTTAATATTATCAGGGAAAATATGTGCACCATCCTTAAACTGGTCAGGATGTTCCGCAATGTAGAAAGCGTACAAAAACATTCCATTGCATTTTTCTGTTAATTGTTCAGCAGTGTAGGGCAGACCCACAAAGTTTATCTTATTCTCTAAAAAGCGCTGAATATCCTGTTTATGCTGTTCATAAAAGCCTGCACTATCGCTATTACCTGCACAAATTCGAATACATGGGTTGTACGTTTGCAATTTGAAATGGACGATGTCCTCCGGTCGACTAGTGATGAAGAAAACGAGCCATTTAGGAAGCATTGGAAAACGGTTCATTATGAGATCAAGAAAATCTTTTCTGGAGAAATACTCTGCCTCATCTAGTGCATCAATCAAAAAGTTTTTTCGCAATGGGACTGCATTTACTTAATGGCTCTTCTAGCAATTTTGTAAACAGCTCGTGAACTCCTAGCTTAGCATTAGTCAACATATTTTGTATCCGGATTCCCTCACAACTCTATCATATTGACTATTACAATTACACAGTTGATAAGCGATAGTAACAGGATACCTGGGATCACGACGTGTGCCATCGTAGTGACGACAAAAGTACGCAGCTGCTGTTTCCATCTTTCTTTGCTCTCTGAATGACGACAGCAGCCATGACTTTTGCCAACTGCGGCATCACCCAGCACATAGGCTCTTGAGTTACCAAATCACTGAACCACTTGTTGAAATCTTGCAGTAGCCAAAGGCTTGTGTCGGATCGTAACGTCCAGCAAAATATTCAATGTCAGAAGTACAATCGAGAAACCTAAAATTTCAAAATTTAGCCTCAATTATGAAGCATGTAACATACTAATAACTAAAACCTCTCTAAGTAACTTGATTCATGGATCAACCAGATTAATCATTAGCTCAGATATAGAATACTGGGCCAGTATTTAAATATTTTATTAGGACTGTGACAATACTAATCTTGCGAAATTTTATTTCCTTGGAATTTCGCGCAATATAATAGACCCTTAGCATGTTAGACTACTTTTTGATCTGTGCAAAATAATCCAATCAAATCACCACAGCTGAAAAGAGCGTACCAAAATTAGTAAAAATGCAAAGTTTGGTTGCGAAATGTCGTAAAATACGGAAAATATAGCCTTGCAAAGTTTGAAAATTTGTATACTTTAGTTTAATGCACGAAAAAAGTTACCATTTTGGGCCCGAATGTGGTAACATTTTGCGTGCGTTAAACAAAAGTATACAAATTTGCAAACTTTGCAAGGCTATATTTTCCGTATTTTACGACATTTCGCAACCAAACTTTGCATTTTTACTAATTTTAGTACGCTCTTTTCAGCTGTGGTGATTTGATTGGATTATTTTGCACAGATCAAGAGGTAGTCTAACATGCAAAGGGTCTATTAGTCGACAAAAAACAGAGCAAACTACCGTGTGCGCAAAAAATTGTTTCGCAAATGGGAAGAAAATTCGGATTCCATAGACGGAGGATAAAAAATGTCCGATTTTATCTTAAGTAAGTTATATAAATGATAACTAATTGCAACATTTAAACAATACCGTAAGAAATATTCTGTTGGCCCTCTATTTTTGTGACACGTTGTTGAATGGCTTCATGTCCGGCCTGATGTAAATCAACTCTGGCTGAAATAGAACTCTGTTCTTCTTGAAGAACTTCTTGATTGGTTTTCAGTTGTTCTACTTGGTCAATTGTGGAACTTAGTTCATCTTGCATGGTATCCTGGGTAAGCTCCATATTTTTAACTCGTTTCTCGCAATTTTGTAAATTTTCGTCAGTATTTTCTAAAATTTCTTTCAAGTTGCACAATTCTTCTTGACTCTCAAACGCCATCTTGTTCACGTGACTTGACAATTTAGTAACATGTTCTTGCATTAGTTTAACTAGCTCCGAATCAATTGAAGCATTCATACACAATGCAACACCTAAAACAAGAAAAACTATAATTTAGAAACCATTCTGAGGCCAATATTCCTATTTAAAACTTTGCTTCTTTTATCATGCAATACGGAATAGAATATATGCAACAAGTAAAAAATTACATAAAAAACACATAACTTTGTCTTTCCAGTCATTAAGATCCGCTAAAACCCTCGATTCATCTGCAGGAGATAAACCAACTTCACTTAGCAGCTTTTCCATGTCGTCAAAACTCTTCTTGAAGTTGGATTCATTCCACTTAGTGACATCACAATGAGCCCAGGCGTTTCTACCTTCTCTAACAACATTTGCCGCATTTTGGAGAGCAGCAGAAAACACTGGAATTCTTCCAAGTAGAGTAAGCACAGCGGATGCATCACAAGTTTTGTCGAACGCGCTGAGCTTAGCCATGTAATTCTGCAGAAAGAGCTTGGCAAAGTCGATATGGGAAGTAACTTTGTAGTCAAACTTGGAGTAATCAAACTTTTTATGATGCGGGGCTTTTAACTTGGTATCATTCCCGTTGATGTTCTCGTATTTCATGGCATTACCAGTTGGATATTTCGGCGAGGGAAAGCTGTGTCTGGTCTGAACATGAATATTGTGGTTCAATTTAAGGTCGTTGTACTCCTTGAGAATTTCCTGCTCTAGAACAGGACGTATTGCAGGGACGACGACATGGTTGAGAGCAATTCCAAAGACGCACCATCGTTTATGGTTCTCTGTTAATGTGGTTAATTTTGACCTGGTTGACAAAAATAATATTATGAGCGTTTTTTCTGTAGATATTCACCGCGCTTTCGGCGAATAATTGTTAACTCATTACCAGCAAATCCGAAACTAGAACAAAGTTTGGGGGGGGGGGGTGTTTCCTCATATATTTAGTTATTTCCGACGGATTTCTTCTGTAAGTCCAATAGCTTACAATTAACCATGATTTGGTAATTATGATGTCAAAAATTTTGACATGGATAACCATGCACGCTATTTTAATGGTCAAACGCTTGTTCTATGTAAAGTTTCCAGCATGTTTGGCGCTCATATACAAACATTAAACAATACAAACAACCAAAGAGTCTCCTCTTGCAAGTTTGACTATGGCGCTGTAGTTGTTGGCTTCTCGCATGTCTTAAGCAGAAAGATTAAATTATGAGAGGAGCCACGCTGTTTTAATGGTCAAATGCTTGTCTCATGTAAAGTTGCAAGCATATTTCATGCTCATATACAAACATAAAGCAATATAACTATGCTTTGGTTATCATGTCAAATATTTTGACACGGATAACCATGCTGTTTTAATGATCAAATGCTTGTCCTGTAACTCCCGGTCGCAGAAAACAAGAGTTACAGGTTAGATGCCGATACAAGTGAGATAGAATATTCGAACTCAACAACGAATGTACAACTAATAAATTTTAATCAATTAGAACAAGGGCCTTTGTACAAGTCATGCAACGTGTCGAGATATTTGAATCGGTATAGCACGATGGGTAACTCGTAGGTTAGGCGTAGATAATATATTGTAGATGCGTAGAATTGAAAACTACATTTTAGGTTGATGAATAGACGCAAACGTAGATATAGATGTGGCTGGTGTAGGTTCGAACTAAGACATGACAGTAAAAACTACTAAACTAAATTGCTTAAACCATGCAGCAAAACACAATGTCAATGTCATTAACAAACTAACTATAAACAATAAATTATACAACGAATAACTATTAAACTTACGTACTTTGGTTTACACTTATATATACTCCAATCGTCGTAGATAATTTTTTGTGAATTATTTGCGCGTAATCAAACGTCTTTACTATATGACAGTCAAACGTAGATTGAATGTGTGACCTAGTGTTACGTAAAAGCTACCAAGGCAGTGTAGCCTGAAGGCAATTAGCTACACAATAGCACAATAAGCACAATGCTGTATATTTCAAACTAACATGCCCTTTTAAAGTTTCCAGCATGTTTGGCGCTCATATATACAAACAATGATTACTATCTTTCTTTCCAAAGTCAACGTTTAGGTAATTGGTTCAACTATGGTGTGCATATAGCTCTATTGTGCTTCTTCATAATTATAGAATAAAAATAATAATAATACTGCAAATACGAATTACCTTTTATGTGAAACAGTTTTCAATGTACTTGTCATTTTGTGGCTGTTTTTCGTAACATTTTTCGACTGTAATTTTCCACCAATATATCCTTTAATAGTAAAAAGTTTCAATTGTTAAGGAAACGCGAAATTAATTTTCGTGATAAATTTCCGCGGATCAGTTTCAATCAACATGCTTGCATGCATAAACAATATGAAGTTTACGATCTACGACAGGGTTATCTCGACGTCGAAATAGTAATAATTTTACTAAAAATTAACTACAGGAAATTAATTATGCTGCCAGGGCTTTGAAGTAATCATACAAACGTTTCAATTGTGCTAAGAACCTCCGATGTAGCTGATATTGCAGTTTCATATAAGCTATCAAAAAACTATTATGTCGCCGCTGCAAGTCATCGAGAGGCGATGAAAATGGCTCACTTGTGAAGGGGTCGTAAGAATCACAACGCAGTTGAGGGATCACAAATTATGGATACATATTGTCTCGCGCGTGGAGTTTCTTTGTTTTGCAAGCGCATCGTCGCGCTGGCCGCGTCGTAACTCGTGAATCGTAAACTCTCTATTAAACTCCCCTAGTAAACTCCCTATTACTTTGGCCCTTATGTAATCTCAACATTACGTCATCTGATTTAAATATTCTAGTGGGAGGTGATTTATTTCCGTCATTCCATTTGGATGACGTCATTTGACAATCAGATATAAATTTCTTTTGAGAGGAGATTTCCGTCATCCCCATTTAGGGCACAAATAATTGGCATTGAGTGCCACAGTCTGTCAATCTAAACAACGCTAGACATTCTTTCTCGAATCACCACATGGTGTAGAGTATACAGCACGTGTTTTTCACCCATTGGCGAAAATATGTTCCAGTGGGTCAAGGGTTTTACGGCAGCTTTCTTCATCATAGAAACTCCACACAGAAACCACACACTAGACCGGAGTGTCGAAACGTTGGGTCGTGAATTTAATCTTTGTGTGGTGATTACTTTCATTAATTAAACCAGAGTAGCGATAATTGCGATGGATTATATACCTGGTTGCCGTGCACTTATTATAATTTTAAATTCGATATTCAAACGCCATATATCATCTACCTACAGAATTCCCCCGCTAACTCGAACTCCCAAGGCGAAAGAAAAATTGTTCGAGTTAGCGGAGGTTTGAGTTAAGCGGGGTTGGTGTCAGATTACGTTTATATTTACGCGTACATTTGGATTGCCGCAGTTAATGCGTTTATTTGCTAAAAAATCCTGCTTTATATGATAATGAAATACTGATTAGAGCAGCGACACCATAAAAGTTAACTGGACATTAAAGTTAACTGAAGTTAATATGTAGAGATGGTACAAAAAGAACTAAAAAAGCTTGCATGATCAACAACGATCGTGACACTACAGATAATCTTTTAAAATTTAAATAAGATATTTGCTAGCCAATAGGAATTTTATGTATTCCGTCCTGTGTTAATGGGTTTGAAGGAGTTTTGGGCTAAAGGGTCAAGATAGTGTGAGGATTATATAATAGTGTTAGGCAGGTGTAAAGATGACGAGGAATGGCGTTCCGGCAGATATCCGGATAAGGAGGAGCCTAGGCATCACCAGAACGGTTAAATAAGGCTACTCATAAGCGAGTAGAATCAGTCGCCGAAGTCAACTGACAAGAATCAACTATCAAACAAAACGTTTTTATCTAAGCCCACCTCCTCCCCATCTCTGCATCCTATAGTTGTCATAGATGGCGCGATTTGTGCCCTCACCTTACTGGGCAAAACACTTTTGACGCATATGAACAATTAATATATATAAAGAATTTTTGTTAAAATTAACATTTTGAATAATAAACTGGCTAGGGGAAATTTTACTCCTAGCCCAAAATATCCCAAACTCATGTAGGGAGTCTTATTCGTAATTACCAATTTCATGCCCAGTAACAAGCTGCGGAAATGTAACATCATGGTATGAAAATGGAGTATTATTTCGACTTTGTATTAATTGTCAAGCTCGTCAGGATGGAATGCATAAAATCAATTATACATTTATACACCGATTATTTGACTTATTTCGATAGTTTCCAGTTGTCAAAATGCTAGATCTTCTCACATTTTAAAGTTTGCTGATCTATGATTCGAAACCAAAGTTCGAGAAGTTAAGCGGGGACTACTGTATATACCAGCTAGGCCGAATTTTAATATATAAACCGTCACAAACGTTAACACATCCTTTATTGCCAGTCTACTATAATTATAACAGCGGTGAAAACCACATCTTTGATTTGATCTATACCATCACTCTGACGGCAGAGTTTTGAAACTTGCCTTGAGCATCGATTAACAAAGATATATAAGTTTGTATTACCTGCACTGGTAAAAATATCACCTTGAATCTGCCGGGCAAACTTCTCGCTTAATAAATTCCTCTAAAACGCCGATGTTTTAAAATTTTATTGTCATTGAAGACTTTCGAATTGAAAGGACTCACTTTTAATCCATTTATGCACCAAATGAAACGCGTTGAAGTCGGCGTGTTAATTCGCATGAACTCGGCGTGTTAATTCGGGATAAGCGAAATAATACATGGAGTGTCCAGCGCATACGTTGATAGGAAAAAATTCCCTTATTTTTCCACTTTGTAAGGCTATTTTCACTTGGCGGAATTTTGCATGAAAACATACCATTGAAGCGTGCAGACATTGAAAACTTCCGCTCCGCGCCCAAAATCCGCCTAGTGGAGAACGTCCCTTAGCACGGAAATTTGATTAGTCATCAGTTTGCTTTATTTTTGTAAATAAGGTTCGTTTTAGACCAACAATCCTTCACTGAAAGACTTTTTTGGCGGATTGGCCCACAGGATACCTGGTAATTTCCCGATGCGCTCCTCATATTAGGGTGCTTTAGCAACGACTACGAGATTCGTCATTCTCGCGCGTTGTTTGCTTACGCCATCAACCAAAACTCGTAGTCGCCGGGTTTTTGAGTACGAGTTTGTTGGTGGAGTAAATTACGTAAGCGGACTAAATTACTATAAAGAATATTACCAAATCCAAGGGGAATTGGATTTAGTTCGAGTTTTAGTACATGAGGAGTTCGAGTTAAGCGAGTTCGTGTTAGCGGGGACTACTGTATATACCAGCTATAGGCCGACTTTTAATATATAAAGTTATAAACGGTCACACACGTTAACACATCCTTTATTGCCAGTCTACTATATAACAGCGGTGAAAACCACATTTATGATTTGATCTATACCATCACTCTGACGGCAAAGTTTTGAAACTTGCCTTGAGCATCGATTAACAAAGATATATAAGTTGGTATATTACCTGCATGCACTAGTAAAAATATCACCTTGAATCTGCCGGGCAAACTTCTCGGTTCTCGCAGTTATAAGGCTCAATAAATTCCTCTAAAACGTCGGTGTTTTAAAATTTTACTGTCATTGAACACTTTCGAATTGAAAGGACTCACTTTTAACCCATTTATGCACCAAATGAAAAGCGTTGATTGCGTGTTACTTCGGGAGAAGCGAAGTAGTGCAAGGAGTGTCCAGCATACGTTGAATTCCACAAAATACGCATCCCTTAAAATTCCTTAAAATTCCTTAAAATTCCGCTCTGCGCCTAAAATTCCGCCTAGTGGAAAACGTCCTTGGCACGGAAACTTTGATTTAGTTGGCTTTATATTCGGAAATAATTTTTGTTTTAGACCAATAATCCTTCACTGAAAGACTACAGGGATACCGGGTAATTTTCCGGTGTGTTTTTCATATTTATGTTGCTTGTTGCCCATTTCCAGTGACTGTCGTCCATGTTTCAGTTGCAAATGGTGCCCCCTATCTGAATTTTCCCGGTAAGTCAGGTATTTATACCAGTCTTTTAACCGACTGTAAATAATTTACAGTCGCCGGTTCACAAAATCGCAATATATGTGTGGGGATGTCATTTTATAGTTCTTTTAAAACATCTTTAGATCAGAATTAATATGTTTTGTTTGTAATCCCCTAATTAAACTCCCATATAAGGAGTTGAAAATATATAATATACGTCCTATGACTTGATTGTTTTTCTCACTGATTAAACATTATGCTGTCTCTGGCTATGCAAATTATTAAGTTAAAACTCTTTATCAAATGATTGACATTGAAATTATTGCAGTAATTATAGGGCTTATCTCCTTTAAATATTAGCCACTCTGCAAACAAAAGTTATATTAAATAACATTGTACTTGGTAATATCCGGTAATAATAGCTTAGACCCCCATGGTTGTTTAACACAACGCATTTCGAACAGATTGTTTGGATACAATCTTAACCATACAACGCTAAAGCCTGAAGGACTTCATTGAATATCGTCGCCGCATCCTTTCAACTCGCCTATAACGTACTACCATGCGGAAATCAATGTCTATCGCTATTTGGATTTTGGCAGTAATATCAATTTCCAGGAATGTCAACACTGAACACAACTTAGTGCAACAACATATCGAAAGGAAGAAAGGTACGAGAACTTTTATACGATTTCTGTGTATGAATTTGAGCAGGCTATACTACCACGAGTGTCAATTGTAAGTACATTGTAGCGCGAGTCGGTATGAATATTTTCATAAGGCAATTTGATAATGAAACAATGTAAGAGCTATAAATCTGATTAGTAAGCACACTGCGTATGCAACCAGTCGATATTTGCAGTGTGTTTGCAATCGTTAAGAAGAAAATAAAACAGACTGTTTTAGAAAGAGATATAACTGGCCAAAAACACGCGAAATTTCATGTCAAATATCCCATGAAAGACCTTTATATTATGACTTCAAGGGAAAATCCCTCTGTATAATTACGGTCATAAGACACTGTTGATGGAAAATTAAAAGACACACAATAAACTTTCATGATAATTGCTGAGATATAGATTATAGCCCGTTGCAATTTTATATACTATTTGGAGCTTCATAATCAAATGTTGAGTCCGCTTTCCTCGTTTGATTACGAGTTTTACATCACATACTTTTCGTGAAAAAAGTCAGATGACATACTAATACTTTTTTTACAACTTCCTTGATGGTGCAATAGGTCAAAAGTTAGTAATATAATAAAATTTCAACTATATGTGCACGCAAATGACGCAATCAACTTCATTTCCATCCCAAACGACTTTGAAGAGAATGTCATCATCACATATTACAACAGAGAAACGAATTATTCAGTCACACAAAATAATCTACGCCTGCATGGGCATGTTATCATACGCAAATGTTTAGAATTTCATGTCTGCGTCTGAAATACGAGTATATATAGTTTAAATGGTGTATTCAGGTTTCATACCCGGGGTTAAAACCCAAATTCAATCTCTGTGGAAATTATCTTTGAAATTAAGCTTGCTCGATCGAGAGAGGCATATCTAAAGAGACTTTTATCGTTAGTGTCTTTCCAAAAGTATGAAATATAAGTTTCATAAGTTCCATGAAATATAAATTCCAAAATACCATGCATACAATTTCATTAGACTAGGTTTTACGAAGAAAATGCAAGCCGTGAAACCATAATTATGTGAAAACTTTGTATTTGAAACCATACAATTTAATTGCTACACTTTTTTAGCACTTGCACAAGACTCGCAACTCGTGGAAATATCGTACATCTCAAAGCCAAGTGTATCTGCGATAGACGTCTCGTGTCGTGCGCCGATTGCAGCTCTTAGTTTCAAAATCGTGTGCCCGGCACTTGACGATCCACCTGATCTTGAAAATTCCCGTAGTTCAAATGACGCCGGCGAATGCAACTCGGATGACGAGTATTTCCAAGGTCGTGGTTGTTCACACAGAGTTCGTAGAATCCTTTCGAAGCAAGCCGAAAATTTCGCTAATTTCACCTGCTTTTGCTGGATAAAAGAGCAAGCATTGCCGGAGAATGTAAAAAGCAAAGCTTCAGTTGATATTATCAATCATGGTATGTAACCCCGAATCCTTTTATTAGCCCCGTTTACAGTGTCTACACTCGATATATTGGCACAGAATTTGTTAAAATTTACTATGGCTATATGGCATGGCTGTCATTTCAATTTGACTCATTTGAACAGTTACAATCTAATTGTAAAATTTAAAAGAAAAATAGGAATTTAGAATTGCTGAACTTGTTTCACTCGAGGCACCATGCACTAGTAGATTAAACGAAGCTTTTTGTAACAGGGCGGCGAGATTTATACCGGCATGTGGTGTCTTCAAAATTCTTATATAGTATAGAACTGGGGCCGTTTGTTCGAAAGGCGTTTAGCTTAAAAATATAAAACAAAATTATCTATTTATTGAACAACTGAGCCGAAATATTTCGATGTGAATATTGTTTAATATTCAATGGAACAGCATATTTAATGCACAAGATGCAGGCTCAATCATTCACAACATCTGTAAGAGTGTTTTTGAAATTTGGCTTATCCAACCGGCCCCTGGAGCTCCAAACCGCGTTTTTGGTAAGAGTTCACAATTTATACCAGGGGCCGGAAAAAGCATTTTGAACGGAATCACAAAGACGCATCAAAAATTATTATGATAGTTTGTTTGTTACTGACATTTTAATCATGAAATATATTTGCTTTAGGAGTTTGTTGAATATATTTCTCAGCCTTGAAATACCTATATATATACCTAGGGAGCGAAACAACCACAAAGACGTTTTTGCGAAGACGAATTAACGAAGAGAAGAACATCCATCTTGTTTGCTCCATAACTGGCTATCCTCAGCCGAAAATTACCTGGTATAAAAATCAGCTTCTGCTGAATACCAGCGAGATTACCGTCATCAAGAACGTGAGATATCGACAAAAAAATCGTAGTTTAGTCATAAGTAGGACTGATTTAAGTGGTTCTGGAAGTTATCAATGTTTAGCCAGAAATGCTGCTGGAATGGAGAAAGGGGGAATTTATGAAGTTGAATTTTATGGTAAGATTAATTTTCAATATTCATTTTATCATCTTCTGTCCAACAAAAAAATTTCATTTGGTTTACCCTCAATGACAAATGCATTAAAATATGAAGAAAAACGGCTTAATCGTGATATATTATAAACACCACTGGCTACACAAAAATGTGGATACTGTTTGATACTGTTCTGTATACCGATAAAAAATGTTGCTGAATAGTGAATGGAACTTATTACACCACTCTTTAAATGCTAATTTTGAAATTGGGTAGTTTTGAATTGAATGAACGCTAAGTCCTTTTTTAAAGCACGAGTAAACCTATTTTTCTCATGGCGTTCAGCAAATTATCATAAGTCTAATTGGTGCATGCTATGTTAAATTAAACTATGAAGTTATGACAATATATATAAAGCCCCGTTTACACGGTCACAGTTAATCTGGTTTAACTTGATCTTTGATCTTTCGAATCGGTGTAAATTAAGCGGGATTACTTTGCACTACCTGCGCGAGGTGGATTAAACTACCCAGATCATTTTAAAATTTCTTAAAGTGGTCATGTAAACGCAGCTATGGTGCCAGTTAAACGAGTTCAATTTAAACCGGTTTAAGTTTGTACCGTGTAAACGGGGCTTAAGAAAGAACCTTCTTTTTGTGCAGTGTTTACATATATATAAACAAACTATTTTCAGAACCCGAAGCTATCTTTAAAAATGGATCCAAGCGACAAATTAAAATTAAGACAAATCATTTCTCGGGTAAGCATATATAGCTACTTAGGGGAAGAATGTCAACACGTTTAAATTAACTTTAAGTGTTCTCTCTTCGCATCGCTTGCTTCTTGGGACACGTACCTGCATGCTAGAACTTAAACTTTTCACTGATATTATACATATACTGAACTGAGACCTAGGTTATATGTCGCACTTTGGTCGCGTCAAATGCAATTCGAACAATAGATAGTGAGATGGTAATTAAGCTTAATGTGGCTTATCATCTCACTATCTATTGTTTCAATTGCATTCGACACGACCAAATTGCGACCTAGGCCAGTCTTGTGTCAGCCTAGGAGAGTCTTGTGTCACGTTATATGTTTGAGTGAGTGGTAGGACAGGAACAAAGTTAACTTTATCTCTGCCCTACACACAAAACCACGTTGGCCTACATCTATTTGGTAACTAGGTTTTAACTTTTAAGTATTGCATGATAAACAATTTGATGTTTTTTGTGTGAGACCTGTATGAAAACCATGAATACCTTAACAACATGGATCCGTGGTGAACAGTCCTTAAGAGAGAACTTCCGTAAATCTTTATAGAGATATCATGCCGAAATTAATATAACGTGTGTTGAGTTTGCATTTCTGTATCAATAAAAAACGTTGTATTTTACACTAGTCAATCACATTGCTACAACTGAAATATCGAAAATTCCAAGCGTAACCGTCAATACCAGGAAAACAACAGAGGACACTGGTAACTAAACCACCTTATAGACCTTCATTACGATGCAGAACAATATTTCTGATTGGACAATTGATTCGCCACGCGCAGGCACAAACACGAAACACACTACGTGCTTAAACTTTGTAGCATCCACTGGCCACAGCCCAGTCATTTTTTATGATAATTTACATGCCAATTAAAAATTGATTGTAGCTTAGAAGAGCGAAGGATTTGCCATGGTTTTCTATATTACTGAATAGAGTAGCCAAATATTACTACCATAACCTTAGTTTTCTTTGTTTAAAACAAAGAAATCAACGAGTCCACCGCAACAATGTTGCATGGCTTTTTTGTTCAGTATAATCTTGCCCCCTGATGGAAAAATACCGAACCGGAAACGATAATACGAGCTATG
Source organism: Dendronephthya gigantea (assembly GCF_004324835.1). Taxonomy (NCBI): domain Eukaryota; kingdom Metazoa; phylum Cnidaria; class Anthozoa; order Malacalcyonacea; family Nephtheidae; genus Dendronephthya; species Dendronephthya gigantea. The sequence goes on from NW_021163069.1 coordinate 205,076, forward strand.
TCGTTGTTCTGAACTTATTTTTCTATTGTAGTTGCCGATTTCATTAAAGCAAACAATAAAACTTTGTATGATAACAAAGGTGAGGTACATGCACCTATACTTTGTCTGTATTTAAGTCCCAACTTTAATCTTACAGCGTAAATGCGGCATGAAATAATTGCAAAATTACAGGTTTTCATTCAATGAAATGTTGATTTTTAAATATTGATATGACAGAAATTTAAAGCTTTGTGATGTATGCATGCCAACAACTTTAATTTGAATTAATTTAGTCGGTTATCAGATTAGAAAACCACAGGTTTATTTTTTTAATTTAAAGGCGGATCTCTGTTGACATTCGCTTATAATGATGCCAATTATTTACTGAATATCTTTTGTTATAACACTGTCTATATACTGGTCAAATAATCGACAGCTTAATTCTTCAAAAGTAGTATCTCATACTATAAAATTTATACAAATATAATTAATTTGTGCTTTTAACTCCCTTCGTTTTTTAGAAGAATTAGATAACGAAAGTGAAAATAAAGGAAGCAAGTTTGGTATGCATATATACTCTAATATCTTTTTGCACAAGTATGGTACTCAAAATCTGTTTAGACAATAACACTCTAGTATTTTTGCACAAGTGAATATAACAAATCCTACATTCTGATTGGTCAAATTTGACGTATTATGCTGTTATAATCACCTTCAGGTGACTATAACAAAACCGAAATTGCAAAATGGCGGCTAGCCGTTTTGTGGACTTTTCTTACAAAGAGATAAGCGAGTTTAAAGAAAATGCAGTCCCACAAAATACAATAGATGTCACAAAATTTGCATTGAAGCTTTTTCGAGATATGAAGTCAAAACATGAAAACTTTACCACGTAGAGTGGCTTTGTTAACAAATTATCAAAAATATTCTTGAACAGAATGGTATTCACAACAAAGCGAATTCACCTAGTGGCGGATTACCCTATAGGCTGAGTAGGCTTAAGCCTGCAGGCCCGCCCGGGTTTTTGTGAGGCCCGGAATTTTGCGGAAATGACTTTTTTATTACGTAATTGAATTTCCTTACTAGTAAAATTCTGCTATTGTTTAGAATATTTAGCAATGTGATAATGAGTCTGTAGCTACTTCAGTAATGCACAAGTGCTGTTTGTGCGTTCTGTCTTGGTGTTCGTGAACCGCCTCCTAAAATTTCAGAATCTCATTCAGCTAAATAAGAACGCTGTGTCTGTTAGAATATATGATATCATTAATAATACAATAACTATCAAGCGGTCAAGCCCTAATTCGAGACCTAATATTTCCAACTAATTGGGCGAATTATGCCCTCGACCGTATCAGGCGTGACGGTCCATAGCGCTAGGAATAATATCTGTAGGCCCAAAAAGTTTTTCTTTGCATACAGACATTAGAGATGAGCATTCTTGAGATGAATGAATGAGACGAATGATCTACTGTAAATGAACTCGATTGAACGTTGAATGTGTTCTGCACGCGAATGTTTAATGCAATTGTAATTTAGTCATGTGATGTACGTGCGATGTTACGTGCAATTATTTTAGCTGACGGAAATTATAAAATTTCATTTTATTCTTGTGTCAATTCACTTGTGCAAAAGTACTAAAACAATTATTCGCCTTGGGCTCGGTGATTATCGGTGAATATACACCTCGACCTTGTCTCGGTGAATTTTCCCGATAATCACCTTGTCTAGCTTCGGCGAATTGTTAAATTTAAAAATGAATATAACGTGTGTTCTGGTTGTTCGAAGCCCGTGTTTGGATGGCCTGATCCAAAGCATGTAACATACAACGGTTATCTTTTTTCCTGCAATATATTTTAAAAAAATAACATATTAGTGCATTTTATATGACGCGTTCACTAAAACTCAACAATTGAAAAGTTGTGGATGTGACCAGAAACATTTTTCCTTATCTAGTGCTACACCCTGCTGTGATACCAGCAGTTGGCTCTGCATTATGTCTAATTTTTTTTGCAAGTATACTTGCTTCGATCAAATATCAACTTCCAAACATCCTTAAAATACTGCATGTATTAAATGGTAAGTATACTTATTACTTTATACTTATATTTTGTATATCCGAGCGTTTCTACAAGTGTGTGACAATAAAAAAATTTGTTGCAATGCTGTTCCACCAAGTCTGGTACAAACCTGATCCAGCAATATTGCTACAAGCTTGTATTTCCAAGGCTGTAGTAACTTAAGCAATCGGAATTTGCCACAAGTTAACGTTGTTAATAGCTTCTTCCAAATTGTTACGACGACTTGGGGCAAGCAGTGTTAAATGTGAACAAACTTGTCCTTTCACTAGGTGCAGATACAAGACGGTCAAATTCGGTTACTCGTCATGGTCCAGACTTTTATCCTTTTCAAGCGGCACCAGTTTACAATATTTACAATCAAAAATCCGTTCCTAACCAAGATGATCCACTTTATGGTAAACTAGTGGCGTTGCCCGATGTGATTTCTAAACCAGAAAAGGACGACGAAATCATGAATATATCAGGAAATTCAAGCATCCAGGAATATCAACGCGATCCTGAAGCTTCATTTCCTTCTTCGTCAAGTTTTCTTCGCGCTTCTAGTTTTCATGATCCAGAAAAAACCTGCGCTTTAAATACACCATGTAAACACAGTATAACATCGTCTGATCTAGGTGAAACGTCATCAAAACAGCGTGATATTCTGAACTCCTCCGGATCGTTTAACTCATTCTCTGAATATTATCCACCTGATGGATTTACATTCTGCCCCACAGCCGACCCCTTTTCTGATAGTGAAAGTTTCGATGCTACTAAAGATGATATTTCAACAAACTCAAAGACGTCAGCGCTGTTGAATGGGTTGATTTCAGTTCCTCCAAATGCTGATGAAAGGTAAAAATTTGCATTTTTTAAATTTTTTTATTTGCATAGCAATATAATTATATAAAACATTGTACAATAGCGAGTGACCGAAAACTTGGAATGCACATTTTCAGTAAGTCAATCAGAATGCAAGAATATTGAATACTTCACCGGTAAATTGATGGCTTATATTAGCCTAAAAAATGTAAGCATATTTGCAAAGAAGCTCAAAACGAAATTCCATCCGGTTCAGCTTAGAAAAGTAAAATGCTTTACAAAAATGCTGTACCTAAAAAGTTTTGGCACAAAAGCTCGAATCATGCAAAAGTGCTTGTAACAAAGCTATTGTTTGGATATCTGTGTTTTTAAACTTTTTTTATTTTAAAGGTACTTTGCAAGTTCTCTGATTAACCATACTGGAGGTGAAGTCGCCTTACCTGGCACCGGAATAAGAATGGTTATTCCAGAAGGAGCTTTAGATTTCGGAAGAGAAGAAGTAATTCAACTCGCATTGACGGGAAATTCAGATTTTATTCCGAAACAATTTAGAGCCAGTATGCTCACTCCAGTCGTAATGTGCGGTCCACATGGATTACGATTCAAAAAACACGTTCTTCTCATCTTGCCCCACTGTCTGGCGGTTGATGATGAACTGCAGAGGGATTTTAAAGGTTTGAATTTTACCACTTGTAAAATACGAGCGGCCGATTATGTACGGGTATTCACCCTTATGAAATGAATAAATTAAGTTTAATGCATATTAGGGCATATGTGTAACAAAGTCATAAATGCTAATTAATATTAATGGTTACTTATTCATAAGACCTTTATGGAGAATTACAGATGTATACATGTGACCAAAATACTGCGCAATGATTGGAAGTTGGTCTATTGTTAATTCTTTTGAATAAGGAGTTCGTAGACGAAACCACTAAATTTTACTATTTGTTTTTCCTTCTATATTCAAGCCATCCATTTCAAAGTTTATTTTTATAAACACTTTAACAATTATAACCTGTGTTTATTAAACTTCAGGAAATTTAAATAATAGTCGCTAAATCAAAGGTGTTTCTCGATTTAAGATTGAGTATAATTATTCTCTTTCTTCTAGTTCATTGCAGTGACACAGCGCCAGGCGATGTTCCTGACTGGAAAGAGGTTTTCGACGCAAGGGAAGAAGAACAAAAAGATGTGTTCTGTCACATGGAAAAGCAGCACTTCAGTCTCTTTGTTCAACACTTCTCGTGGTACGTAATCGAGGGTAGAGGACGTGCAAAAAACTTCAAACTCGCAGCGTATCATACGAGCTTTCATCAACCAAATGAAGATTTTAAAGTGAGAATCTATTTCATTCCAAGTATAAAAAATTCCACTATCAATCAAGAGGTAAGCATAATTATTAAAAAATATAAAGTGATCAGTCTATTTCTATAAAAATTGCTTTTCTATTTCTATAAAAATTGCTTTTTCTATATAACGTGGTTTTGACAACCACCTCATGCACCACCGCACGCTCGCCTTTTTCAACTGATCTCCATACAATAACTGAATGCAACGTCAGTATATATTTTACTATTTAAGTGCCTAGGTACGAGGCTGTGCGCACACGGTAACGTACGTTTTCTACCGTTTTCAGATTATTTTTTATGTCAAAACGGTTTAGCAAATTTAAACGAATAGCCTTCGAGGATCGTTACGCTTCTAAATGAGTGTCAACTTGTTTTATGTTAAGAAACATTCAAAACATTTAAATTTATGCAATTCTTAAGTCAGAAGATCTTAAATTGTTTAAGCAGAACCAATGTACAAAGCGAACTTGACTCTTGAAGGCTGCTTTCCATCAGATTCGGCCTTTGAAAATCTTCTAACGGAAGCGTGACGGACCTGAAATACAAAGCGCGCTTCGCCCTCGCAGGCGGAACGGAGGTAATGAGGTAATGACTCCCTTAATGCCTCAAACGAATCTTGAGGTGTCCCAAAATTGCCAATTGCCAAAAAAGATATATCCGTTACATTGAAGTAACTAATGCATGGGCAGACCTGTGATTTATTTCTATTACTGTTAAGATTTTGGCAGTAAGGGTAAAATGTAACAGATTCTCAAACAATTGTTTCGTCGCCTTTGATCATTCCGGAAGACTTCCATTGCATATGGAAGTAAAGAACTTGTCTTATTTAATGACAGGACGTAGAAAAATGTGAAAAAAAGCTCAAAGGAACTCTCTGTGATGGCGAAAAAACAAAGATATTTTATGAAAACAGCGGTGATATCAAAATCAAGGCCCTTGAAGTCAGTGAAGGATGGAAGATACGAGGAGAAAGTACACAGGTATTGTAACAAGGTGCAATATCGTTTTGGACCAATCTGCAATTTTTTTTTATTTTTAATTACGGGATCAGAATCCATGAATATTGACTACTTCTAGTAAAAATGCGCAAAAAAATGCAGGCATCCTGATTGGCTTAACAAGAAAAATGTAAACAAATGGGGCGATTAGATTAATACGAAATTCCTTCTCATTAGGCACTATACATCGAAAATATAACGTTAAAATTACTTAGTTATATAGGCGCAGTTCACTATAGCAAAAAAGTTGAATTTCTCGAGAATTTTATGAGGATGAGAAAACAGTTTTGAAATGTTTATATCAGTTCAATTGAGCCGATCAGTACCTTAGCTTTGTCAGTTGGACGAATTTTTTACATAATCACCTGCATGCAGGGGAAAGATAACAGTATGTTCATATCAACATGCTTAGGCTTTTACAATTCCGATGCAAACGTGAACATCATCTTGCAAACCTTGTAAGGATTTTGTGATTCTACACATTTTCAGATTGGAGGGTATGAAGAATTGTGCCACTGCCACGAAGCTGCATCTCCCAACCTGACTTTTGTCTTTGAACACGTGGATGAGAGACCGAAAAAAATCTTTTGCAAGTTCAGGGCTACTCAAGATGCTTGTAAATTTGATAAACCTGTTGATATTACCCTGTCGGTGAATTTTAAGGCGGAGGTAATCATTCTCATTTGAAAAATAAAATGAAATTGTTGAGAAAAAAATTTATAAATACTTAGCAAAATATGTCTTGCATAAAAGATTTGAAGCTTGCATGTGGCAAAAGCGAATCGCCTGAATTAATTAATTGTGTATAATTCAAGCCTCAAAATGGCTATTTAACAGCTGTCGGATGTGTACGATGAGCTGTCAAAAGATTGCAGAATGCATATTCAAAAGAAAAATTGAACCTTTTAACTGAGTTATTCAATAGTTTTCTCGTTGACAGCGATACAGAAATGCACAATTGTGAAACAGTGGATAGATCCTCGGGATAAAATTTCATAAACACCAATTCCTGAGGTGTTGGTTAAAACCTTGTTGATTCCATTGTCTTGAGGAGATATCGTCTAGGCTTCCAAATCTTTGAAATTTTTCAATAATAATATCAGAAAAACTCAGCACAACTCGATAGCTTTTCCAAACAAGACTTTTCTTATTTGCAGATCAAAAGAGCACAAATGAACGCGTCTACCGAAGCTGGATTTTCCTCTGTGTCTTCCTCAGGCTACGCTGGATCCGGTGAAAACACAACCGTGGCATTCATTCCGACAAGACTTCGTAAAGACTTGAGAGAGTTGTTAGATGTAGAAATTGTCGGTATCGAAAATTATACGATGTTAGCAGATCGCTTGGGTTATGACCTGCAGTTCATACGATGGTTGGGGTCGCCGAAAATACAAAGTCCAACAGATACGCTTCTCATGAAATGGGAGAATGATCAGGGAAGCAGAAGTCCGAGAGATGCATTACGTCATCTTCAAGAAACACTTTCCAAAATGAATAGAGTGGACGCTGTGGAGAAAATACAGGAATGTTTCGATGAATTTCTTATCGGAAAGGAAACGACGGTGTGAAGTTGATTAGAGCTGCACAAACGACGGTAGCTTATTAGACTTTCGCCCTCTTCCGTCTTGAATTCTAAGAAACGACTAACCTCAGAAACACGTCATTCGATTTTTTCAGGGGTAATCCTAAGAAAAAGATCAGAACTGCCCATTTTATAGCTGCTTTAAGGTCCAACATGCGTTGTTGGCACGAGTCTTCCTCTCCATTGTAATGGATAGCGCAGCATTCTGAGAACACTTTCGAGAAAAAAAAATTAATATAACGAAAAATCAATAGTAAATTTTGTGAAATCACAATTATTAATCTGGGAAGTAACTAAGTCCAGTTCTTCATCGATGCTTCCTATTTTCTTTAAAATAAACTATATTGGGAATTCAACATTTTATATTCAAAACTCAATTTTTAGAACTGCCTATTTTAGGCTTTAGAACTACTCATTTTCCAATTAAACCTGCCATGCATTTTGGAAAATGGGAGGACTTAGGATGACCCCTGGGCTTTTTACTTTGTCGTGGACAAACTTTGCGTTGATATACGTAAGTGTAAATAAGTGTAAATCCATAGGCGAAGAGATTTTCAGGATAAGTTTTCTCGACGCATTTTTTGATCTTGTAAAAATTAATCAGGCTTATTTTTATGTTTTTTTGCTTAAATGTTTTATATTTCATCCAATTACACGTATGTACTGTTATAACAAACCTTTACTATAAGACGATACCATTACAATTAGCTTTATGATAATTATGAACATCAGAACATGCAGTTGTATCTGAATCTAATTCACTATGATTGATTACTGAAAAGTACTTCGAAGAGAGTCGATTAGAAACGTGAACGTGCACGTGATTACAGATTAAAATAATAAAATATAGCGTGATGTGTGCTCAATATGTTCGGGTGATATATGGTGCGTGGTTCGTTACTTGTGTATATAACAACAATTAAAAAGTAAAAAAGGAATATTTCTATTCAAGAATTACTTTAAAAAACCATTTCTCCATTGGAAAAAAGTTTTAATTTGCCAGTAAGGCTAGAAAGAGCATCCAAAATTTACTAAAAGTGCAAAGTTTCAAAGTGAAATATATTGAAACATATTTTAGCTCAAAAATTAAGGTTCGCCACTCTTAAAGAAGCGCACATTTTCTCCCTCCACAAAACTTTGGGGTGCATTTGACTCTCCGGTTCCGCCGTCTCTGTGATCGGAAGGAAGCCCAGCGAATGAAAATTGCTCTGAGATTTCTTCGTTTAATATCCAGAAGTTTTTCTTGGATCTGAGGCTCTCGGCGCTGAATTTCTCGGCAACTTTCCAAGCTGTCGCATTGCTTGACGTAACTGGTGGAGACGTGGGTTGCCCCGGGTTTATCATCCATGCCAATTCGGCAAAAAATGTCTGCAAGTTTAACCAAAGCGTCCACATACTGCGGAATGAAATCGTGCTCTTTAGCATACTCAGCAGAAATCATGTGGATGTGTATTAATCGGAGATCTTTACTCGAACTCTGGATATTGGAATAAAAATCAGCAATGGCGTTGAAATATCTGAACTGTTGAACTAGAACATCCCTCTTGCCATCTTGAGGCGCTATAATACGTAAAAGCCTCAAAAGTTCATCGCAATGAAGATTGCCAGCTTTGATATGTTTTTCGCGGTCATCACCGTCCTCGTACTTTATCAACTTCTTAAGGCACACCAAGATTTGTCTATGGCAAACCAACTTGCTGTATACGTCGTCATTTGTCTTCTTTAACATTCCTCTTTCGAAGAATTGCCTTTTGTCATCGATCAACGCTTGGTAGAGTTTGATGGCAGCCTTCAAATCATTGCAGTGGTGTTGTTTTTCCTTCTGGACGAATTCGCCATCCTTATTCACAAAGTCGTCGTTGACCAGAAGATACAGAAGACCATTCGTTTGCGCCAAATACTCATGCAAAACTGCATCGCCAGGATTCATTCGTTCGCTTATCTTCCGTGCTAAGCAATAAGCTAGCTTTAAAAGGTTGACGTAAAAAGGAGGTGGGTGAATAAGACTCTGGGTGGTGGTCGAATTCTTGTAGAAATAATTTCGCCCTAGGGAGTAAATTATCGACACGTACAGCTCTGGTAGAAACAACTCCTTGTAAGATGCCTCGCTGTATGCCACTCCGTGGGAAACAAGTAGATCAACATTTTCAAGGGAAAGTGGATCCGAGTATGCAATCTTTTCCTTCAAGGCCTGATTCTTTCTGACTTCTTCAGGAAACAATGCAACATCCTGTTCGTCGATAGTACGCAAGAAAACAAGTTCCTTTACATCATCCAACGGTAGCTCCGAGCTTTTCCGTGACAGCAAAGTAAACAAACGCAAGGAAACTGCCTCGTCGTTCTCGGTTATGCCATACTCCTCGGGAAAGTTTTCAGAAAGTGATTTTTCTCCATTGCCTTGGAAATCGTTTGTTTGTATTTCGCACAGGCTGTGAAGTAGATTTCGAGCGCGTTGAAAGTGATCATCCGCGACTTTCTCGTTAAATGGTTTTTCCTGAGTGAGGACGAAACCGATGAGCTCCGACAAACGAGCTAAGGCGATGGACGTGCGGGCGTCTTCATTTCTCGTGTTTCCCGACAGCTGCAGAAATTTATTAGCATGTTCACGCATGAGACGCTGCAAGAAATTTCCTTTTGAAAAGCGATTATCCTTGCTGAAATGCTTCGCGAGTATTCCAGCCAATCTGCAGGGAAGATTTGCACGCTCCTTCTCATCGATCAACTCACTGATCACATACTTTGTGAAACTGTTAAGAGAAAAGAAACGAATGCCCTTTTCGACAGTAATGCGAAGAAATGGCTTGAGCTGTCTTTTGACATGGGTTAGCTCGATCATATTCTCCTTTCGTGAGCCCGAGGAAAACTGACCAATCAAAAGGAATTCTGGAATCATTTGATGATAGATCAGAGATACACAAGCAATAGTGCGGAGAATGGAATCATCAACCTTTTCTAAACATGCGTACACGCTTGAGAAAAGTGTCTTCCCATGGCGGTCTAATTCAGTTCTACGAACATCCTCTTTCACTCTGTCATACTGAAACTCCAGATATTCATGAGCGAGAAATCCATACTCCATCATGTACCATTTGGCAACTGACAGACCAAGGATATTCCAACCAAAATGTTCGCAAAGTTTCGGGATATCTTCGGGGTTGTTAGTGTGAACGTCTTTAAGAAACGCTTCGGCCTCCTTAAACTCTTCCACTGCAATCCTTTTCGCTTCATCAGGTTCCAAAAAGACTTCCTTGCTTACGATTATAATGTAAATCGATTTCCTGATACTCCAAAGCTTCGTGAACCATCTTGGACGAGTAAGGGCTGAGCCTTTTAGCTTGCTCGAGTTGTCCAGCAGAAATATCATTTTCCTCTCCGTGGCTTGCTTGTTGATAGTTTCAAATAATTGATCATAGGATACACCAAGTTTTCGAGCTAAGTTGGTTAAAGAGGCGACGATGCTATCTTCAGCTTCAGATACATCTAAGAACCAGCGAATGAAAAATTTCTGCTTGTTCAACTCGATAAAATGTTCCGCTATTGAGGTTTTTCCCGTTCCTGTCGGACCATGCAGCAAAACAGGTTCACCTTTTTTAATTTCTTGAACTTCAGCGTCGATACTCTCTCTTTCAAAGTATTCAAATTGCAGATCTTCGCACGTGCTTATGGGACCTAAAATAGTTGATTGGGATCAAATTTTTAGATTTTGAGTTCAAGCTCAACAAATCCGGCATAACGGATCGCTCTAATTTGGACGTCAATGCATTATTTTTATGCTTTTACAAAAATCTATATAATTTTAACCCCAGCAACTTTAGTTAGCTCAGTATATAGCATTATATACTCCCACACTGTTTGCTTATATTATATTCATACTTACTTTCATCCAAATCAAATGGTCCTGTCCCTTCGGATTTGGCCTCCGAGACGTTGGTACCTTTGAAAGAATTTCCACCGATGCTTGGTCGTGTGCGGGAAAAATCCGCTCCTTCGACCCGTGAATAATGTACATTTGTTTTAATCCACGCACTACATGTAAGACTTGACTCCATCAGATAACTGTGCACAATTGATGTGGAATTGAATGTTGAGCCAGACAGCTTTGCCTGCGATAGATCTGCAAAGAACATGCAGCAACTATTAAATATGCACTCTTTAAGGGAAGATCCTCTGAACACGGCGTGGCTCAAATCCGTTCCAGTAAGATCTGCTCCGGACAATTTTGAAACTCTAGCTTGTGAATGTCGACGAAAGACGGGTTGTAGGATATGATCTTCAGGAAGGGAGAACATGTTTTTCAAGAAGTTGGACAACGAGGGAACTGCTTTCAGATTGTCGGCAAAGGAATTCAAAACTTTGGGACATCGCACCAAAATATGGACTGGAATGTAATCCGAATGCTCTGGAGGATTATTCTCCCTGCACACTGTGCTATATTCATCATCGATACTTGATCCAACAAAATATATCCCTTGGATGAACTCCTCGTCCGAACATTTGCTACATGACTCTTTCAGCTTTCCCACTCTGCGATTTTCAATCTCATCGACACCAGACTTCATTTCAAGAAACTCAGAGCGATATCCATACTTCTGAGCGTTACAACCTTTCTTGACTTTAAACAGAAATTTTCCATGATCCCCACGACGCAATCCAGGCTTTCGAAACAAACTAAAAGCTGACCATTCCTTATCATTTTCAATTTTGAATTTTTCATTATTCTTCAATTTTCCGTCTTGTAGCACCTTCCTTAGCAATGTATCCCTTTCAAACTTCTCATCACCCTTGAAATCCAACATCAATTCGACCGCACATTTAGCCAAGATTTTTACTTGGCGTTCACATTTCAAAACGTTTAACTGGTACTCAAAAATGCGAGAAAGTTCGTTTGCAGCATCTCTAACTATCGATACTAAATAGAAAGGGAATTCCTCGTGTGTAACCAGCTCGACCTTTTGAGCACGATTTTTTTCCTTTTTTTGATTATATTTTCTTACGGCTATTGGAATCAAAATTATTATGGCTCCAGCAATTGAAATACCGCCCGAGAGTGCGGCACTCGCTGCAAAAGCGGTGCAACCAGCAACAATGCCCAATCCGGCAATTGAAATAGTTGCCCCATCTTCGAATTTCTGCACTAAGTTTCCACTTAATGAGCGCCTTGCCTCGTCGCTTACTTTTTCCAGTTTGTTCAGAAATTGTGCTTCAATCTCTTTCACAAATACTTCACAGAGATGCAAGACCTAAATGAAGACATTATGTTTGCTGCTTGGACAGAATTTTGAGAGAATGCACCTTTCCAGGGATTATTTTCCGAAACCAATTATAATTTGCACCCCTTATAAGGTAAAGCAAACTGAAAATCTAATAAATTAGGAGCGGAGGATAGAATGTTGATGCCCCAAAATACAGAAATGCAAATGATCTGCATGCATTTTAAAGTCTTCGCTTTCAAATAACTTAGCATCAAATGTGGTATAACAACTGCCTAAAATACACAAAATAGAAGTGTTTTTGTCTATTTTAGGAATTTTTTATACCACATTTGATGCTAAAATGAATTTTAAAGATCTCAGAATTGAAATATTTCATGTAAATATAATATACCCCTAATTTTCCAAAACACATGTGCTTGGAAAGAGCACAACCTGGTTAAAGGGACATGCTCTTGTACCTCAAAGGACTCGCATAGTGATATTCGATCGCCATTACTCATTTTTATTTAGCAGCTGCTATGATACAACGCTGTTGCTATGATACAACGCTGTTGCTATGATACAACGCTGTTGCTATGATACAACGCTGTTGCTATGATACAACGCTGTTGCTATGATACAGCGCTGTTGCTATGATACAATGCAAAACTTATATATTAAATATTCAACAATATCTTATCGATAAGTGGGTAATTTTTTGTATACTTATTTACAAAATTGATTATTATAATTGTGTTTGTGTATAATCGGACTGTATCTGTGTATCAGATTGTGTAGTTGGTTGATAAAATAAAAACAATCGCAATATCGTCTTGCTCAAATTGAGCGACTCTGATCTAAATAATGAACTGAAAACTGAACCGCATGAGCCCACACACCTCACCGCTTACCGGCGCCCTACATTTCTGGCCATGTCATGTAAGCAATTTTTTGATGAAAAATTTACTGAAATTTACCCTCCTCTTTTGACGATTCCCTGGAACGTCCAACCACATATGGTGAGGATCAGGAGGATCGTTTTGTCCTGTACAAAATTAAAAGTTACAGCAAATAAAACAAACAAGAGAAAGAACAGCTCGCCTGCAGATAAAGCAAGGGTCAGCTTAAAGCTAGGAGTGTGTGGAGGATCGTGTATATGTTTGTGCAAAAGGATGGATGCTCACGTGCATATTTGGAGACAAACTTCATCTGTATACAACAAAGATTATGTACTCTTCTTTGAATTTTAAATTGCCTTCTTAAATTTTTGTTGCTGCATTATGACAATTAGTAGCTGCTGATGAAATGCATGGTTAAACAACGATTTCAATACCCACTTAGTTTTTCCCAAAATTTTCATTTAAGCTTGCAAATTCACTTAAAATCTGATCTTCCCCAAGCTTGTCATGGTGGCAAGGGTAAAGCAATCCCTTAAATTAAACACCATTCTCTTCAGTTCATCCTTATAAACCATTACCTGAAACAGGTCGACCGACATCCGGTAATCCAGCCATCAATGTTATGCTATTCAAACCTTAAAGCAAAAAAGAAGATGGTGCCAATCATCATCTATACTGCAGATGTGTAAATAACGCTCCAGATGTGATGTACAGAGTTCACTGATTGATATTGGTGCTCACTTTAACCGTTTTACACCAAAGCATTGGCGCTGATATTGTTGAGCTTATTGAATATGGCACTTTATCACCCCGCAATAGAGCATGCATGAATAGACAAGTTTGTAAAGATTGTAAACAACGTTTTGAGTTGCTACCTATGACGTCCCAATTACGCCACCGCATAATTATAATAGCGTATAAGCCGACATAATAGCAAAACTATTTTAATCAGCAAAAACAGTGTGAGAGGAGAGCATTGATAGAGATTCTATGGTAGTTTTTTATCATAACAAATCAAGACAGCTACTAAATTATATAGAAAATAGGTACGTTTCAACGTCTTGACTTCAAAGAAACGCTTGCAGTTTGCTATAACAACTACCTAAAAAACTTCTCGAAGTTTCTGAAGGTTATACAAACCTTAGAAATTCACCACATTTAATGCACAGTTGATTTAAGCCAAAATTGCCTAAAATTCGCATCTTTCCCCTTTTCCTAAACTACGAAACTCTAGTTTATATGATATATTCACTCAGAATCACATAGAGATCCAATGTAGCGTTAATTATTTACTAGGTATGCAATGTAAACAAAGCGCCTGTCTACAATTACGTAACTCACAGAATTTTAGAAAATATAGACGAGAAAGTTATTAAGCCCAAATTACTCAACATTGGTTGAGGAAGAAAGCCTTTATAAGCATATTATCTGCCTAATAACTCAAAGCAGTAGCGAAAAATCTTGTCCTATCTTTACATAGCGATTTTATTCCGAACTTCAAGAGATGAAATTTTCACAACACGGTTATAAAGCACATTTACACTGTATGCATAATATTTCGATTGCCCAAAAGTTATTTAAATTTTATATAAATACCAAGGCAATTTTCTCCGATTTTACTATACGTTCAATTTTAAGTTAATCGAACTGATAAAATGAGATGAAAAAAATTTGAAAAACCTGAATGATGTTCCAAATTTAACCGCGTATACCAAATCAATAATAAGTTTCCTACCAGAGTTGCCTAGGCAGAAAGTAAAACGATTACCTTTTGTAATTTGTAACTTTTCTTTTCCCTGGCCCTTATTTTGCAGACAAAACGAGAATTGATGACGTCTAGTGAATATGTAGATCGAATAGACTGGGTATTATTTCACACGCAAGCCACGATAGACAATTCCATGTCGGTATTCTGTATGCATTCGTTCTGAAAACCACTTTCATTTTGTTCATAGTTGGACAATGACAATATTTAATTGCATTCCAATCTCAGCTGTTATCCGGTAGATAACATCTTGTCCATATAAAGCCCACCCGCGTCAGCAACATAGCCAACAGGAAGATAAATGTTTTTTGAGACAATACGCACTACAGTTCGTCTCAACACGAAACGTACAATGTAATAAAACTTAAGAGGAGATATTTCAGTTTCTATGTCGCGTAGTATATGCTCAAAACCTCAGTTATATCTTCATGCAACAGCACTAAAATTTTCAGCATTAAAAATGTTTTGCAAACCTGAAAAGCATCCACAAAGTATGTTTACTGTATAATCTCAAAATATTGTGAAAATGAAAAGAATTCTCGGGATACGGCGGGAAGGAAATGACACTTGAATCGAAGCTTCTTTTGTATTCATTTCAGTTATAATGGCGTTGACATTATAACATCGTTGATAGCCGCCGCATTTTATTTTTTAGTAACTCCTTTGTTTGGTGTTTTGCATTCACCAAATACAGTTCAAAACTTAGTTCAAATTTTTACACTAGTTTAAACTAGTAACAAATTTTGAGTGGTACGCCAAAAAGATTTTAGGTTTTGAGCGTTTTCCCGCCAAAATACGCGACAATAAAAAATCTCCTCTTAATAATTTAAATTAGTTCTTAGCAAATCAGCACCGGGCGGAATCCTAGCCTTTCCTGCGAACTGATTGGCTGGAGCACCGGGCGGAATTTTACGGTTTCTGAAACCACAGTCCGGAATCCTATATTTTATGCTCGAGCGAAAGCGTATTTGTTTTGTTTTGTTTTTCTAAAGATTTATTCGCAAACTTTTGACTTTTTTATTTTTAAATAATTTATAGACTATAATCATTATCACGATAAATTGAAGTTGATATGAAACCAATAAGGTTTTGATTGTGTATGTTTTTGTCGCCATTGCCGAGTCTACCTACACAATGATAATAGGACCGGACGCCGCTTTTTGTTAAAAAATAAACACGTTATTTACCTTTTTGGTCGGTCCGGATAAAAGAGTAGTTCTCCTCGGTCTCAAGACATTTTGATATATCGGGAAAATATTTCTCTATCCGAACCTCGCAGCCGATAAATGACATATATTCGTTAACCTTTATGGAGTATGTCAGTAATAACTTTATTTATTTCTAACAGCAAGTAAAGAAATGCATGAACAAAGCAATCATCTACGAATCAAATTTGAAATGAATAATGATTACGAGTTTGACGCTTGTGAACGTTAAAATAAGATCACTCAGTGAAAATGAAATTCAATCTATTCAAGTTCGTACTGTATATAGTGGTAAAACATTTCCAAAATGTTAGTTCTAACTTCTATCTACGCCGCCGTATTGCACATGCAATTATATAGTATTAAAATGCCACTATGCTGTTAAACTGTACAAGTAGCGGTTGCCCAACGTGGTTTGCCCGCTGTGCAAATTTTGGGCATAATTACTTATAATTATAGCTTTTACTCGTTTTATTAGAAATACAAAAACACAATATTTTGTATAGCACAGTCGAGTAACAAGCTATGTGAACACATTTTTATATCGTGAAATTTAATACAAGACAACTAGGCCGTATTCTCTGGCACGAAAAGTTGCTTAGAAAACGATTTTCGTTGCCCCCCTTTGGGCACTACTTGAAAACAAGATAGAAAATTAGG
This sequence comes from Dendronephthya gigantea, assembly GCF_004324835.1. Taxonomy (NCBI): domain Eukaryota; kingdom Metazoa; phylum Cnidaria; class Anthozoa; order Malacalcyonacea; family Nephtheidae; genus Dendronephthya; species Dendronephthya gigantea. The sequence goes on from NW_021163069.1 coordinate 221,587, forward strand.
ATAAATTATAGAAAGTCTAAATTCACTTGTTTTCACCTTCACAAACCTGCAGTTTTCGAGCATTTCATCTTTGAAAAATCAGTGAATTTGCATGTTTTGCAATACACCGACGCCATTTTGATTCAGGAAATGTCATGGATACTTGGTGTAATATACGACATATATAGCAGATTCAGCAGTTTTATACCAGTATTTAAATGAAGTTTCCAGCATTTTTGCTGTGCAAGCAGGTTTCAACAAGGAAGCTTTGAGTGGAGTTTTACAAGGTTTTTCGCAAATTTTCATAGTTTTTCAAAACTGAATTAGTCAGAGAAGACTTAGACAACAATTAATCGGAAAAACATCCGCCAATTTTGCTTACACGCATCAAAATCATCCACGAGTGTTTTGTTTCTAGTCAAGTTATATAAAATAATTACTACACAATTCCTTTCCAGCATAACCTTTGTTTTATATTAACTACTTTTATAATACACACGCTTTCTCAAGAAAACTATTTACAACATCTCAGTTTTTTGACAAAGTTAATTACCAACGCCTTTATCTTATTATCATCAATCCACTAAAAACGAATTTTTAGTGCGAAGACCCAGACATCTTTACGAAGTTGAAAAAGAACAAATTTCAAACATTTTCCTTATGAAAACGTGTGAGGACTTGTGAAAACTGCCAAGTTGGCCCAATTCTAAACTTGCTGAAGTATTGGAAAATGAATCTAGAAATCCAGAAGTCAATGTTTGTGCATTTAACAACAATGCACTGATTGTAGATGCTATGGCAGTTATTCAGTCGGTGAAAGGAAAATGGAAAACATTTGGCGATGATGCTCTTTTAAAAACCTCAACACGCTAGCACGAAAGTATAATTCCAAACGATTAGATTGTTGCAGACAGGTATCCTTAGTTGAGCATAAAGAATGCAAAGAGACAACGAAGAGCTGAAAAAGGATCCAGAAAGGTCAAATCTTCAGAAAAGATCAGAGTGTTCCAAAACAGTGGAAAAAGTGTTTAAGATCCGGTGGAAACAAGGAATCTTTCATATCTTTCTTATGTAAACACTGGAGGTCATGTAACTCCTCCCGGTGGTTTTCCATTTCAACTATGTACGTAACTGCTAAAGAAATATGCTATGTTTTATATCCCGGTGATTCCCCGAACGATATTGTTACAAGTAATGAGGTGTTTTCGCTTCATAGCACCACGAAGAAGCAGACACTCGTTTAATTCTACATGCCAACCACGCAGCAGCAACGTACGATAAAGTTATCATCAAAAGCCCTGATACAGATGTTCTTATACCTGCGATTGGCATGCAACAACAGATCCAGAAAGAGATTTTCTTTTTGACTGGCACGGGAGATAGACGTCGTTACGTATTTGTAGCAATTATCTCGAAATTCTTGGGCGTGGCTGTTGCTCTTTGTTTACCAGGCTTTCACGCTTTTACTGGTAATGGCATTAGCAATCAAGCAGCATCATGGTATCAGTGTTTAATGCAGAAGTCGATCTTCCATCACTGGTTGGCAATGGCTGGACGCTTGACGATAAAGAACTGGAGATAACTTGGATGACACACCCACCCGCTCCGCGATCTTTAATTGAGTGTGTTGAGTGCAAGTGAAAGATTCTAGATGCTCGACCATGCGCTGTTCCTGCAAAAAGGCTGGCTTAAAGTGCACCGACCTATGTTCGTGTGGTGATTGCCAGAATGCAGTAGTTGAAGATGGTGACGACGATGATAGCAGTTATGGCCTGGCTCAATCTGATGACGATGATGAACTTGAAGGATCAGGATCTAATCTGGATTTCGAAGATGACGTCGATGATGAGTTGTGGTATTAGCTGTCCGATTAAAAGGGTTGAGTTCAGCATTTTATTTGGGTTTTAAAATTATAAGGCGCTCGTAATTCTCCCACACTGGTATTAAAACGTATGGCTGATATCAACCTTGGTATGCGTGTTCAATATTTTAACATGTACAGTAGTTGTACGTTGCAAATCACGTTTAAATTGATGTTGGCGTTGGTAATTAACTTTGTCAAAAAACTGAGATGTTGTAAATAGTTTTGTTGAGAAAACGTGTGTATTATAAAAGTTGTTAATATAAAACAAAGGGTATGCTGGAAAAGAATTGTGTAGTAATTATTTTATATAAATTGACTAGAAACAAAACGCTCGTGGGATTATTTTGATGCGTGTAAATAAAGTTGTTCTTATTTATTTGTAAATTCCAAGAGCTGAATGCTATAAAAAAATCGCAAATTGGCGGATGTTTTTCCGATTAATTGTTGTCTAAGTCTTCTCTGACTAATTTAGTTTTGAAAAACTATGAAAATTTGCGGCAAACCTCGTAAAACTCCACTCAAAGCTTCCTTGTTGAAACCAGCTTGTGCAGCAAAAATGCGGGAAACTTCATGTAAATACCGGTATAAAACTGCTGAATCTGCTATATATGTCGTATATTACACCAAGTATCCAAGACATTTCCCGAATCAAAATGGCGTCGGTGTATTGCAAAACATGCAAATTCACTGATTTTTCGAAGATGAAATGCTCGAAAACTGCAGGTTTGTGCAGGTGAAAACAAGTGAATTTAGACTTTCTATAATTTATCCTAATTTTCTATCGTGTTTTCACGTAGTGCCCGAAGGGGGGCAACGAAACTGAACGATAATCGGCCACAGAATACGGCCTAAACAACAGAGATGTGATAACTAAGGATTAAAGCACTCCGAGTGCGTTTCCAGCAAGAGTTCATATACAAGGAACGAAAAGTTCAATACTGCACGAGGCGAATGCGTGACATATACTTTTTCATGCAGTTTTGAAAAGCCAAGATCAACATCTTCTAAATTGAACGTTTGGTTTATAATCGTTGACGAAAAAGAACAGTGCACCGGGAATTCGACCCAGTAACCGTGTGTGCAGTTAGATTCCATTATGTTCCTTTGGATTTTTCAGAATCTTAAGGGCGTAAACGTCACAAAGTATAGATGCATGCCCGGTAAGTTCTAAACTACATTTATAAAACACATGTATCGAGTAAGGTTTATACATGAAGTTGGACTTACCAAAAATTTAGACTTGATTTCGGGCGCAGATGCTATGGATAAATGCTTAACATGGCCTTAACTTTCAATGATAAGAAACCTTCGTTCGAAAAAGTATAATTTTTAACTGGAAAACCAACCATAAACGCGGTTCCAAAAACACGGACACTGTTTGAATACGAGGGAAACCAGAGATCCTGGAGGAAAACCCTCACCGGAGGCCGCAATCAAATACAAAGTACACAAAAAGTTTTTAGATTTTAATAGCACAATGTCATGTATTACAAAGCGTGCGTGTCTTTCATGTGTTACAAAGCGTGTGTGAGTAGGTTTTTAGCTATAAAAAACAAATCATATGCCCCGGTTTATTTTTCAACTCAAAACCATGAATAACAAACATGCCAACGTCACGAAGCTCGCTCAAAAGTTCGTAAATAACACTTTCACCATGCACGTTCCGATCAGAATAGGCAGCGGACTTCTTGATCCCAATATGGCGAAGGCTTTGTCTCGCTTGAAAGATTGGAGGAATCATGTGCGTTTTCTTGTCGTGCTTCCATCCCGGAAATCGTTTGTTCAAAAACAGTTGAAGGGAACCAACTATTGAAGCTTTTGTCACCTACAAAATGGTACAGTAAACTGAGATTGGGTGACACATCACCACATTAATATATTTTGGATATTTATCATTGAAATAAAATTATATGCCGCTTTGTTCCATGAAATCAGATGATATTCATGTTATATATAGTTTGCATCTTAATCTATACAATTTTTCCTTGCGACTTGCAATGCAATTTCAATGAGGGATGTTAGTTAGTAAGGAGTGCTCGAAATGTTGAGAGAAGTCAGCAGAGCGTAATAAAATGCTGTGTTTGGCAACTTTAGATGTCCCAGAAGATGATTAGATCAATTGCATTGCAAGTTGCAAGAAAGGTTGCATAGTGTAAATGCCTTTAAGTTGGGACCATTGAACTGTAAACAAACTGGAACAATAACTCTGGGGGGGGGGGGGGAATTGAAGCCAGTGCTTTTTACTTTTTCTGAGTTTTGAGCTGAAATACTTGACGCCAAATGTTGAGCCGTATATGAAATTAAAGCTAATAAAACGTTATATTTCGTGTAGAAATTTCGAGACTTCAGCTTAAAGGGAAATATCTAAAAAATATTTGAAAATACAGTGCGCATATAGCCTATACTCCCACCGGTTCGAAACGCAGAGTAGATTTAATAAGTAGCGCGAAACCAAATTCGCTTAATGACAATGCAGGATATTTCTTTGGCATTTAGCGGGAGAGCAACTGCAAAGACGTCATAGCATTAATTTAAATTGCGAGTAAAAGGTGATTTTTTAAAAATGTTTTGCATGTTTTGCAGATGTATACAAAACGTAGGCTATACTAATTCCTCCAAATAAGTACTCTCCAAAGATGAAATAGTATAAAAAGTTGAGTGAAGTGCCAAAAATCATAACTAGCTTACCCACAACTTTTACATGTTTCAATTTTGTTTGCTCGAACAACTTCATATTCTGAGTAAAATCTTCAGATATTTGAGGATATTCACCATCTTGAGAAAAAGATATCTATTTCAGCGTTTTATCCCCGCTTTAGTTTCCGCTTTCAATTGCCATTTCCGCGAATCAGTTTCAGCGTTTAATCCCTACCCCATTATTTGTGTTTTTACATACTTATTTTACCCCTACCCTATTATTTGCGTTTTTACACATTTATTTTACCACTACCCCATTATTTGCATTTTTACATATTCATTTTACCCGTTCCTCGTGCTGCAAAATAAAGTCATTTTATTGGATGAACACTCTCGGCCTGACAGCGCAACATTGCTTCTGATTGGGCGAGCATAGTGATTTGAATAATATGATTAATTATTTCCTTTCATTTCTGATGTCCAGGCTCAGGAGGAGAGAATTAATCATATCATTTAAATTACTATGAACATCCAATCAGAAGCGTTGTTGAGCTGTCAGGCCGGGAGTGTTCATCCAATAGGATGACTTTATTTTGCAGACACGAGGAACGAGTGAAATGAATATTATGTGCTTTTGATTCCAGTTTGAGACATCACTTCAACGCTGGTCTTCGAAGAATAAAGATGAGTCTCCTCCATGCCAAGAAAATTTCAACAGAAATTGCTATCAGATTGCTATCGTCTTCAGCAGAAGAGAATTTTAATAGAAGTTTACTATCTCTAACAGACTGTCGTATACCAGGTATAGTATGTCTTTCCCTTTGCGTGTTTTATCAGCTTGTTTCATCGTGAGCTTTTGGGCTGAGGTTCCACGTGTCTTTAGTTCACGTCTTGTAATGCCTCTCTCGTAGTGTTCCTGTTGAGCTCAGCTTCAAATACAAACTTGTATAACACTAACGTTGCTTTTTATTCCTTTTGTGCAGAATTTTGACGAGTTAAAACAAGTTAAACGATGAAATTTGTGAACAAGAGATTGACGACCGATGAAAGGTGGCATGAACTGGTTCAAGATAACTCGCCTTTGAAGAAGGAAGCACGTCCAGGCTTTTTCTGGGGAATATTGATGATATAAGAAAGGTAATATACGCTAAATCTTACCGTTGAGCCGCTAACCTTCGCTCTAACCACACGCAAATTACGTTTGAATTGAGTTCTAAAGACCTCAGCAGTGAACTAATGGTGCCTTTTATTCTTCCAGGTGGAGTTTGAGAGCTTAAAACCAAACTAAATGAAGTGAAGTGAGCTAGAAGTCCGTTACCGTAGCTGAAATTGCCCGAGACGACTCGCGTTTGACGCGATGAATCGTGGCTGAAATGGCTCAAGATAACTTCGCCTTCGAAGAGAAAGCACGTCTAAGCTTTCTCTGCATGGGGACTTGTTGATGATATGAGAAAGGTAATATACGCTAAATCGTATGTGAGACGCTAACCTTTGCTCTAATCGCACGCAAATTACCTTTAAATTGAGTTATAAAGAGCAAACCAGTAAACTAACATTGCCTTTTGTTCTTCCAGGTGGAGTTTAAAAGCTAAAACCAAACCGGCGAATATAGAAATGAGCTGGGAAAGAAAACCCACAGCTTAAATTCCCTGAGATGACTCGCGTTTAAAGAGACGGCAAGTCCAAAGCTGCTCTTCAACACTTGTTGCTGAAATGAACAGGTAATTTTGGGTCTATTTTATTCAAAATAGGTATTAAGCAATTCAAAATAGGCATTAAGCAATTGAACATTTATAGATAAACCGAACAATGGGGAGTTTATGCATGATTCAGGTCAAGAACGACACTGACGGCCGCATGATAATTTAATGGCAAGGAAATACTTGAAATCCCAGAGGGGTTTTATAAATTTTGTTTCGGATCTGTTTGCAATCCCGATTTTACGCGTGTTTCTTCTCAATAACTGTAGTTTGCTTATTTCTTAAATTTTATTTCAGGTTGATGGGCTGTGTTGAGCTATTACCGACAAGCCAAATCGACGGCAAATCTACGCCTAATGTAGGCCAACTCGACGGCAAATCTACGCCTAATGTAGGCAACCTCGACGGCAAATCTACGCCTAATGTAGGCAACCTCGACGGTAAATCTACGCCTAATGTAGGCAACCTCGACGGTAAATCTACGCCTAATGTAGGCAACCTCGACGGCAAATCTACGCCTAATGTAGGCAACCTCGACGGTAAATCTACGCCTAATGTAAGCAACCTCGACGGCACTCTACGCCTAATGTAGGCAACCTCGACGGCAAATCTACGCCTAATGTAGGCAACCTCGACGGTAAATCTACGCCTAATGTAGGCAATCTAGACGGCAAATCTACGCCTAATGTAGGCAACCTCGACGGTAAATCTACGCCTAATGTAGGCAACCTCGACGGTAAATCTACGCCTAATGTAGGCCAATTCGACGCCATAACTACGCCAAATTGACGCCAAACAGCAACGCATCAGCGATGCCCGAGCATCGTACAGGTTAGAGTAGCCTGGTGGTCAAAAAATGTGCATGCAGGGGTTAGTCTGTGCATGATTAACTTAACGAAGTTAACTAATTTAGTTAACGAACTTAAGTTAAATAAAGTTTTAAGTTCAGTTAACTTAGTTCTGGCCACCAGGAACATAGCTAATGCATGATGCATGTGAGCAAACGTTTCTTAAATTCGGTTGAATATTCTAATCGCGGTTTTGCGCTTATAGGACTGCTCGCTTGTGCTTAGGGCTGCGCTAAGGTTTAGGTTGATAATTTGCTTGTTAAAACTTAAAACATCACAACTGTTATATATACCCATATTTCACATAAGAAATGGCTAAAAAGCCATACACACTAACACAAATCACAGCCACCAATGGCAGACATAATCCCGTAGGTTCTTTCCTCTTTCTCTATCTTGTCCTGATTGAAATCATCTTCGGCTCTTGAAATCCGGTCAATTGCGGCTTTCGGAATTAACATTGTAAAATGATAACTAGTATAGGGTCACTATTCGGTCTGGTTGTAAAATTATTTGTATGTAAATACATTTTTGATTTCTCAGCAAACATTGTAAATATACGATTATATCTTGCCTTACTATATTCTGTAATTGAACATATAATATTGTGTATACTTATGAAAAAACATGATTTATATCAAAATATGAACAGATACAAAACATCTTGCACTATACCTCAAGTACTGTAGTTTCACATAAAATAGACACGCACACGAGTAAATACATTGCAAACCATGGCCTATAATGGCTTCTAGTTTATATCTGTTATCTCTTGCATTCACTAAAGGCTATACAGTTAATATTCAAGCCAGAAACATTGATTTTACATATCTTATACTGTCTTGCTGTTCTGAAATACATGAATTTATGCAATCAAAGTTAACACACAGTCACACACACACACATGCATTTTATAACAATGTGTGCATATATAAAAAAACATGCTCTCAATTAATGAATTTGAATTTACTTAAGAAAATAAGGGGAGGAAGGATGGGGGGTGCATGCTGTTATATACCTTTAAACGATATGTGCCTTATTTCTACTATAGTTAGAAACCAATTACGAGACAAACATTGGCAGTGGCATTGTAAGTTTATTATTTTTCCAAGGTCTCTGTGAGATTTCCAGTCATTTAGCTTCGTCGAGCAGTGCTTATGAGAAGTAAGGCGCCACTTTTTGTTTGTACTGTTTGACTTTGCTATGTGGTTCGAAGTGTTAGCAGGTATCTTGGGATATCTAATAACGTTGCAGTGTTATTTTCATCGCTGTTTCTGTAAGAGCAGCTTGCTTTGGCTTTATGCTTTAGCTCTAAAAGTTTTCAAACCAGTTTTTCAAAGAAAAGAATGTAATCCTGTGGCTGTTTCTATAAGAGCAGCTTGCTTTGGCTATATGCCTTGGCTCCAAAAGTATTAATCTGAATTGTACTCCTGGTGCTGTCTCTATAAGGGCAGCTTGCTTTGGGAATATCCCTTGCATGGTTCAAAAAAAGTTGACTGAATTTCTTGAAAAAAAAATATTTACTTACACTCGATGCTGCCCTTGGTTTCGACACTTTAAATTGTTGCTTTGGCTATATGCCTCAGCCTCAAAAATATAAAGTCAATATCTTGTATTTTTTTCTAAACCTGTTTCTACAAGGGCAGCATGCTCTGGCTATATGCCTCAGCTCTAAAACGTGCAATGAAGTTTTCAAGGACAATTGTGTATACCTTCATGCTGTTTCTATAAGGGCTCATGAAATATCTTCAAGTTAACTCGATTCTTGAAAATGCACAGTTTGACAGCTTAAAACGAAACTATTAGGAACACTGCCTATGATTTGTCAGCAGAATAATTTTAGTTTTTTGGACGAACGTAACTTGAATCTAAGTGCTCTGAACTCGCGGGCATTTTTGTGTATATTGATATATTAGGTCCTCGTTCTCATTTAAGCTTTATTCAGTACTCTACTATAGTTAGTGGGTTAAGTCTATAAAGAACAAAAAACACATAACTTAGAAACACTAACTTACATGAATGCATGTTTTACTGATCAGTCTTGGCATTAAGAAACGCAATAGTACACTGTAAAAAGACATGCACAATTTATACTAAATTATGTCGAACATTTAACCTGCATTGTTCTATAAATTTATATGTCATCTTAAACGCACGTACTTTGTAACCGGTTTTAGATATAATAGTTTTCGTAAATGTCTTCGTATATTAATGTACTATGTAAAGAAAACACACCCGCTTTGTAATACATTTAGTGAAGTATTAATAAAAATAGGACCAAAATTGTCCGTCTCCTCTCTCTTGATTTCAATATCTTAAACTCGCACACACACTTTGTTGTAATACATGACTTTGTTTTAATAAAATCTATAACTTGTGTACTCTGTGTTTGATTCCGGCTTTCGGTGAGGGTTTTTCTCCAGGCACTCTGGTTTCCCTCGTAAAAAACAGTGTCCGTGTGTTCGGAGCCGCGTTTACGGTTGGTGTTCCATACGAAATATAAACTTTTCACGAGTAAAATTGCATGAAAGCTAAACATTTCTGCTGACTATTTATATCCCATTATACTGGATAAAAAATTGAGAATGTTTTCGCAACCCAGTAGACTTTTTAATGTCTGACGTAAATGCCCTCAGAATAGAAAACATAATGGTCTAATGGAAGCTGACTTGTATACACACGGTTACTGGGTTCAATTCCCGGAACACTGCTTTTTGTCGCAATGAACTGCATGTTTTCCAATTAAAGCATGCAAAGCTTCGTCTTTAGACTATAATTTCACTTGACGAGTAGTCGATGAGCACTTTACTGATTTTGAAAGACGTGATACAGCCACATGGAAATGCAATGCAGACCTTCCTCATCCTGGTGCTTATAAAAGAACCGCGACCACATTCTCTGGATACGTGACTTTTAACTTGGAATAAGTGTTCTTCAAGAGTTCAAGATGTTCTCTTAATCACCACCTCATCCGTATCATTTGGCTAATTCTCAAGACTAAGACGAGATGGTTGTATATCAATGAGAACGAAGAGACAATCCCAATGGCTGTAAAGTGATGCTGGAGATTCCTTGGCAACAAAATGATGTGAGCTTGTTAAATCCTTACCTTACTTCCTGCACCTACTGCGAAGATGCGTCCTTCTACTAAGAACCAGCGCACGTGCACTGAGATAACCGGCATTTTAACTTAATTTTGATAAATATTCTTTTTAGTCCGTTTTGTCGGATTAAATTTTGTCTTTTTTATGTTGTCAACTATGACCGCAGGAAAACTGGACGCGGTAATAGTGATTTTTTAAACTGATCATATTTGTACTGGTGTATGGCATCTTATTCCCTTTTCACGATCTCTGTTGCTGCCATGCTAGTCTTCCAGGACGAAATTTGACAAGCAGCCCAAGTTAATTCTGAAGATGATATGAATGTAATGTCATTGTTTCAGCAGTGATGTGCCCTACGGGAATCGTGTGTTCAAAGTTTTTATGCATGAGGTTAACGAGTACTCCGGTTCCTCTTGACTCAAGATTTTCAAATAACACTCTGCAGTTGACTGTATTGTTGTAATAAAAATCAACAAATAAGCCAAATTTTAAAAAAGCTTGAGACGAATATTTTTTATTAACTACTTGTAAACTATTCTTTCAAAGGCTTTGCTTTGTAGTTTTCTAAATAAACATTTTAATGCTGTTGTTTTTTATTTGGGTGCCCTAAGGGAATGTTCTTGTTGGGTTGATTTAAAAACACTGTCCACAAAAGGTACAACCAAATCGTAATTTGGCAAGGTTAGCATTACTAACTGTTGAAAAAGCCTAGTTTGATAACGGTGTAAGTTTTCATGTACTGACATTACAAATACATGGCAATGGACCTTTTGCATTATAGACTACTTTTTGATCTGTGCAAAATAATCCAAGCAAATCACCACGGCTAAAAAGAGCGTACCAAAATTAGTAAAAATGCAAAGTTTGGTTGCGAAATGTCGTAAAATAGGGGAAATATGGACTTGCAAAGTTTGCAAATTTGTATACTTTAGTTTAACGCACGGAAATTGCTACCATTTTTGGCCCGAATGTGGTAGCAATTTCCGTGCGTTAAACTAAAGTATACAAATTTGCAAACTTTGCAAGGCTATATTTTCGGCATCTTATGACATTTCGCAACCAAACTTTGCATTTTTACTAATTTCAGTACGTTCTTTTCAGCTGTGGTGATTTGATTGGATTATCTTGCATAGATAAAAAAACGTCTATAATGCAAAAGGTCCATACCTGCCAGATTTTTTCAGTATCAATGGACACTTTGTTTCATTTTGTTATAGTTATTCTATCTAGTTTAAAGAATATAAAAAGGCAACTGAATTCTTTCTTTCGTCTGGCCTAAGAAATAGGCTTTTCCCTAGCCTTTATTCTGACTTACGCTGTTCACGTATTCTCGTACAAATTTGAACGGTTTAATCTTTAAGATCAAATCAACAATAAACAAAATCTCACTGTTTTAATAAATATATACCTTCTTGAAAACTCGTTAGTCGTTACCATGCGTTAGCTTTCTCCCCGTAGTAAAAACTGCATGGCGTAGATGATCCATGCTTTGACCGGCAGTTCAACAATGCTTCTGAATAAACGATCAGAATTCTACCCTTAAATAAATGGGACCGACCATAGAAAAGTGATGTATAATATGCAACATAAGACAAGCAAATATTGAAAATAAAAATGTACAAAAATTTAGAGTGATGTTCGAAATGTTTACGAAATAATTATCAAATACCAGCTTTGCACTGATGCATGAACATCACTTTTGTATGGTCTGACCTAAATACAATTCAAACATATATGCATGTTCATAATAAATCTTCATTTATGTTTACTATTAACGACTTATTGCATTGCATACACTTGCAGAAGTCGGAAAAATACTTATAAATTATAATTAATGTAGGAGGAAAAAATGCACTAGTAATGCAAACCGTAGCTTGTGAAGAAATATTTTAGGCAGATTTAGACAAACAATACCGGCGTAATTGTTGATGAAAATCATGAAAACTTCGCGGAGTTTATTGAAACGAAAATACCCTTAAGGCTTCCATGGAAAATGCGTGGCAGCATTCATTGAAAACAAAAATTCATATTGGTCACAACTTACATTTCGCGAACTTTGCCCACAATCGCGTTCATGGAAGCTCGCACACGCTGGTTCCTAATTTAAGGGACTGTATCTTTCGTATTTTCGTTTATTCACGTTTAATTCTCTATCTTATTACATTCAATTTTCGGTTCTAGCAACAATCTATTCACGATCAGTTCACAATCTATTGCTGACAATATACTCACAATCACAATCTCAATCTCTCCCTCGTACAATTTAGCTCTCTATTTATAACAACTGGTGACTCCTCTTTGGCACATACATGCAATTTGCAGTTCCGTTCTCTTTCGCCTACAAGGGAGCATTTCTTCGTTATCTTGTCAGGTCCATCGTCCGTTCCAACATAATGTTGGCAAAAACAATCTTTTATTTCACAAACAAGTTTAACATAACATTCTACTTGGCAATAAGTCAATAACAACTATTTCACAAAACAAACAATCTAACGTAACATTCTACTTGGCAATAACAACTATTTTACTTTTACGCAACTTTTATGACAATCATGTGTTATAGATTGAATCCATACCAGCAATAGGTAAAACATATTAAACCGTGACATCATCTGTTATCGAATCCGTACCAGCAATAGGTATAACATATTCAACCGTGATATCATCTGTTATCGAATCCCTACCAGTAATAGGTATAATATATTCATCCGTGATATCATCTGTTTTAGAATCCGTACCAGCAGTAGGTATAATATATTCATCCGTGATATCATCTGTTTCAGAATCACTTTCAAAGCGGTTTTTATGAAACTCAGTAGTGCGAAATTTTCCGGGATTTTCGTAGATTTCTGACAATGGTATTACATCTTTCGGCTCCACAGTGGTTTCAATACCTGAATTTCCTGGCCAAGCGTCCTGTTTAAACAAGGCAAAAGAGAGTATATGTCATGACCAAAATTGCATGACATGCACAAATCAGTATAACACTCTTATATCACTCCTTTTCTCATGAACGTGCAAATCAGTTCCTCTTGCAAACGGAATGCAGTAATATATAGGAGCAAGGGTAGCGAATCAGGTCGGACAACAAAAAGAGAAACAAATTTTTGGTAAATTGGCGTTCAATTTTTAACCTAATTCGAATTTTTTCCTATATCCTGATACGAAATGCATTTGGAAAATTTGATAAGAATATATGACTCCTTGGAGGAGGTAATAACTTAAAACAATAGGAATAAAATCTAGCAATGCAGGGGCCGGTTGTTCGAAGGGTTGATAAATCGCTATCCACTGAGAGCCGGAGTGTGAAGCGAAGTTTTATCCAACGCATGCGTGATTTGCGTTCCACGAACTTTATTTATTAAGGTCCGGAAGGAATTTAAATCCACTATCCATGCAGTGGATAAATTCGAAGATGCAAGATAACACTCGAAACAATTACGATACAAAAGAAAATATAATTAAGACAAAAATGCAATATTCCCGCATTTCACTGTGTTTTAACAAAGTTTAACAAATGTAGCTACATGCGTGTACTTATTAGTCACTACTCAAAATGTTTTTCGTCTTTTCGAAGTGCAATCCAGCCATTCACCATTGCAATGCCATATTTGTGGCAGCATGGTGTTTCGCGTTATCTACACCTTGTGCAAATAAAGATTCAACCTACTCCAAGGGAGCCACTAATAGTCTTTGGGCAGGAGGATGTCTAAATAGGAGGTTCTTATTTCTAAATAGAAGGTTTATATATCATATATATCAATAACGTTAAAACAATTATAAATTTAATTCTGATTGATTTCAGTCAAATGTTGCCATACGCTATAAAGTAGCCCTCGCGCGCACATTAATTTAATTGCACCTGCTTTCAATGGTAGAGAAGCCTTGAAAATCTCATTTAAAACGTGTCGGGGACAATAACGTTAAAACAAATATAAATTTAATTCTGATTGATTTCAGTCAAATGTTGCCATACGCGCACAATAATTTAATTGCACCTGCTTTCAATGGTAGAGAAGCCTTGAAAACCTCATTTGAAACGTGTCGGGGACAGTGGCGTCGCCAGCATCGATAAGTGGTGTCGACATATTCATATATTCATGTTCAAAGACCGTTTAAACAATCAATTTGAAATAATGTAAAACACGAATATATGTTAAATCCCCCCCTCCCCACTTATCAAGCTGGCGACGCCACTGGGGATAACGGGGATAACGTATGAACCAAAAGTTATTGCGTACGGTTGAGGTAGTTCTTTGTTTTTTTTCAAGTGAGTCTTTCTGAGTAGTACCATGCAGGAATCTACGACCACAAATAATGTATACCTTATCAACTTCACATGATAAATTTAAAATTCCTTCTGGTGTAATATTGACCGGATTTGATAATCTTCGATCCCGATCTTGTCTTCTCAACTTTACCAATAGATAGATAATCAGCCCGATGGTGATCAACAGACATCCACCCATTACATACGATGATATAATAATCATCTTGTTTGAGGTATCTGGCTTTTGTTTCTCTAAATATTATTAGGAATAAGGACTTAGTGAAATCTATACATGCAATTACTAAAATCTAATGATCTCCGAAAACACTAAGACAAGTTTTGGATGGCCGTTGGGTCATTCTATAAACTTTCATCTGCGGCCGCAGTTGTATTATAATAATGAAAACTTTATTTGACTTTTGTTTTTACATAGTACAATTGCAAATCTCACTTTATCAAGGTAATTTACAATCGGCTACTTGAACCACAACTAATATCCTAATATATAACAAAAACAAGAATTTATATCAATATTGACTATATATATATATATTATAATATATATATATTATATATAATATATATATATATATATATACATTACTTTATATAGTTTATAAAGTATGTTCAGATATTTTAAAAAGTTAGTAAGTTTGGATTTTCCCATTCTTTATTGGAATTCTAATGTATAATATCCTGCATACAAATTACGGTATTTGCAGTTTTTTGATACACCCTGTATTCATCCTGCATTTAAATTTACCTTTTTTATAGACAGTGCGTATATCATTGCACGAATCCATAAGACAGATGTCATCAATGCCAATATAACCGTATGCATTGCCAAATAATTCACCCTGGATAACGAACTACAATTACAAGGTAACAAAGTTGAACCAAAAATATAGGTTAACACATTTTAGCCAATAGGATCAGGTAAAAATATTCAAAATAATAACGAATACATAGAAAACTGTCATCCTGCATCGTGTAAAAAAGTTTTGATCTAAAACTATGATAAAAATATTGCTGTATTTTGTAATGCCTAAAGCAGCTGTTAATCTTATTTCTTACGTGTAAGAAGTTCGCAAAATTATCAGATATTATATATATAGCTATAGTTTATGATATTTTTTATGTGTTTAGTATAATTGAGGTATTATATTTACGTGATTTCATAAGTTAGTTATTTCATAGGTAAGTTTCGTGAAGTTGAAAAGAACTGAATCCTTTACCAGCAGATAGTTTCAGTAAATAATTATAGAATTAAAGTAATTCCAAAGGAATGTTGGCATATAGTTTATACAATTTTATTGTGCATATTTCGAATCAAGATCGATTCATCTTTAGCAGAATTTTTTACAAGGTTTTGCGCAATTTAACTATATAAAGCGCGTACAATTCGAAGTATGCGTGCATAGGCATAGCAAGCGTGAACAATTGGAACGAATTTTGTTTAACGAGTTCAATTTTTAATCGCTGTTCTTCTGTTCAGCGGTATCAGTTAAACAACTGCAGCTATTTGCTAGCCTTTAGTCTATTATTTAGCATGCATGGATTTGCGTCGCTCTTTATAAAGTAACAAGTTGTAGTTGTTTAAATATTCGCGATGATTTTAGTGTTTGTCAGAACAAGTTCTGTTAGTTCTTTGTTAGATTTGGAGTTTAAATCAGTGGTAGTATAACAAGGGCCAGTTGTATGAAATCCGGATAGTGTTTTTTCGACCGTTCTAAAGATGCTCGAAAAGCGATAAAATTTCATCTTTGGAACAAACAATCATTAAAGAGGATCCTTGATTTAGGAATACCAAGATTTAATAAAAGTTGTAGCATACAACAGGCTATTTCAAAGCGATTGAAAAGACCACCATCCGGTGAATAGCGGAATCCAACATTGTCGATACGAGTTTACATGTCCATAAACCTACATTAGTGTCCACAAACCTACAGTGAAAGACGAAGATAGCGCTATCAACAAACATCTAAACTCCTGTTATATAATTGCCATGCACTGATTTAATTAAACTCTAAGGCAAAAAAGAACTGACAGAACTTGTTCTGAAAAACACTCACATCATCGACTACCCAAAACAACTGCGGCTGGTTGTACGAAGGCTGGATAGCGCTATCCACAGGATATTTTCAACCGTTTTAAAAATGCTCGAAAAGCAATAAAATTTCATCTTTTCAACCAACAAAGATTAAGATGGATTCTTGACTTAGGAATACAAAGATTTAATCAAAGTTATAGCAAATAACGGGCGATTTCAAAACGATTGAAAAAAACACCATCCGGTGGATAGCGCTATATATATCAAGCCTTCGTATACATGCAACCGGCCCCTGGAACTTGTTACTTCATCAAGAAGTATTGCACGTCAAACCCAAGTAAAGCCATGTTAAATAATAGACTAAAAGCTATAGCAGAAAGCTGCTGTTGTTCTAACTAGTTGAACTTTTAAAAACGTTAATTCGATTTAATAATATTCTGATTGGATGAACACTTACCTGATAAGCAGCACTTTGATTCTTTATAGCCATCATTGCTTTATACCACTCTCTTTTGGGGTATTTGCGGTAGCTTTTGGGGTATTCGCGGTACCTATGCTCCGGATATAAAACTTTTTCTCCAGACTTCACGTACACCTACAATTCGAAGGATATTTAGGAACACATTAGCAACAACCTGGTTTAATTATGGTCTTCGGATGAATCATCTTTTAAGTCGAACTTGTGGAAGGAAAGCGAGAAAGGTTTTGCTTCAGTCGCTAAGTTTCATTGGTCCATACGAATGATCCGTCTCTACTATGGATCCAGCTATTGCAACATAAAATATGAACCAGAAAAAAGGCGTTATCGTCCCAATCAAAATTAGATCAGAGATCCATACAAGCAACATAGCAAGTCGAGCAAGAACAAAACAAAACCTTAAGGACAAAAAGTGGGGGAGAAGGCAAACTTTGTCATTTTGTTTTTCGTGGCAATGTTGTCGCCGACGCCATTTTTCTAACATTTATGAAGTCTTCAATATTGGTTTCATTTTTTCAAAATTCAAAATTCAAATTTACCCTTTCAGAAATCTTTTCTAAGCAAAGCGATGGTGTAATAACAAATAAACTGCACCCTAATAGCACATATAATTATACGACTAAACAAACTAGACACCGATCTTCACTTGTTCAAATTTTGTGCATTTTTCACAAAACAATTAAGGTGCAATTTTTTCAATAATACAAGAAAGATATGGAAAATATTGCCCAAAATGTCGTTTTACAAAGCGCAATATGATGTCATGCAACTTTTGAAATATTTTAGCGTTTTTGCTGACAAAATACTTGAACGGAAAACGCACATCAAACGGATCTTTTCTACTTGTATTTCCAGCTCAAAATAGACATTTGCCCCTTCATTTAGCGCAAAACCATTTGTTAGATGTTTAATTGTTTTTATATTTTACGAAAATAAGCGGTATTGTTTTGACTGAAAAATCGCGAATATCCACAAACTGCTAAACGGTGGCGGATAATAACTCCCGACCGATCACGATTTTTTTAGTCCTCGGAAGATATCGCACTACGTCACATTCTTATTTGTATTATAACATTTATAGTACGCGCGTGCTGATTGGTCGAGAAGCGTCTTTCTATTTAAGAAATAGAAAACATTTTCCGTGTTTCTATACAGTTATAGAAACACGCGTGGGAGTTTGGGAGAACGAGAAATAATCAGTGGGAAAACGAGCCCGTAGGGCGAGTTTTTCCACGTTATTTCGAGTTCTCCCAAACTCCCACAAGTGTTTCTATAACTGTATAGAAACACAGGAAAAACGTTTTCTATTTCTTTTATAATATAACGCGATAAAAAGATTTTGTACAAATATTATAATTCGATTCAATTACAAATTCTCATTACATCGCTTCGCTTGCCAAGTTCGGCGGGAAAATTCCCGTGTTTCTATACAGTAATAGAAACACGCTTCTCGACCAATCAGCACGCGTGTACTATAAATATTATAATATAAAACTGTATAGAAACACGGGAATCTTAACCCACCGAATTTGACAAGCGAAATAATGTAATGAGAATTTGTAATTGAATCGAATTATAATATTTGTAGAAAATCTCTTTATGATTCAAATTATAAAGAAAACATTTTCCCTGTGTTTTTATACAGCTATAGAAACACTTGGGGGAGTTTGGCAAAACTCGAAATAACGTGGACAAACTCGCCCTACGGCTCGTATAACTGTTTAGAAACACGGAAAATGTTTTCTATTTCTTAAATACTACCTATCTTACACATACTATGACATACAGGATTTTCCCTAATAAGCGAATTCTTAAAAAGTATAGTATTGGCTATTAGTATTTTTAATTCTACCCACCTTAAGTCGTACATTTTTACCGTACAAATGAAAGTAGAATTGAAGGCATGAATTGGCTTTGGTGATCACTGGCGAGATGTATCGTGCTTTTTTCACCCCTGATTTCGTTGACCCTCCCATGTACAGGTACCAACCAGGCCCAGCTGTAATCCAAAACACTATTATGCTGGAAATTCATGTTGGTGGCTTTTACGTTCGATTTTAGTGTTTATGTACTTTAAATTTCAATTTCCCTAGCTTTTATTATGCTAAGATCTCCATAAAACAGTTTTTTCAAATTTCATAGCTTGTCATAGTTTGCCATTTTTAAATGCATGCATGTCTGATGTGGGGAAGGAATAATTTAGTACTCTACATATATAAAAAGTCAATGTTTTGGAATATCATAATTTTAACTTCCATGGAAAAGTCGTTCAAGAAATTTGCGAAGTTTTATAACTTTAGAAGGTATTAAAAAGTCTGTTTTAGCTATAAAATGAATAGCCTATACGAAAATTGGAGTATCCTAAAGAAACCTTTGATTTTGTGCTGATTCAACCAGGTAGCAATACCTGAATGGTTGATATATAAGTCAAATGAATTTCTTACATGCGAACATCGAGGTTGGTTCATCCATAAGAACAGCATAAGAGATCAGTAATACTTACTGTCTTGAATAAATCTGAGACGATTTTGTGGCTGGTCACAATCATAACTAAGAACGAGCTCTTCGCTGTTATTTGGGTGAACTCGTTTACTCTTTGGTCCTAAACACATTTCCTTTTTGTACTGAAGTGATTTATTCTTTGTCCAGCTCCATGTTTCTGTATTTTTATCGCAATTTTGATAAACACCTAGCTAACAATACAAATATAACGAATTAGCAATATTTATAAAGTGATTATCAAATTTTCTGGCCTCTTGCCTCTTATTAGCCAAGCGACCTCGGATTTTTACGCGGCAAAGCGGATTTTTGAAAATCGCAGAGAATTTTTTTTGTTAAATAGCATGAATGATGAAGATATCTGCAATTTATTCTCAACCTAAAACAACGAAAGAATCGGGATAAAAGTTCCTAAAATTATCTTCCTCGTTTTGGTAAATTAATGCTAAATATAAAGGAATAAGGTTTACTCGATAAATTTCCGTCATATTCAGATCGACGTGTTTTATCTTTTTTTTTGTTTTAGATAGACCAAATTATATTGCAGCTAAAGCGATTGTATGGAATTGTGCTGTAAAAAGATAGCAGTAAATCTGGTTTCGAATAATTTCCGGTAGATATAATACTTTATTCCAAATTTTCGGTGGATATTAATTAAGTTTTAAGATATTTTAAAGTTTTCAAGTTTTCGCCATTCACCGGTATAGCTTTAACTAGCTTTAAATAACGCACAATGCAATGCATAAAGTATACAAAGAAGATGGAAAGAAACAACAAAGTTTTTTAAAGGCAGCAACACAACTTACTGTTACTTCTTCAGTTACTGATCCTATTGGTTTAACACACATTTGATTTATGGTGTGCATCAATATTCCGTCTGACCTCAATAGGAACTGCAATCTTTCTGCGTTACAGCCCGTGTATACTACAAGTTTTTGTGCACTCTTTTGCTTTCTTCCACGAAAACGACCTTTTTTTATATGAATGCAACTTCCTCCACGAAATTGCAATGCACCTGGTCCTTGACTTTCACTCTTTACAACACCTACGACACAAATTTTGGTAACTAAAAATCGAACTTTATAATTGTTGCATATATTGTAAATTGTTTTTTAGCCGCATTGTCACGTATTGGTCTTCTGAGATTGGGACTTATCACTTCTCTTTTGAACCTGCTAGAGTTTTGTCATGACGCATGGCTTACTACGCACCAGTGTCGTTCAACTTTTCCCCACGAAAAAAGTTTCGAAATAGCTGGATATTAGGACAAACTGGAAAACATGACAATCAGTGGCGTAAACGTGCAACAGCTAATTACAATAGAAATCCGTCGGGGAGAACTGAGTATATAACTTAACCCTCCCCTCTAATTATGGCTAGGTACGCTCCTGAAAACAATAAACTCTTCTCGTCGCGAATAGTTAATATATTTTTTTTACTTTAGAAGGAAAAGAATTAGCATCACATATAGTCCGTCAACCATCACCATCAAAATTATGAATACAGTTCTCTGGCCGATAATGTTTGAACATCTTAATAATGCCTTTCCCAATCTTTTTTGCTTATATTTTTTTAAAAGTCTCTAGTGTATTTTTGAAAACAATTAAGGTTTTTATGAATATCATTATATTTTATTTTCATTTGTTTTTTTCGATCTTGTAGTACGTTGTAGTACATTGTACAGTGTACTTATCCCCGAGCCGGTGCGGAGCACCGTGCGAGGGTACTAATTCCGCTCGGATATTTACACCTACGATGTGCAAATGCGAAATCAAAGTCGTCCGCCATTATGCAATGGACCTCACGCCATGGACGGTCTTCTACATTATGCGCATGCGCCAGCGTGAACTACTAAGCTCTTGATTGGTCGAGACAAAAATTTGTATTTTATAACGTCAATGAATAACTGTCATTTAGCAAAATTTTGATGAAATTTACGAATTTATATTTTCATAAATATGGAATATATGTATTTTTACTAAATTAAAGGGAAACTCGAATGAGGTCAGGACTTTACACGGTTTAACAAATAACAAGACCAAATTTTTGACCGAATTCACCGTTTATAATGAAGTCGGAAGGTTTTACATATTTCACCCGGCAAAGCTTCAAAAAGTAATTATTTTCTGGTAAAAACAACTTTAATATTCTCAAATGTATTTCATTATAAATCTGAATGTGTTATCTGATAAACGACATTGTAATTTCATTTATAAATTCCGTTTTCATAGTGACAAAAAGAAAAAAAAATCAAAACAACATTGCCGTGCAAAAACCAGTCGAAGAGTAACATAAAACTTCGGAAGTTGTATGAGACGTGTGATGTTATATTTCATGGTATTTAATAATTGAAATAATTTACCAAAACACTGGCTATAGATGAGTAACTTAGCTTCCAGAAAAAGGTAGGAATCTTGTCGTATTTTTGCCATTTTTTCAAAAAAATGTGAGGGTAAACTTTGATTCTTAAAAAATATACGGCCGTTGCAAGTTGCTATGACTACAGTGTTTCCACGCGCAGAAAAATATTTCCATACTTTTCTCAAATTTCTATTTCTCACATACCATGTACCCTTCAAAACCCCCAACCCACATAAATTTTCTAACAATCATGTTACCATCCCTACACTTAACTAATTTCGTTTAACAGAGGCGAGGGGTTGGTGCATGCATGTATTTCTAGTATATTAACAATTTATCCTCGTCGCACTTTATATCGTAGTAAGCAATGTATAGAGAATTGCAGATTTGTGTTAAAATACCATATATCTCACTATTGTACGGTGACACACTGGGGTGGAAGAAAATGCAGTGAGTCAACAAGCAAAAATTTGGAATATAAAGCCCCGTTTACACTACACTCGATTTATTGGCACGGCACGGCTAAAATAGGTACCCGTACCCATTTCATCTGTGCTCGGCCTTTGTTTTGGTAGCCTGAACACTAATAAAATTGGGTACGGGTACCAATTTTAGCCGTGCCGTGCTGATAAATTGACTGTAGTGTAAACGGGGCTTAAGTTTTAAAATTAAGTTTTCGATAATCTGGGGCATACATAGGCAAACGAAATAAAACGTTGTTTAAAGATTGGCCGGTATTTAGCGTTTTCAATTTTCTTTTTAATTATTCTGATTTTGATGACTCACCTAGACCTTTGGTATGATCTGCAAATGGTCCATAACGAGCAAAGCCAAGGCCTTGTATACTACCTTGATTTCTCTTCCAGTTTGAATTACCCAGTTCGAAATCTTTGCCCATGGACATTCATTTTCCACCTCGAAGTCGCAATAAGAAGTGCAATTTGCAAACGCTAGAGATGGATGAAACACAGCGTTTGAAACAACTTTGAAGGTTTAGGGCATCTCAATTTTATAACATAAATATATTATTTTTAAATCTAAGAAGCGTAATTAGTTGCATCAGCTATTTAAATTCTAATGTATGATCTCGTGCATACAATTATAGTATTTGCCGTTTCTTTTCATACACCTTCTATATATTGGGATGTAAGAGAGTGTTACGACAGAAAATATAATGATACTATATATATTTATCGATCTAACGGAATTCTTTACTTTTTTACTCGGTGAAATACTACCTGGGGACTGAGGAACTGAAATTGCCATTTTGAGGAAACAAGTAAAAATAAAGGTAATATGGAGAGTCTTCTTTTTGACCTAAAAAAATTACAGAACCGGTTTAATAAACTTCAGCATTTATTTCTTTGGCAAGATTGTTGAAAGCCCCATGGACCTGTCTTATCGTTTCGCCATATTTCACGATTGGCAGCGCTAAACGTCTCCTCCGCCGACGTATCAGCAAAAGAAAAAGCAGAATTTGTTCGTCATCAGAAAATCACACTATCATCACTCTCGTTGCATGTCCATACCTAATTTCTTTTATTGTAGTGGTTCGCATTTACATAATATTGTTAAGGCCGGTTTTCACTTGCAAAGTTTCTGTGCGCACAGTGACGTCATTGTGCGTGACCACAGTGTTTGAGCAGAACCGCTGACATTTACACTGTCCAAAGTCAAAGCACAGTATTTCTGGTTGCACAGACAACAGGTCAAACATGGACGCCCGTAAACGGAAGGCGCTTTTTTATTAGCAGAAATGAATGAAACTTCAGTAGATATTTTAATTATTTTTTTTACTTTCCCCCCACAGGTACCGCTCTCATTTCCCCCACAATAGTCTCGCAAAAGCCACAAAGTGGCGGTTTCTTCGAAGTTCTGTGTTCAATGTTGAACACGATCCACTTGGGTTCAAAGCCCTTCAAAGTGCGCACAGAAACTTTGCTAGCGTAAACCTGTCTTTACTGGATGGTTTACGTGCATTTCTTCAGCGCACAGGCATCGGACAGATTTGTCACGCGTGATGGAAAATATCAAACATGTTTGATTTTACGACACGAATGACAAAACATCTCAAATTGGTCTCCGCAGACATGGACAGTGTTGGCGACAATTGCCACGAGTGACATGTGTGACAGGCCGGCTTCAAGTGCACCTGTGCGCGCTTTATAGGCTTTAAACCGGTTTTCCACTTGCAAATTTTTTCGCGCGAAGCAATAATTTTCGCATGCGCATAAGTCACGCATGCGCATCTCTCAAATGACGTCACATATGCATGGCGATAAAATTCGAAAGCTGTTCGCCACGGCGAAAGTTTGAGTTCGAATGATTTCTACTTTTTCGCGGCGAAAAATGTCTCCAGCCAATCAGATTTCAGTGTTTTTGTTTTTGCATAATTAATTTGTCAAAATGGCGGAGGTTGAAGAGTTATCTGCTAACGATAGCAACTCAAATAACGAGTTTACTCATGAAAGGAATGCAATTTCCCAACCATCTACCCCGCAGACAGCCGATAATTTTGACAAAGGAATTTTCTTTGAAGAAGTACAAGATATCGATGTTTATGGGAAGTAAACAGTGAGAGTTACAAACAGCAACCGATGAAACAGAATGCTTGTATTTCGCGCGTTTTTTGTCTCCTGTGGAAAACAATATTTCGCCTCGAAAATTATCGCTTCGCTCGAAAAAACTCGCAAGTGGAAAACCGGCTTTAATTAATCAACAGTTATTGTCGCCCTTTCGGTGCATTTTGGTGTACTATTATCAACTAAAGCTTGGATTTCTATTTCACTCAACTCCCCAAATCTTTCGGCTATTTTGTTTACTTTCTCTACTAGACAGATATGAGCTAATATCTGTCTAGTAGCCAACCAATGATATTGCAGCATACCCCATATCTGGCGCTTGTGTATATAATAACAGTATATGTAGTCCGTGTATACCCGCTGTTCGTTCATTCGTTGTGTCATCTGAAACTCCCTAAAATCTAACAAAAGTATCCCCACAGGCGATGTGATCCATTAAATATAATTCTTCTGAGCTTTCACATTTTATACAGTAAGTAAAAAAGAACTACAGATGCCTATTTATATGCAAATTTGTTGCGTAAACTGGCAGGATGCGCCAAACTTATGGACTTGCTAAGTTATTCGTCATTCTTATATCACGTTGTTTGTAACGTTTCTGTTTTCAGTCCCAATCTGCGTAATAAAACAGTAGCTAACTGTGTTCTATTGGACACAAGCGAATGGATCATCACGGTCGAGAGACTGCATGTTTGCAATGCAAAGGAACAGGTGAAATACTGCGTACTTGAGGGGCTCCCAACAATCTTTTAAAATTATATTAAATACACATTAATTCGAGCAAAATTATTAAAGATCAAATTTTGGGCTAGAAAACTAGAATTGTCCTAACTCATACAGGAAACGGATTATCCGTATAGATGAACTCGGGCAGGCAAATTAAGTCAAAGATATATAGTTCGTCTTCCAGTTCGGTCTGTGGGTAAACACGCGTACGGGCAGACAGACGGATCATCTGCCACCACGAATTATCCGCATATAGTTTGTGTATTTCAACGAATTTTAGTCCTGACGCATCATCTGTCTGTTGGGTATAAATACAGGGTGGGGACGAGCTACGAAAATTCTAAATATAACAGCTCTTGGGTACTATTTCTCAACCACGTAAATTATTTCCTTACGGGAAACACAGCAATACAGCAATAACCAAAAGCTATATCCTAAACTTGTGTCTATAGTAACAAAGACCCTTTTCTGATAAAAAAATTCGTTTTAGCCTCTAACATACGTTTACCATAGTTTTTTGCCCCTATTTTTAACCTACAGATTCTACTGATAGAGCATCGTCATCCAAATCGCATAATTTTATGGAGTTGCGGTAATATTTAAGGTCACGTATTTTAAACTTAGCGCTTGGTTTTACTTAGTCTTAGTGACTTCACAAATACAGCTGTAAAACATCTTCACAAATCAATTAAACTCATACATTACATAACACTGTTAAAACAGGATTAATATATAGCTTACCAACATCTCTAAGTGCGATATTGGACTATAAACCAACAGCAATTAATAGAGTCAACTTCAAATACAAGGTGTCATCCAGTAGGCCCATGCACTCAAGTCAGAAACTCTTAGGCTCGCGCGTTAACTCCCATCACGTATTATTGTAGTGAATGACATGTTTTTGGCCAATGAATGCGCTAGCTGAACAAGTGCACCTAGCTTGTAAGAGATGAAACTTAGGAAATATTGACTAAGAGCAGATGGTATATCTGTTGCAACGCAGATGCATGACTTCACAAATACTGTAAAACTTCTTCACAAATCAATTAAATCATACATAACATAACACTGTTAAAACAGGATTAATATATAGCTTACCAACATCTCTAAGTGCGATATTGGACTATAAACCAACAGCAATTAATAGAATCAACTTCAAATACAAGGTGTCATCCAGTAGGCCCATGCACTCAAGTCAGAAACTCTTTGGCTCGCACGTAACTCCCATCACGTATTATTGTAGTGAATGACATGTTTTTGGCCAATGAATGCGCTAGCTGAACAAGTGCACCTAGCTTGTAAGAGATGAAACTTAGGAATATACATATATATATGAACTTGTTGTATTAATGATTTCCTCAGATCCTAGTGTATATACAGGTATGTATGATTAAAAATTCATAGCTTATTTCTATTATAAACAGAAGTAATAAACATGCTAGTCACGCATTAGTGATAAGTTTTACTTAGGATAAAATTCTATTAAAATTCTATGGGTTAAAAAAAAAAGGTTTCGATATATACAAATCTATATGTTAAAAATCGTTCTATATACAAATTGTTTTCCCAACACAACCGTTCAAATATTCGAAATGATGAAGAAGGAAGATATATAGAGGCCGATGAAATACAAAACCAATCTGAAGACATTATGAACGGTTGTGTTGGGAAAACAATTTGTATATAGAACGATTTTTAACATATAGATTTGTATATATCGAAACCTTTTTTTTTTTAACCCATAGAATTTTAATAGAATTTTATCCCAAGTAAAACTTATCACTAATGCGTGACTAGCATGTTTATTACTTCTGTTTATAATAGAAATAAACTATGAATTTTTAATCATACATACCTGTATATAC
This sequence comes from Dendronephthya gigantea, assembly GCF_004324835.1. Taxonomy (NCBI): domain Eukaryota; kingdom Metazoa; phylum Cnidaria; class Anthozoa; order Malacalcyonacea; family Nephtheidae; genus Dendronephthya; species Dendronephthya gigantea. The sequence goes on from NW_021163069.1 coordinate 248,550, forward strand.
ACTAGGATCTTAATATTGCTACTAACCATTCCACTGAAGAAGCCTTAACCGGCGAAACGTTTGGATATTAACACTGAGTGAAATAAATAGTTAATTTTATGTCTGAGGAAATCATTAATACAACAAGTTCATAATATACCAGACATGTTTCCACAAGCACCTTCATATATATAATTATATTATATTATATATATAATTAATATATATATAATATATATATATTTATATATATATATATATATATATATATATATATATGTATAGGTTATCACATGAGGGGCGAGGTGATATCAGTTTTATCGCTTGAGGGACGATATCATAAAATGTCACGAGTGAGCGCAGCGAACGAGGGACATTTATGATATCGTCCTGAAAGCGATAAAACTGATATCACCTCGTCTCGATTGTGATAACCTGTTTATCACATACTTCTTTTTGATCTATAAAGCAATCGACATTGACTGAAACAAACCTCGAATTGCTCGAGTCAGCCATCTTTGTTTTGACAGCGGCAAATGCAGCGGGACAAAAAGCGATATCAGTGACAAAAAGCGATATCAGTGACGATATCGTTTTTATGTCACCCTGTTATCGCCCTGATAAAGGCACAAGTATGTGATAAATATATATATATAATATTATATATATATATATATATATATATATATATATATATATTTCACCATATAGGGCTCACTGTATATCACTATCCACTGATCTATAAATCTCCAACTAAGGGACTGCGGAGTAGTCAGGCAAATTGTTACGTAGTGTTTGATAGAAAAAAGTAAAAAAAATTCCATTCATATGTATTCGACACCCATTTTTACTTGAGCCTGCGAACACGTAGGGAATAGCGGTTAACTGCATGATCGTTTGTACCATTTTGTGATCTGTGATTTTGTGACGTCTGCGTGCATGATCGTTTATACCACTTTGTGATGTACATGAGGATAGCGCTAGCATTTTAAGTTTTAAGACTCCGACCTACCTATTAAAACGGTAGCCGGAGGCCCGGAGTAAAGCTGGTTTTCCACCTGCGTTATTTTTCGCGCGAAGCGACTTTATTCTTTTGTATTTGGGCAATTTGTACCAGATGATTTGCAGTTGAGAGCTCTGAAACAAGTAGAATGTCGCTATGTGCGAAATATATCGCTAGTGAAAAACCGGCTTTAATAGGCCTAAATCATTCACTGGCCTAGATAGCCAGCTTTTCCCCGATCTTTTTATCTGTATCTGCTCGTCGTCGCTTCGGTGATTGCCGTACGGCATCGGGGCAAGTAGATAATTAGAGAAGATCCATTGAAATAGGCACACGTAAACTTCAGTTGACAAAACCAAACTCTTTTAATAGCGACTGTTTTACAAATAACTCATCGTGTATCAAGAAATATGAAACGCAAAAAGAGCAACAAGTCTGAACAAGAAACAAATAAAAGCGAGAGCGAGCCGTCAAGATGGAAGTATCTAGCATTTGTTGTTCTTTTCAGCTTTCCTGGTGTTATGTATGTACTGGAAAGTCTCTCAGGTTTATCAAAAAACTTTCAAATGTCGTACGTGTACGCCATTTGTACCGCTGCACTGATTATCGCAGTTTGGTTCTATTTTAGAGCATTCTTCAAGGGTTCTTATAAATATATTGCGATAATCCTTTTGCCATTTCTACTCTTCCCAAGTTTTAAAGTTCATTTATGTTCACCAGTTGTTTTGGTTAACAAAGACATAGGAACAAGGTACAAGCTTGCAACAACTGCGGAGGAAATCTTGCAAGATTTGGGTGAATCGTGTTTAAAACATTTTGGCAAATCTTTCTACAGTCTTTCTCTTGTTACGCCTCGGGTAACCTTAAAAGTGAGACCACAAGAGATTGTTGACTTGAATGCAACTACAAATTCAGCTTATGGTGACAACCAAGCAAAAACCTCGAGATTGTTTCTAATTTTCTCTCTTCGGAGTGTTCATGGAAAGACTCACTCGTTATCGATGATAACAAAGGTGCCGTTTCGGTCAACAAAGATCCTTGAAGGGCTTCAGAAGAAACAAAGCATGGAACTGACAGGAAGGATAGTTAATATTGGGAAGGATATGTTGGAAATGAAAGCTGGTTTTGAAAGACAGAAACTGTTTGTAAGACCTGTTGTTTTCCAACCGTATCATTTTGAATTGAATAACGATGATGAATTGTAGATAAATTATGATGATTAATTTGACCTTCATGGTTTGTGTCACATACACATTGAAATTTTAAAGATGCCATTATTATAATGCTGGTAACTACTATATCAACCCCCTGAAAAGTGATTTTGAATGATTGCTCTCTCATAAAATGAGAAAGCAAATGACTGACATCATGTAATTTCATTTCAATTCAGTAGGAGGATGGTTTAATGATCCAAACACTGAGTTGATATTGCAAGGATCATTCTGATACACACATGTCAGTGATGTCTTCTTTATTCCATCCTAATGAACATTTTTATGGCATAAAACAGATTGCTTATAAAAATATATTTTATTATATTAGTACAAGATAGAATAAAATAAAGAAATTTTATAAAGAATTGTTAAACAAAAATCTTTAATGTACAGGTGGTTGTATAGTCCTATACCATGTAATTCAGGCATTTTTTTGAAGGTGGCTACTCTGTACATACAGGTTGATTGATTTATTAAGCCATGGGGTCAGGAATTTGTAATATCAGCTTTGTATATACCCATGCTACTCGATAAGTATGTGCGTTAGCCTGAGTTGCAGCCGCTTGTATTACGGAAGTGTAATTTTACATAATACAAGCGGATGCAACTCAGGCTATGTGTGGGTGTGAAAAGCACCTGGGCACTAGTGCCTTCAGACCCAGTCTCCAATTTGAATAAGTTAAAAAAAATGGTTGATTATGCCTAATCACCTCAAAATTCAAACCTGATCCCACAAAAACAAAACCAACAGGATAAGTACAATGTTTGAGCTGCTGGGGCAGGTTGAATGTGATAATGTGAATGGTTTCAGGATTGGTATTAGAATGGGATAAGATGATTACTATATTAGATGTGAGAAATAATTCTTAATCTAAAAACTCAAACCATAATCCTAGAGCTAATCACAGTTAATCCATGAGAAAAGTAACAAAAGTCAGACCATTTCCTGGGCACTAGCTCGATTTTGTCACGGCCAATATTGCGAAATACGAAGATGGCGAAAGATTTGATACGAATGCCAACCTTATCGGAAGTTGATTTGTCTGGCTTGAGTGAGTGGGAGAAATCCAGCATTTCCTCCGTAATGGAGAAGGCAGAGGTAGAAATTCTTTTGACATTATTGCTTTTGTGAGATAATGTAAAATATCGAACGAAATTATGCGATTTACACGTCAAATATTCATGTAAACCTTTAAATTTCGATGTTTCTGACATTGTTAAGGGTTGTAAAAAGTTTTGACGTATTCTGTTCTCAAATTTTGACAGGAGATACAAAAGAGGGAAGAGAACAACTTATTGAGGTATTGTAACACTTTTTCTTCGTTAATTTCACTTTCCTTTGACTACAATGTTTGCAATTATTGATAAAATCAATGTGATTTAATATAATAGGTTCCTTGATAATAGATCATCATTTTATATAATAGAGATCGAAGAGTGTGCAGAACAATAAACAATGTGGGGTGAAAGTTCACCTAAGGCAATGCTTATATTTAAAGCTGATGTTACTGATCTGACACTACTGGACCATATTCTACATTTCTGGGGCAAATATTAAAACCCCTACTAAATTAATCCAAACTTGAAATATCAAGAGGAGCAGCTAGGTGGGGAGGGTGTCCAGAGATACCTGGCTCCCAGAATGCCTGGGTTAAAAATACTCTGTGTTGTAAGTTGTGGTTCTGTCCCTGGCTAGCATTAATCATCAATAATAATCATCAATAATAATCATTTTGTCTGAATTTCTAACATGAACAGTCTAAATAAGTTAAAGTCTTGCTTAATCCATTTTAAAATACCAGGGATCAAGTACCACTTATAAACAAGCACACCAGGAAATTATAGCTATTATGTATCACTTTAAAAAGCAGTACTTTGAAGCTGAAATTGCCTATTTAATAATATTTATGTGGTTTAATTATTGTCTTACTTATGTTTATGAAGACTGTAAATTATCTAATATTAGTTTTTCGTGTTCACCGAGACACTTTGCTTTTTCGATTTAGGCAAAAAATGGAAGGTCAGCTAAGCAAGTGGACAAATCTGATGAAGGGTTGGCAATATCGATGGTTTGTCTTGAATTCTGAAACTGGCCATCTAGAATATTATGTGGTACTTTAACATTTATTTTTAATTTAAAGTATATTTGTGTACTGGTAGTAGGGTTGGATCACCTAGATCAACTGCTATTTTATCCAATGATGCATGTTCACATTCATTCCAAATGTAGTTGTATACAAGCCTCAGAATTAAGGAATAATTTAGTTGCAATAGATAAAATTGCCAATTGATCGAAGCACAAACAGTTTCGGATTTAAGATTGCTATATAAAAACCAAGCAGATCCAGACCTTCAAAGAGAAATTGGAGAAATGCTAATCTCACCAATTTGGCATTAAATATCACTAACAAGTGAAACTGTTATAGCTAGTTATTAGGCAGATTAAGATTGTTGGACCAGGAACTGGTCCCTAACCGCTGCTAATCTTGTTGTTGTTGTTGTTGTTAGGGGGTGACGCTCTTTAAAAAAACCCTAAGGCTCTAGCATTACTTGTTTGATCGGAATGAAACTTGGCACAATTATTCTAAGCAATATTCCGCATCGATTGACGGAGTTCGAATTTTTACCTTTTACCTTTGAAGCAAGTTACAAGCAATTCTTGATATATTTGCAGCAAATAATATATACATATCATTAATATTCAGCCTATATATAAGTAAACAGAAACGATTAGAAATACATTGTCCTCTCCATTGTTATAAATACAATGCAGTTCAGAAATTAAACTCGGTTACGCAGTTCCTGGTCCACTATAGTACGATCGTACTTGTTGAATTTAGTGGGGTTGCATCTAATTAATTGGCTTGCATTTTCAGGACAAAAGCAAATGGACTCATGGTTCAGAACCAAGGGGTTCAGTGCATTTGATGGTGAGTGAACTAAAAGAAATATAATTATTATATGTTAACTTATAATGTTATTATCATTATACTACTTAAAAAACTTATATTATGTCTGTGAAATATATTTAATTTGCATTGAGAATTGCCTTTTTTGTTGTAGGGTGCTGTAATAGCCCCAAGTGATGAAGACTCTGTAACGTTTAGTGTAAATGCAGCAAATGGTGATCTTTTCAAACTGAGAGGTGAGGATATGGTATTTGATACACAGTCCATAATACATCATGCAATGGTTAACCTAAGTCTCGGTGCAGAAGAGGGAGAATTAATTCAAAGAAAGTGTATTAGCTACATATGTATTAATGTATAAATGGTCTTTGGTACTCGATTAAGTCTGTAATCATAGATTTAGGTGAAATTGTTTATGTATTGTGATTTTGATTATGTCTATTCATTACGCTAATCATTGCTGGAAGGAATAAGCTGTTTTTAAATTAACTTGATTTGTCTTATACATTGAAACCTGGCCCCCCTGGACCTTGATCAGTTACTTACCAAAAATATGTTTTGGACCTCAGGGTCCAAAGCATAATTGCAATATACATAGTTTCTTTTTCCCAGCTTCTGATGCCCGAGAACGTCAACAGTGGATCAATAAGATACGAATGATTTCTGAGATGCATTCTACACAGCTTGTTAATGTAAGTTACAAAGGTTGTTACTGGCCTAATATATTATAATGAGGAAAAAAGTGAGCTTGTTTACTCGAAAGTCGCAATGTTTTCCACGACAAGATTTACGTACTTGAAGACAAAACACACACTTTCTCGAGGAAAAGATTTCTGCTGTATTGCAATGTTTCTCGTCGAAGAGAAATGAACTATATTAGCTAATATTTTTTTTATAAATACAACAAAAAAAGACAATATATATTCACACGGTAATTCGAAATTTTATTAAGCAATAAGTTGAAACGCAGCTTATACTAAACCTGTTAAAACTTCCTGCTGCAATTCTTGTCTCTTTTTGTTTATTTCTCAGTTACATATTCGATTCTGTTAATAATTTTGATCTGAATGTTGATTCACCTTATGTAAAAAATTTCGCCGCCATTTTGTTTTTCAAACGTTTGTTAACTTTTTGTCTGGCGGGAAACATTGCATGTGGATCAATGTGGATACAAAGACACGTGAACACGAGTCGGCCAATCACAATTGAGATAGGGGACACAAATGGACCAATCACTAATGTTTACGAAATAGCGGCTCATTAGTGACTCGACCGATCAAAATATAAAAGGCATGGGGTTGTAGACCGAATATTTCAACAATTAAAACCGCCTGCAGTTTTCGATCGCTTTAGGTCACTTATTTTTTCGAAATAACTCCTTATTTTTCCGAAATAACTCCCTAACTCCATTAGGTTTTATATAATAAATCGAAAAATTTGATAAAAATACGGATAAAATAGTGCCTGCAACGAAAATTGCTTGCTGTACTGTAATCAGTAAGTAATATATCGAAATTTGTTTACTAAAATTTAATAGTTAATGTTAATGCTAAAGTCGAAGAATTGTCGATTAAAATTGTTCTCTGAAATGCTATTGACGACCGCGAAAATAGAACGAAAAGTTGAAACATATCATAAAGCTCTATCTTGCAGATTTTGGCTGTTGGACTGTTTAGCTATAGACAATCGAAAATAGTCAAAAGCCAGATATAGTGAATACATTTGATTTGCTCGCATTTATCCATGAATTTACACAGTTTTGAAACATGATAGTGCTATGGTAACATTGCGTGTTTTAACATTACAATCCAAATAACCAATTTACTCCTCAAATTTAGAAAGTTCAACAAAGCAGCCAGACAATAGGTCAGGCGAGTGCAATTCCGTCGAGTGGTAAACAACCTCAAGGTCAAAATCTTGTCAATGCCTTAACAACGGCCGATAATACTGACTTGTCGTCCAGCAAGGAACGCATTACCACAATATCGTCTGAGGTGCTCGAGTATATGGAGGTTATCAATGAACTTCTAAATACCACGGAAGCGCAACAGATGGCATTCATAAACAAAATAGAGGTACGTGATTTTTTCACCAAAATCTCAGCACCCTATTTGCCTTGCGCTAGTTGCTCAAAAACCGGTTAGCTTAACCCTAGGGTAAGCAAATCTTTACATCATCACATAAACTATTAGATTAAAATTTAACCCAGGGTTAGCGCTAATTGGCTTTACACAACAAGTTGAACAACTGGGCCAAGGTACTTAAATCTTTTCACCCTTGTACAAGCGAGAATATTAGTTAGCCGGTACCCCAAGAACTGAACTAGAGTAGAATCGAGGGATATATTGATTGAATATCATTTACTGTTGTAGGAGGCTCCGAATGATGGTGAAACAGTTAATCCTTTGAGCAAGGTATGGTAGCTTTGTACAAGGTTGAAGCCGGCGAATAATTACCTCGAAACCTAAAATTCAATGTAAAAACCACGCAAATGTAGAACAATAATAGAAAAGCTTGCATTAGGAGCACGTCATTTCTGACGCGCTTTAAAGTTCAAGTTCAAAGGTTATTAAAAGAAAACTCCAATCCAATGTTCTATACATACTAAAAGCAATTTTAATCAATTCTAGGATGTGTTGATAACGAAGGCTACCGCCCAGGTAACTACTGTCCTTATATTTGGTACCGACTTTCGACTTGAGTATCATAGTTAAAAGCCCATTCCACCAGGACCTGAGAAGTTATTGGGTATCAATTCAGGGGGGTCTACTATTAAGGGGAGATGCTGTTAAACAATTGCAGTGCCGTATTTTGACGTTTTATAGCTAGGGCATTTGTGGGTTAGCTTGCATAAGAAGCTTAACAGGATTTAGGAGAGGAAACGTTTCAGCATATTTTTAAATTTAGAGGTTTCCTTTTGGTTTTTGTTTGTAGGCAACGCTTCACTGTCTCTATCAATGCCTGGCTATATTGCAGAAGCAGGTAAAGTAAATATACTCTATGTATTCAGGTGTTTTAGTAATGGTAGAATGGTGTCGTAATTTTCAACAAGTTTAGGCTATCAATATGCAATCTCATCGGCTAGCTATGAGGGCAGTCTTAGTATACTGTATATTCTTTCTAGATTGACGATACGCGTGATGTTGCAAGGAACTCTGGAATACCTGAAGACGCCTCAATACAATGGTTTGGTCCGCCTGATACAAAGTAAGTTCTGGACTAACGTCGATTTCCATAGGAGCGAGGAATTTAGAGCCTGTTTTCAACTGGAGGCTAGCGATTGATTAAGCTTTGCTGTTTTTGACTTGGCAGACTTATTTTAACATTTTACTAAAAAGCCCCTTCTTTATGAAATTGGTTAAATTTTGAAGCGAAACTCCGTCGCAATACAGGGCTACATTAGAAACAGAAAGATTTTTATAAATTGCATGTGCGAAAGCGAAAAATGTGTAACTATAACCTTGTCAAATATGAGATTTTCGTACACAATTATAGTTTATCATATCACATATGTTTAAAAAATGTGTGTTTTAAACTTAGAACAGTGCCACATTCACAGCATCCGCACCTACTACATTCGCACAGCATTCCATCAATACCGTCATCCTCCGGTAGCGTCAGTGGTGGTAAAAAGACTTCTCTGCCGTGTTGTATCGACAATTTTGTTGACGGTGTTGAACTCGGTAAGTTTTACTGACAGGTACGCTGTAGATTAGAATACCGACTTTATACTGATTACGATACGGGGAAGAAATATGTAAATTTGCTATTTATTTCAAAGCCAAATTGGAAACGAGGAATGCCTGTGTCCCTGCAAGAGATGTAATAATAATATATTAATATATATTATAATGTACCTACGGGGTACGGTATCCCTACAAAAGCAATATGCATGTGGGTTAATGCCATATTCAAAGAGATCGACAATCTCAAAGAGATTAACAGTGGACAATTGCTGAGTTTAGTGCTGAGACGAAAAAAGTAAAATACGCTGGCAATGTTTTTAACACAGGCGCGTTTGTCACCGTAAAGGTCTGTTCACACGATCCAATTTTGTCGCATCCAATTCACTTCTGACGTATGGAATGTAATCTGTTGTTGACAAAGCAGTACTGCATTAGCTTCAGTTGGTTATCTGCCCTTTTACATTGCAAGTTAACAGTCCACAAAACATCTATCAGAAGTGAAATTGGATCGGATATAAACAGACAATAAATCTTGTACAATATAAATATCTTGATACGTCACTGTGCCTTTCGTAGAGTCACATTTACATGACGAGGTAGACGACGAATCAGTGAACAATCAGGCATTTTCCTTGGAGAATGAAAATATGGAGGAGCATAAAAGCCTAATTCTTCATTTACTTTCAAAACTTAAACTTGGTATGGATCTAACCAAGGTAAATTGCACTAAATTCACTGTTTATAAAGGCTTTTGCGAATAGATTCATTGTGTTATTCGGAATAAACTTTATTTTCTATCTGCTGAAATTATCAGCTGAGAGTGGTTTCATTGTTTTGTTAGAAGCAGTTATTTTGGTTTCGTCTCATTATAAGTTTGCACTTTGCCGTTCAGTTTACTCTAGTTTAGACTTTAGATTTTTTGGTTCAATTTTTAATCAACTTAAGCCGTTTTGCTAGGGTTAGGTGTTGTTCAATTTAGTTTAATTTAGCACATATACACTACTTCATGTATATGTCTTCTTATTTTCCCTGCAGGTTCCTCTCCCTACATTCATCCTTGAACCACGAAGCTCACTAGAAATGTTCGCCGATTTCTACGGCTATCCTGATCTATTTCTGAAGTATGTAACTCGTCGTGAATATTTATTGCAGTAGTGCCCAGCGTTGTAATCGTTTTGATTTACAGCCTGCACTGGGGGGCACTTGTTTAAAGAGTTACATAACAGTTTGTTCCAAATTAGGGGCTTAAGTCTTGAAGCTTTGTATTGAAATGTACGATTTAAATACTGTATTAAATACGGTATATTTTCGTTTCATATTACAGAATATCAGAGGAACATTCAGCAGAAGAGCGTATGTTAGCGGCAGTTCAATATTATCTGACTTCGTTTTATGCGGCTAGAAAGGTAGGGAATGCAAAATGTACGAATGACTTTTTCCTGAAATTTCATCACAATAATAATCAGATTTTAAGAATTTGAATCTTCATCAATGTGGTTTCATCACCCCGACGTCTCAAACACAGGTTCAATTTCCCGATATTTTGACGCTTTTATACAGGGTCATTATTCCAAAAAACCGTACAACCCTGTTCTCGGTGAGATCTTTCAATGTTCTTGGAATACCTGTGCCAGGCAAACGCACGGTGACGTATCAAACACTGAGAATACCGAGGAGTCACGTGACTGCAGGCTGCGGTACGTCGCTGAACAAGTATCCCATCATCCTCCAGGTGAGCTGAATAAATAGCTTTTGTATATAGCTACATATGACATAAAATATGTTTTTCATATGACATAAAATAGAATCGTCATAATTCGTTCCTAATTCACATGTCGTAAATCGTTGTTATGTGAAATCATAATTAGTCCACTCCATTTCTTTATTCTTCATTTGGTCGATATTTTAGCGGGAAATCGAGTTGCCTCTTCCTGACACATTTAGTCGCCTATGCGGAACCATGTTTTGCGAATTACCAATGGCAACTGGATACTAGAATACTGTCAGAATATTTCTCGTAATTGAATCTGAATTACGACGAATTATGTCATATGAAAACCAGCTTTAAACATTCATGACAGTTGTCTTCCGTTCACGGCATTTCTATTGTTTTTTGATGCAGTTTCGGCATTTTATGTTGAATGTCCACAGAAGAATGTCTGCATGAACTGTCATATTTGGACGAAATCAAAGTTTTACGGAATGTCTATCGGAGTTGAACTTATTGGAGATGGTGAGCCTGCATCTTTAGTATATCCTGTTTACATCTGAGACAGATTTCAGGCACAGGATGCGAGGAAATTATTTTGTTTGATTCTCAAGGTGTTTTGACCTTATTAAACCACGACGAAGAATATGTGTTCACATTTCCAAATGCATATTGCAGGTATTATGTTCGCATGTATACTTTTGTATTCACGATGGGTCGTTTGTAAAAACACTATTGTAAACACGACGATATTTTTCCCTCTATCCAATATTTTGCAAATAAACTTTGCTGATTTACTTATTTTGGGATTCCCTTTCTATCAGTACTGCTGAATATTCCTAATAGGAATGGTCTATGTTCATTTTGGAGCATATACAATGTACATCCTATACTTTTTTTTATATAGACATCCTATACTTTTTCTATATAGGTCAATTTTAACTCGACCGTGGACAGAACTTGGTGGTAAAGTGAACATATCGTGTTCAAAAACTGGCTATAGTTCCTCGATAACGTTTCATACCAAACCAATGTACGGCGGTGTACGAGATAATATCACAGGTGAAGTTAAACATCTTCCAAGTGGCCGTGTTGTTTGCAGGATCAATGGACAGTGGACAGAGAAGATAGAGATGGTGTTTCCTGATAAAGGGGTAAGCGGTGTTTCTCTCCATGTTCTTTCTAATTTTTGCATGTTGAGCCATATCAATGAGCTATTACTAGTAGTGCAGCTTTTTACACTTTAGCTTTCCTTTTTTCATCCTTTAGTTATCCTTTTATTACCCTTTAATTATCCCTTTTTCACCCTATAGTTGACCTTTTGCTACCCTTTAGTTGTCCTTTTGTTACCCTTTAGTTTTCCTTTTATTATCCCTTAGTTGTCCTTTTATTATCCATTAGTTGTCCTTTTCTTGCCCTTTAGTTGTCCTTTTATATTACCCTTTAATTGTCCCTTATTAACCCCTTTGCTGTCCTTTTGTTAGCAAATTTATTTCAGATACTCTCTGCGAATTTTAGGTATAGCGAAATGTGAACAATATATAGTTCACAATAATTTACTTGAAGATGGCATTCTTTAATTTAAGTGTTTAAAATTGAGTTTACATATGTATTTGTGTAATTCACAAAAGGTGCAGCATTTAAAAGTGCTCGAACCGAAGGTGATGACGAAGACTTGTAAGAAACTACGGCCTCTGTCCTTACAGCAAGACAATGAATCAAGAAAGTAAGAAAGTCCGTCTCTTTAACATTTCAAGGACCAAGCTTTTGATATCTGACATGTTTTAAGCTTGTATTATTACAGATGGAGTGTACATTCTGCCTATTCTGAAATATTGGCGTAGTCAGCCAGCTATCACAACAATCACTCCACTATATTTCCTGAAACGCTTAGCTTCAAATAGAAACTCTTTACAAGCCCATATATTTTTGCAACGCTTTTCCAGATTGTGGAATCTCGTAACGGAGGCAGTGAGGAATGACGATATAGATAAGGCAGCTGAAGAAAAGCGGAAGGTACTTGTTACTTTACTTGTTCATTTCCTTCACTTCCTTCGCACACAATGATGAATACTTAAGTTACACCAAATTGAAAAAGTTAAACGAAGTAGTTGCTCGTTTTCATTTGCTGTGGTAACTCGCGAACTATTTTTTCTTCTTCAACCGTCCACTTAAAACTGTCCGGCGTCCATATTTTTTCCTTGTCTGATGAAATATACTTGAAAAGCTATCTTTCAAGGTGGGATTGTTTCATTTTAACATTTTTTCATCTTTGATTAAATCATCGCCAAGCTTTGTTTTTTTATTAGATTGCGTTTACGTTAGTATATATACCTGTTGTGGGAAACAGCAAATTAACGGTGTAACATCGTCTTTGTTTTGGCAGCTTGAAGAGGACCAAAGAGTGGCAGCCAGGCAACGAGAAGAGTCAGAGACGCCTTGGAAAACGAAGGTTTGTTTATACTCACACATTGTGAAAATTTTCTGAAGTCCACCAGGTTTGAGAATATGCGCATTGACATGTCCCTGCAAAGTTTGCAGGTTTCCCATTCTATATACTTCTGTGTTTTGTGTGGGAATTATAAAATAACGCAGCCTTTCAATATTATAATGCCATAGAACGTGCTTATACATAGGTTCCTCCCAAAATTCTTGTGTAGCCTCAATTTTTCTCGGCTAATCTGTTTACTGGACGCTACACAGCGATTGATCATTTCCTCAAAAGGCAAACATAGAAATATTTTTGGGAGAAGTGCTGCAGTATGTCCAGAAGGTTGTGATTCTATATAAAGGAGTTTAAGTTCATTTGAGTTTAAGCATAAAATCTAGCCCAAATTTATCTGGGCTGGAATCCTGACCAAGAGTCGTTCATTCGTGATCTCATTTATGGAATAAACATGAAGTATATAGAACACACCAGCCCTTTGCCGTCTGTGCAAACAATAGAATAATCATTTATTTCATGGTAAATACATATATTTATAAAGTATGGAAAATGTGCACTACGTTTTCCTCAATATTGTATTATTTTTGCTTCGGTATTAACAAATTTTCTATTACCTGAAACTTCAGTTATTCCATCAACATGGTGAAAAGTGGCTGTACAATCATCATCTGAGCCTGCGACGAAAGCGATTGCACAGCGCATCAAGAAAAAGGCAAGATACTAAGCCGACGACCACGTGACCCCTACAGGGGTAATCGATTTTATCCTCTCGCAAATCAGCAATCTTCGTATGTAAAATGCGCACAGATTTAATCGTTTCCGGGTTTTTGACTCATCGGAGAGCGGAATTGATGAAGTTCACATGATTCTACTTACGTTGACCAAATGAAGTAAATACACCTATAGAAGATCACTCTTTAAATTTTTAGTTGGATGGGCATACACTTGTAAAATCTATGTAACCAGAAGGATAACTCGGTCGCCATCTTTGAAGCAAATTTAGAATCGAGTTGTAGGATGCTTGTTATTGTCTTCCCATTTGACGATCGCGCGCTTTCCTACAATTAGGTTTCAAATATGGTGGGTAATAACCGTCACCTGCACCTCCAATTACGCGTCTTGGGACGGTCCAAATAGAACCTTAAACAAGATATCGACATTCTTAAAAATTGTTAGTAAGTGAACTCCGTGAAAACTGAAATGATAACTAGGTCGCCAGGTCGCCATCTTTGAAGCCAACTCGAAGCTGAATTAAAGGACCATTGCTAGTCCGTTTCTATTGTTTTTTTTTTATCAATAATAAAAAGAGACTGGCTTCGGTCCTCAAATTATCTTCAAAGATGGCGTTTCAAAGATTCCTGTAGTTCACATTTCGGAAGGTAGAATTCCAGTTGTATTTACTTCATTTCGGTTGGCTGTTGATTTTAATATGACACTGGAGCAAGATGTCGAATGGACTCCCGCTTGTAGAGTATATACGAATGACGTTTTACCGTACATTGCTTGAAATTTATTGCTCGAAATATATTTGATGCTTCTTATGTTTCAAATAATGCAGCAAATTAGTTGTAAGTCAGCAATGGTAAAAAAAGAAGGGCAATGTCTGGGGAAGAAAGGCGTTTAACTAGCATGATTAACTGTGGAGAAAGGAAATACTTAACAATGAATTGGATATAAGTGACACACCGTAAAACGAGCTATCGAAAAACAAATATTTAAAAAAAGAAATTTCACGCCGAATAGCCTGATCGGAACGAGATCTTGCCTTTAACGGGCTGACATGAAACTAAACCTAATCCTAGCTAAACCTTCTCAAATGAACAAGCCCTTAGAGGAATTCACTGGTCTGAATTCACTGAAGTTCCACCATTGAGTATATATAGCTATAGGAGCCTATCTTGAAAGGCTAAACAAGCTCAATATATTTGTCAGGAGCCTAATCGTGTGGAGGTCAAATTCGCGTTTACATCGCGCGGAAGAACTTCGCTCTAGAGTCTAGACGCTGGGTAGCCTTGCATCTATCTCTTAGTTCAATTAGTTCTTCCATTGCAGTGAACTACACAATTTATATAGTTATATTGTGATATTGTTCTGTGATCAATTTCCGTGGCGTCATACCTTTGCTGGATGCCTTCCACTGCATTCAAAATTACGCCGACTGGCGTTAGAAGAGCAGTAAAGCTTGGCTCTCGTAAACATTCGCGGTCTTTGCTTGAGAATAAAGTGCTTTGGTATTTTAAATATATTTTCTGCATTAATCACCGACATGCAGTTAGCGTTGGAATGTCAGTCCTAATTTTTTTTCTTTCTCATCAAATATGTCCGAACGTGACATACGAATGCTTGTGTAATATTCCGAATGGAAGACACCTGTCAAAAGTGTCAACACATTTTTATTTGCGGATCACAAATATTCGTCAACTATAGGTTTAAGAACACCTCATAATGTGGTATTAATGATACTGCGCGATATACTGATTTATTTGGGATGATTCAAGTGTTTTCTTCTGAATTTCTTCGCTTATCATTTTAAATTTGGGTAAGTTGCGTTTAAATTTATAGTCTAATTAGTTTAATAGTTTGACGCGCGGCGTTCGACGGAATATAGGCTGCAGCTTGACATCCTAATTCGAACAAGTATTTAAATACAAAATTTTGATTAGACTTCGCTTTAGTTTCGATTTTTTGCGATAATAATACGAAATGATGGGTTAAAAACTCTACAGCTGTAACTGAACTGTTCAGATATTAGCAACACGCTGTTAAAGTTTAACGGTAACAACGTACGATATCCTATGGCTATGTCTCATTTTCAGTACGTCACGAAAGGTAAAACTTCAAAACTGCTAATCAAGAATATATCAGACAGAATAAAATGAAATATTTTCACACAGCCTATGCAAAGATAAATGCTTCCTATAGAAAGATTTAACCATAATGTGAAGCCCGGGTCAAACGAGAATGAGAGTTAATGCGAGTTGCATCTCTCGCCCCCATTTGACTGCGAACTCTCGTGCACTCTCGTCGACTTTAAATAAACGGGTTCAAATTTTGATGAGAGTTCGTGTTTCTTTGGTCGGTCATGGAAGTTGAGGAGAGTTGCAAAATAGCTAGCGGTTTGTACTTTGTTGTAGCAGGCTCAGAAAAATAGATACAAGATACAATAAAAACAAAATAGTATAAATTAATCCCTGCTACGCGCGTGGTGAACCCTTTACCCGGTGAACCCTTGCTTCTCAAAACTCATTCTCGCTTGTCGCTTGACCATCGCACGAGAGTTTGGAAAACTCTTGATTCCTAAGTCTTATCAACTCTCACTCTTTTGACCCGGACTTCAGTTACAAGATGCGTGCTTTTGATTGTCCGATATTGTTCTATATTTCTGCAGAGGCAATTAGCAGAGGCAAATGAAAGGAATGTGTGTAGTCTCGTGCCATAGTATACCAAATTCAAACCTTTAGATTGTTTTATCAGATTATAGACGATAAACTACAGTATTTTAGATAAACAGGAATCTGGATAATATACTATCGCCTTAGTTAACTTAACCTGTTGACTATTGACCTTATGCATAATGACGTCAAGCCGTGACGTCTGCCGAGAATACTGGTTTTATTAGTTACGACTTCTACAACCAGAACTGATTCCTTGCCTGCGTCAAAACTTGTTACTATGCATAAGGTATATTGCACCTGAAACAACAATTAACATTTCCTTGTCGATCGCATTTTCTCGATGATCCACAATGAGAAGTATATTAATTTTTACAACAATTTTGCAAGCATGAATCACAAATGATTGAAATTAAACGTGGCGAAGTAACTTCTAAGTAATTCAAATTCTAACATAAAGAAAGAAAATAACTTTCTATGAATTATTTCCTCTAAAATCTCTTTTCAACGATTTCTAACAGCATTTCATTCCGTATACTCGATCTGTTTTTTTTCTTTTATAGGTCATCATGCAGATAACTATCCGGATTGCGGGCGTACTATTGTGTCTGATCATCGAAACGCGTGGCCATGCAAATTGTATGCTTAATCGTTTTGTCAATTGCATGTGTTTAGACTCGATGTCTGTCTGTCATATGGCAGACTGATCGGGGCTAGTGGTAGATCCTGACTGATGCGATTGATTTCACAAGCACAAAAAATGAAATACAAAACTTAAGCTTTCCGATAAACTGAGACCTAGACGCTTACCTCCTAAATTCCTTATTAAAGGTACTGATGTATAGTATAGTCGCGGTCGGGTTAACGTTGACTAATCTATGGAAAGGTATAAAGCAAACTGACAGGATGAATAGTCTAGACCAAATACACCGGAATATGGTATCGTTATAAATTATTTGACATGGGGAAGGTCGAATATACCCAATTTGGTAAAGTGAAATAAATAGAGATCACTTCATGGTTGGCGAGTGCGTACGATTTTTATTCCACAGCGAATGCATAATATAAATCGTACAAACAAGTCAACCATGAAGTAATTTGTTTTTTACCCCTTTTTCCGCTTCCGCGTTTTACACTTACCTGTTTATTAAATGTGTATAGAGTCGATCAATTTGACAGCGACACAATTTTAATATACAAAAACACAGCGAGCAACAAAAATCAAAATTTACCCATCAAAACATATTTATTACCGTTCAATTTCTTTGCGATTTTGTTCAAAAGAAGTTAGATATTCTTTCTGAAAGATTTGATGATGTGCTGAATGTTAAAATATCTTGAATATGAGATTTATGTTTTGAATCTTCTATATTTCGACGCCATCTTGAAAGAAAATGTAAACAAATTAATTGCCGCCAAAATTGCATACGACAATCTTTCACTGTGAAGAATATCGTACGTCCAATCAAAAGCCGTGTATGGCATTTTTTCCACCCATGAAAAACATTGTACGTCCAATGAAATTGCATAAAATTAATTTACACGGTCAAATACGATTTTTATTTCATCATTTTGCTGTGCATAAACGTCTATATACACATATAATAAACCGGAATACTGTATATTCCACCTTGGTGGGTTTGAGTATACATGTATATATGGTATATCTTCGATCTTGCATGGTTAGGATATGCCCCTGAGACTGATCATCCTACTTCGAAATAGCGTGTTAGTTGTTAGTACCAAATTTTGCGTGGTTTTGGTTCAGAATAATGGGAATTGCACTGAGTGAAGGGCAATTTGACAGAATGAATTAATGCTATAATTTATTAATACGCAAAAATCTCTTATAACACAAAAGAACATATACTTGTAGTTGCTGATAATGTTAGTTGGCCAACGGGTGCATATGGTCTTCCTAAGCCTATAACGGAGTGTCCAAATTGTGAGTCGGAAGTATGGCAGCAAGGCTGGATATATCAAGATTTGGAAGACAATCCTACCTATTCGAATTCCACTTCAAGAAAGTCCAACGGATCACATATGGAATTTGCTTTCTTTGACTATGGAAATAATATTCTCAGGTTTTTCTGCATGAAAAATAGCACTACCGCTCATTCAAGGCCATGGCCTAAAGGTAGGATGATTTTTATTATACAGCATATGCACTTTCTTGACATATTTTCATATCTTAACCCAAAGACTCGTATGTGTAGGTTGTGACATAATAGGTGTATAAGGTGATATCAGTTTAACCCCCAGGGGACAATTTCACATTCACTCGATTACAGAATGCACCTATGTTATATAAAAAATTATGATTTTTGGCACTTCACTCGATGCAGGTAAATTCTAGAGGTTTAGGGATCTTAATTTCGAGTGGAATTATACACACTTCAAATTCAAGCCAGGAACAGTTGATGGAAAAATTAGTCAACTATAGGTCCTCACGCAGGAATCACTTTTGCGATGTCGGTGCAATTCTCAGTGACAATAACATTGCAGCGGATTCGCAAAAGCGTAGGTTCGATTTCTGCCGGAGGACCTATAGTTGACTAATTTTTCCATCAACTCTACCTGGCTTGAATTTGAAGTGTGTATAATTCCAGTCGAAATTTTATGACCCTTAAACCTCTACATTATATAAACGGATATATAGGTCTAACAACACATGTATCTCCTTTCAGTTTATTGGTTATGATTTACAACACTCCCTGGTCTCACACTCATAGAGTGGAAGATCTCATTCTTCTTAACTTTTCCATGGCAGTATTTTCAGTCAAACAATAGCTTGATTTTCAATGCCACCTTAAATCGACAAAGTGATAGCAAAATTTCTATATATTTTACATAAATTTCTATGTCAAAAAATTTCTATGTCACGATAGAGCTAAACTATCGCCTGTATCCATGCACCGAAAAATTTTTTACACGAGAGCTAATTTTAATTTTTTTTAGTGGGACTCCTTCACGGTATGAGTGTGTGGTACATGTTATTACTGATCAATGAGAAAGTTCTTTCTTAACCAATGAAAAAATTTAAGATAAAGTCAAGCTCTTAATCGAGTAGAAATCCCGTGAAGGAGTTCCCACTAAACTGAAATTAGCTCTCGTGTAAAAAATTTGCCACTGAAAATGCTTTTTTCACAGGTGAATATTGCGTTTACAAGAGTAACAACCAATCTTGTCCCCCGGGCATGACGCCAGGATGGGTGTTCTGGGATGATGAAAATGAAAGTCCCCAAACTAAAGTTGGAAGAGTTTCGCCCGATGGCTCATATGTCAATAATACCAGGATTTTTTACTGTTGTCAGAATGATGGAAATTACTATGATTCGATTGAACTACCAGTCGAAGAACCGTTTTATTTATTAACAACCAACTCCACCGAGCTTCCTAAATGTCAGATGGTCAAGTGGGCGTTTAGTTACTTGGAGTATCTTGTTTTTGATACAGAGAATGACAATAATAGCGATAGTCAGGGTGGCGACCACGTGTTCATTGAAAATAATACCGTGTACTATTGTTACTACAAAGGTAACTCTGTTGTTCTTTCTTTTGATTCTTATAACTACCACGCCCAGTGGAATAATCGAAACTAGTAAATAACTGAAATTTCGTACATGTATCGTGGTCATGATAGTTCGTCTTTATTACAGATTGCCGTCATCGAATGACCGCTTCCTGTGATTCGTTTAGCTCACACAAAGCACCAGAAAGTGAAATGGAGCGACACTCGCAATATTGCTCCTGGTTAATTACGGTTGCTGATATATACGTAATTTCTTTGGAATTCAAAAGTTTGGTTGTACTTAGCTGTGATGATACATTTCTAAGAATATACGATGGTGCGAACGAGTCAGCTCCGTTGTATGGCACATACTGCGGGTCAAATGCAAGCAAAGAAGTCAAGGTTTTATCACATACAAATAGTTTGTATATCGTATCAAATTCTGGAAACCCTGAAAGAGATGCTAAGAACATCGCTACAGTAACTTTTAAAGCCAGCTACTCTTCCGAAAACCGGACAGGTTAGTAAACTGGAAAGGATTTCAAGCAATAAGGTTCAATATTTTACCAATTAAAAATGAATTGATTTTCTTTAGAAAAATCTACCAAAGATAAAAGCTCACAAACTTTTACTAATCTTGAAGGCAAGTGAGATTTTTTTCTTCACAAACGTATTTAAATGTTCTCGTAGAATGCTTTGGAACCCACC
Source organism: Dendronephthya gigantea (assembly GCF_004324835.1). Lineage (NCBI taxonomy): Eukaryota > Metazoa > Cnidaria > Anthozoa > Malacalcyonacea > Nephtheidae > Dendronephthya > Dendronephthya gigantea. Next base: position 269,106 of record NW_021163069.1, read on the forward strand.
AATTCTAAAATCCATTCTAAATATTATTCTATCCAAAAAATTTATGAGCTGCAATAATTTATTTCGACTCCAAATGGCTGAATACAAACTTTTGATTTAAAATGAGAAATTATTGTGAGGTCAAATAAATAAAGGACAGAGAAAACTTCGTAGAAGAGTTATAAATCATTTGAAAAATTGAGCGATCACAACATCTAGAAAAGGTAGCTTTTTATTATAGTGCTAAATATCTAAAGCTATTTCATGTTCCATCTAACCAATGTTCAAAATGGTCCAAAAGAAAGAATTTGTGCTAGCCATTCTATGATTATACAAGAGTAAAGGTTTATAATGGCATTTTTTCTATATTCTTTTTAACGCAACGACAAACAGTGCTAGCCTTTGCACTTGGTGGATGTTTATTACTGAGCATTTTACTAAACGTCGTTTTTTTATGCGTAAAATACAATCATCGGAAGAAGACACCAGAACCACCACCTCAAAAATCACCGAATCCTGTCAATATTCCAATGGAAGAAGTTGAGCTGCCACCAGAGCAATCGCCTCTATACCAGGTAATTCTTACTATAGTTTCGCCATTCATAGGTCTAGAAATCTACCTAAAGCTGCTCCGGTGACTTCTTCCAATGAAAATAGAATTTAAGGATTAAAGATTAAAGATTTTGCACTCAAGCCTGCAGAAAGCATGCTCATATCATTGCCTTTATGTACCTTCGGGTTATATTTAGTTTTTTTGCTCAAATTAGTTTGTCGGTGAGCACTATATAACCGATATGATATATACTTGAAATGCGAGTATACACTTTGAACGTGAATGCAGGCCATATGCAACCTTGTTTTCAGGGACAGAATATGGTGAAAAGTGAATAATCGACAAGGTATTAGTATACTACGACAGGAAGTTTATATAATTATGTTGGGAAGTTCAAAACGAAATTCCGAGTGATATATTTATAACACCTTCCACGTTTTCTCTGTCATTTCCCCCAAGTAGCTTTCTAATTCGCCATGAAAATGAATTACTTTTCTGTTTTTTTCCAATTTCTAGGAACCGCGTTATCCGGATTTTGAAGTTTTCTCGGAAATAGAAGAAGAAGAATACGTCATACCCCCTACGTCACAAAAAGAAACTGTAGAGGTCCACGGTGAGCCTAAGACACCTTCACAAAATCCTGGGGATGCTGATTTCCATGAGAATAAACTAGGGGATCCTCAAAGTAACAGCAAAGGTAATGTCAGGACGTGCGTTTCTTTTGAAATAATACGGATCTATCCCAAAACACATGAAAACTATTGTAGACGTCAAAGTCCACTACCAGGGACTGCTTTCTATCTTTAGATATGGATGAAGATCAGTATCCGGAATACGAAAATATGGAAAACAATTCTTTACCAGCGATTGCAATGACTCCACTAAATTCCACTAAAGACCATCCACATGAATGATGTAATTTCTCGTTAACACGTCTCAAGACGAACGTGGATGGCATTCAGGTTTAATGAAACGTTCGTGTTAGAGTGAGCCTTCGTGTAGAAATCATGCAGAGTTTAGTTCAGAGTTTAGTTAAAAGTGGTTTAGTGTCGGATTTTATTGTTTTAACTATCTACAACTAACATTCTACATACTGATGCTAGCCATATTGAAAACCTCTCTTCAGTGCCAGCTACAACAGTTTTGACAGTCTCAAACATGCAAGTCCGTTAACGAACTCCCTTCATGCTTGAGTATAACTGTTTAGTGTTTGTCTGGGGTTCGTTGTACATTACACCGTTGCCACTACCTCAGACGTGTTTGAATCTTCTTTACCAGGCTTAAGCAGATGTACTGCGAGGTGCTCGTCGTTTTAATTTTCCTTAATTATACTTATGTAATTTTTTGGGTATATGGGTATTAGAATAGAAAGTACAGCTCTTTAAAATCAGATGTTCTGGTTGGCAAATGTTTTTTGAATAAAGATTAAGGTGATTTTATTTTGAACAGCGAAAGAAACCTAGATATGTTTAATTGATTAAGATTGATTTCTTCATGCAACTCCTTTCAAAATGGATGAATATTGGTCTGGTTTATTTTTATTTGGTTTATATTTGTTCGCGCTGATACGAGCCATGCATGTGCTTTCCTATGTTTTCTTTCACATCAACTCCCCTGGCGAAAGTCCTTGCGTCGAAACTTCGAGCATCGCTTTTGTCTATGGCAGTTGTTATACCACATTGGAAAGATATTAAAAGACGCTGCCGCTCTGCTTCCTGATTATATTGAAACACTAATCAATATCTGTGATTTAATTATCCGAAGCAAATGTGATTGATTCGGAAAAATATTTTATTCAAATCAGGGTCGAAAATATGCGAGGGCTTTCTCAAGCAGAGCTAGGATGTAAAACTGTAGATGTAATCGTTGATAACTTTCACCACATTTTTAAATTTATTTTGCAATCTCGCCTGTGTGCGTAGTCCTCGCGAGAGGTCGCGTGAGATGTAATTAAAATCGCAGCGTGATATTTTTGATATCACACCCCCACCTTTGAAATCAAATACAGGATTACAACAATGTGAAAAATCAACCAGTCATGTGGTACGAATACTGTTTTCCGATTGGACAAATTTAATTTGAGAAATATTTTGAGGGTATATACATGATTGATGCATATTCCTCCATCGTATTGTTAAACCAGACGCATTGTATTCGTTGTGATTTGGTGTTATATCTGTGTAGCATGAGGGTAAGTGCTTTGAATATGTGATATTTCCAATAATTTACCGTTAATTTACTGACCAATAGTTTCCCGGTAGTTGAATACTCCGGCAGAAAGGCAAAACCCAGGTCATAATCACTTATACCACTGGCATTTTCCACTTCCTTCGTGATATTATATGGGATGTAATTACGAATGTTGGTGGTGTGTAAAGAGAACGAATTCATAAACATCTACAATAATGTCAATTATGTTCATAATATTGAGATACCAATAACATTTAATTTGTGTAACGGATAAAATAAGTTCCTGTGTAAACCAAATCGGTGATTAGCTTAAACTTGTTAGATTGTTTTTTTGACATGTCGGTTGATATAGATGGACTATATGCCTTGCCTGAAGTGTGTCCGGTTTAACTGACGAGAATTATTCTCCAGATTTTCGAGATGTTAACTCTATGTAGATGTAAAAGTGTTAACTCTAGCCTTTTCTCTAAACTGTCATGCTCCGTGCATGAATCAGGCATGCGCACATATTTGCCGAGAGACACAAATTGGCAAAGCTATATGACAAAACAAAGACCGGATTTGGTCGCGCTACAATATTCTGTTCGGACAAAATGAATGATTTCTTTGTTCAAATATATTTGTTTTCAATTCTGTCTCGAATATATTACTCGAGATTTTTCGTTTTTCAGAGAATAGTGATCATTGACTGTCATATTTACGAGGTGTTTACATTGATCTATTAACCAAGATTTTACAAAGGGAGAAATGATTTCAGAGTACCTATCAGAACGACAACTCCATTGTTTTTTTTGCGTTAGCGGATTCGTCACTCAGCAAGTACCGTAAATAGAGGCGATCACCCCCCCCCCAACTTCCCAATTTTCAATAAGGGCAGGGGGGGGGTGATTCCTGCCATTAAGGTACTTGCTTAGTCACTTACGCGGAAAACAATTAAGAAATAAATGTCATATTTACATCATTTCGAAACCAAAATCTTTAAAACTGTGGTGCTGGATTTTGTTTATTTTCTGTAGATCCAAATGTAATCAGCAGTTGGGATCATCCAATACCCTGACGACTACGTGTCAGTGAGTTTTATTTCTCCACTTTATCATTAGGTTATGAAGAAGAAGATATTCTGCATCAGCTGCGTGATATTTTTGGCTTGTTTACTTGATTTGGCTATTTCTTTTGTCGAAGCCCAAGGTATGCTACTCAATACAAAACAATCTTATAGCATGAGGTGGTATGGAAAATCTGATTTGTGATTCAAAAGATATTCCAAATAATGATGATAATACACATTTACCACAAGTCCTTGTCAGTCTTTAAAACTGATTTTCTTTTCGAGCTAAAGAAACTTTAAACCTTTTTTGAAACCGTGGGAAATATATTTCCCTATACGGACCTCCAATCTGGTAAAAAACTTATGTTTAATATATCCGCCGATTATATTGCAGATGATGATTGGCCAAGTGGGGAATACGGTTTTCCTAAGCCAAAGTCAGGTTGTCCAGAAAGTGAGACAAGTGAATGGCGTGAAGGATGGAGGTTTCAAGATATGGAAGACGATAGAAAATATGGATCATCATTGGGCTCATCGAATTTGGACATTCAAGTTATAGGAAGGAAAAAAGATATATTGAGGAGTTTCTGCATGAAACAAAATGACGGAATGCAAACAAGATCCTGGCCTCAAGGTAAAATATTCTATTTTTGACAAGCGGAAAGTATGAAAGATCTGATGACTGATGTTGCAGAATTTGTTACAATACAGGCCTCTTAGTCAGTCCCTAACTGAACTGTCCGGAATCCATGTTATTATATGTGCAGCAGAGAAAATAATATACACAGTGGGCAGTTACAATATTTGTTAGAAATCTTTGCATGATACTTTCATTTAAAAATAGGCATTATTTTTTTACAAATCTGCAGCGGGCGGAATCCTAGCCTTTCCTGCCATCTGATTGGCTGTAGCAGCGGGCGGAGTTTTACGACATCTCGCTACGGTTCGCAATCCTGTATTTTATGCTCGGGCGAAAGCGTATTTGCTTTGTTTTTCTAAAGTTTTATTCGCAAACTTTTGACTTTTTTATTTTAAAATAATTTATGGACCAAATCATTATCACGATAAATTGAAGTGAATTTATATAATAGTAAATTAATCGAACGAGGTTTGTTTGATTGTTTATTTTTTTGTCACCATTGCGGAGTCTGACTACACAATTATAATACGATCAAGCGCCGCCATTTTTTAAAAAAATAAATACGTTATTTACCGTTTTGGTCGTTCCGGATAGAAAAATATTTCCCCTCGGTTTTAAAACGTCTCTCGGCCTGCGGCCCCAGTGGCGGATCTAGGGTAGTGCAGAATAAATTACTACAGCTTAAAATCGCAATCGCATTGGTAGGTTTTAATGTAAAAATATTCTTTTCAAATCTATAGCCAATAGCGTTATTATTAAGGTGTTTTGAATTTAAAATGAAGCTGTGTAATTTATTCTGCACACCCCTAGATCCGCCACTGGCTGCGGTCCCGGGGTCGTTTTTGATGCCACGTGAAAATATTTTTCAATCCGGATCTCGCAGCTGGTAAATAACATATATTTACTTTTCTCTTGTCTCTCGTTTCAAGTAGTTTAAAGTGAAGATGCTGTTGCATGAAGATTGACGTGTCATAGTCACCGCAAAACTTATGTTTGGGACATATAAATCTGGGTTCGTGACAATCTTTTTTGTCTTGAAAGGTTCCTATTGTATTTACAAGAGTAAAAACGCACCATGTCCAGAAAATATGAATTCAGGCTGGGTGCTTTGGGATGATGAAAATATCAATAATCACAACAGGAAAGGAGGATGGTTACCTGATGGTGAATATAATCATGATACCAAAATTCATTACTGTTGTCAAACTAATGGTAATTGGTATGACCCAATTGAACTACCAGTCAGTCAACCATTTTATCTCATGCCAACCAATTTTAAGTATGATCGATGTCAGATAGTCAAATGGGCGGTTAATTACTTGGAGGAGATTTGGTTCGATACAGAAAATGACGACAATAACGATAGACATTGGGGGAGTCATGTTCCAGTAACAAGCTCGACTACATTCGGTGTCCAGTACTGTTATTATGAAAGTATGTCAGTTTTTTTCTTTCAAATTGATTCAATTAATAAATTCTAATCAGTTCTGTCCGACGGATTTCTTTTGTGTTTACAATAGCTTACAATAGAAATCCGTCGTGCAGAATTGAGTATATGAATAAACGCGCCCCCACCCCAATAATCGCCCTATCGTTACGTCCCTGGAAACAGGGTCAAACATCAACTGGCAATCTGGGTCACAGCTATAACAAATTTCCCACTGTGCCTCTCCCTGGCTGATGTTAATTTAAAATTATAACTATCAGTTGTCGTTCCAATCTCGGACAACACTTAAGTCCATTTCCCATTTTTCCTACCATAGAAATATATTATTGTTTTGACGTAGTGAAGTTTGCCGTTGCAGTTATATGCATGCATGTAACGTCTAGAAGTCCATCTTGAAGTAACTTTAGGTTTTCAAGATCTGGATCTTCCGTGGTCACGATTTTGCAAGTTTGGTCGTAGATCTTGCGAAATCCTGACCACACCGACAGCCCATACCTGATAGTTCGTTTCTTTTTTAGATTGCCGACGTACAATGGTTGAACCTAACGGTTCATTTACATCGCATAATTCAGAATTAAACTCGCAATTTTGTTCCTGGTCGATTACTGTTGCTAAAAATTGTAATGTCCTTTTGAGCATTCAGCAACTTTTGACATCAAGCTGTAATGACACATTTCTGAGAATATACGATGGTTCAAATGACAAAGCGCCTGTTCTTGCCACATATTGTGGTTCAAATGGGAACAGCAATATCGAGATTTTATCATCTACCAATAGTTTATACATCCTGTCAAATTCTGGAACATATACAGGGAATCCTAAAAGACTTTTTGTGTTGGATGCTAAGTATACTTCCATTTGTCGAACAGGTTTGTTTCAGTGCAAATGTATAGTGTTCCTATATTGTATAAGCTCAGATTGCATTTCTCATGCCTTCTCATGTCTATAAAGCTTTTTATTCAGATTACCATGTTTGAATCTACACTATGCAACTTCCTTGCAACTTGCAATGCAATTCTAATTTTGGGGGATGTTATTTGTGAAGAGTGTTCAAAATGCTAAGAAAACGTTAAAAGATTGTAAGAAATGTTCGTACTGCATGGACAACATTACATGCCTTAGGAGTAGAATTGCATTGAAAGAAAAGTTGCTTTGAGTACCACCGCCTTCATGCTTAAGGAAATGTAGCTACTAAACAATATATACCAAGATTTGAAGGCAGTATGTAGCTACTCATGTATTCAAGCACTCGAGCAGAGAAGGAACTCACAATTGCAATTTTATTGCGATTAAAATTTATTTAGATTAAAAGCGTGCATGCTCATTTATTCTCATGCAGGAAACGATGACGATAATGTTTCAAGCAAAATCAACGGTGTTGAGGTGTCAATTGCAGCGATCTCGTGTGTACTATTTATTATCTTGGTGATAAATGTCGGTGTGTTGGTGAAATACAGACGAAACAAGGAAGCAGAGTTTTCGAGTTCGAATTCCGTAAAAGCGATCAGAAAGACACAAGCACGATTGGAAGTTATTGAGGTAAGGCTTTTTTCTGTTGCCACATTTATCCCTCACACAGTACCATGCAGTCATACCGGATATTATAAAATAGACTTGTAACCTTTCCAAAGTCTCAATAGTACGTAGGCTAACACGGATATTTTCATTGCTGAAACTAGATGCGATATCACTACATCGAAACTTTACCTGTAGTATAATAACCCGCTAAAACAAGCATTCTTAGAGCCGTTTTCCCAAACACGTATACTCGATGCAAGGTCCTTGAAAACTTCATGATACTGTATAGTGATTATATATAAATAGTGATCATATTATATAAATCATAGGGGTTAAAATAACAACAGTTCGACACAAGACGAACACTTTAGTTTTTTCTCCTGGGATCAATCTTTAGACAACGAAAATTATTTACGTGTTGAAAAATACAATATTTTACAATGTTAAAACAGGATCCAGTCGTTGAGGGTGATGACCCGTATGTTATACCGATAGAAAAGCAAAGAAAGTCCTACGAAGAACCCAAAGTGATATCGGTCCAAGACTCTGGCTATGCTGAGCTCGATAGGTCCAGGCTGGAAAGACGAGACGGAACAAATTATGGCAATTACCAGAAACTATTGAAGCGAGAGAATAATTCAGCAGACTGATAAGAACACAGTGCCGCACAAGAATGTCATGGAATCAAAATTCCTGCCAAAATGAAAATTCTCGTAAACAGTAATTAAATCTAAGTAGCAAATTTCATGACGCCTGCAGGGTCAAGGTAAATAATCACGGACTTAAGGTTGCCCATGTTCCATGATGTCAATTAAATTTGATTTGAAATGTAACTGAATAAATTATTAAAGTGGACTTTACAGTTTTTTGACGAAAAAAAGGTTTTCACACGTTGCTATTTCTTGTTCCTTACAGTCTAATAAAACTAGTGAATAAATCGTGTAAAAACATGGCGAAGCGATATTTTACTTTTATTTCATTTGCTGCTTGTTGCTGCTGGCATATATAATATGCTAAGGCTACTTTCCTTATCGTCTGTTGTTGCTGCGATCCGATTTTGTCTGATCTAATTCACTTTTGTCGCATGAAATGTAGCCTTCTGTATTTTTTTTCGGTTCAAAATTTTCTTTCAAATTACCTATTTCTTCATCAGTAACTTTGACAAAACTGCTCGCTGCCATTTTTGAAAAGTTGCTCAGCTGATTATCACGTTAAAATTCCTCGACCAATCAGAGCCTAGAATTTTCAATAGATGCATTTTTAATTTTACTAAAGACCATTGTTTGTGAACAGCTCAGAAATCTGTTGTTGTTCTGCTGTTGCTGTTCTACCTGAAATGGAACTTTGAGTTCTTTTTATTTTCATCCGATGATCGCACAAACGTGACAAGAAAGTGTAAAAGTGTTCACAGGTAGCTATACATGCTGAATACAAGCCATGTAAATATTTCTTTACATTAAAGAACGAGTATTTGTTGTATGAACTGATTCAACCAGTTGCTGATGGGTTTGGAGTATCATCTACATATCGATCATGCTGGTAAGTTACATTAATGTGGTTCTTGTCTTAAAATCAATGAAAACGAGAGGTTTATTAATGATTGTATACCTTCAGTATAAGCAAGCAGCCAACCAACCACAATAAACTTACCGTGTGAATATGCTTGCATAATGCCTTAATGAAATTGATTATAAGGTATTCGAATTAAGTACATATTTATGGTTTCTCAAGGTATTAATGTTTCGAAATATACCCTTTACACTTACCTTCTGTACAGATTTAGGCATTTCCAACGGTCGGTAACTTAGCAGAACCAGGCCTAAAACTGTTGTTAAGACTGGTTGTTTGATTCATTGGACTACGTTATATCGAGCAGATAACATGATCCTGGCAGTCGTATAATCACCACAACAATAGCATGTGCTTGTTTGGTGCCATAAAGACTGATTTCAATACCTCAAAGTCCTCTCACGCTTCGTTGAATCTCGGGTAACCGGGCTCATGTAAACAGCCCCTTAGATCAAGCTGCATGCAGAATTCTGCCTAGTTTTACGCAATTGAACCCCTATTCTCTCGTTGCTGATGTAGAACATTAGAGAGAGGACGTTTCAGTTCACCTTTATTTCTGCCTATCTCCTGGAAATTGCGACTTTACTCGTCCAATCCCAAGGTATGTATGCCAGTCGGCCGCCGTTGCTGTGATTGTCTGTACACCTATATATACCTAATACAGTTAACTACAGTTGTACAGCTGTAACTTACACAGCTTATACGGTGCAAGTGGTGCAATTTTTCTTGCAACTTGCAATGAATCTTGTAATATCATCCTTAAGCATTTCGAATATGATTGTTGTTAGAATTTGGGAACTATTTTTTGTTTAGTGCTTACAAACTGCAATTCCTCTTGCAACTTCGAAGTCAAAAACAATTGTCTTTGGAGAGAAGACCTCAGTGTCAATCTGAGATGGTTGAGACATCAAGGCGAAATACCAAGATTAACTGAACCTGGACCATTTCCAGATCATACCAAGGGACTTGGTAAGCGTTATTTCTTGTTTACCAGAGTATTACTAAACCATAATCAAGTGACTTTCGGATTTACTTTAAACGGAATGCAAAATAATGTTATCAAATGCAGTACTAAGGCTCATCTCAGACGTCGTTTCATTAGATTCAGGACATGAAAAATTCTACGTCCGAAACAGAAAAATGCGTCATTCGGTTTTCCATCTATATATCATCTATGCAGCATATTACCCATCTCGTTCTATTCATCTCGATACAAGTTAAACATTTTGTTTGCGGGTTTATAATCGCACTCAATCAATCAGCAAAGTTTCAATCAAGAACAAAATTTGTTTTCCTAGGCGTTCTGAAGAGCAAAAGTCAAGGACCTGGTGCACTTCAATTCCGTGGAGGAAAATGTATTCATATATTTAATGGTGGTTTTACCAAGCCAGAGGATGGAAGAAGACTTGTAATTCACAGTGGCTGTGGTGAAGAAAGGCTGATGTTCCAGTTAGCATCAAACGGGATATTGATACACACCAAACATGGTATGTGTGTGAAGCCAAAAGGACCGGTGGTTGAAGGAGTGAAGGTGAGTTAACATCATTGTAAAATATGGGCACCCTCTGTTGAAATCAGATCTTTTTTGTGAACCTGTTTTATATAAACAAGGGGGGATTTTGTAACCCCAACATAATGATTATGCACCTGAAGAAAACAGATTGTTGTCACTTGTTCTTTAGATTGGTGTTTATAGAAATTGCACAAAAACTGACTCATGGAGTTGGACAAGAAGAGGGTCGCTTCAGTACAAGAAGAAAATGTGTCTTGCTCCAGAGAGTGGACTGGACCACAGTGATGGCGACAGTCTTGTGCTTACTTCAGTTTGCGGTTATTTACAAAATTTCGCGAAGTTCGTTCCTGGCAAGTAACCCTAATCTCAACTTTATATATTTTATCCGAAAGGCATAGTGTCTTAACCAAATTCAATTGCTCTATATACTTTTTACTCATGCAAAAGTTTATTTATTTATCGCAGGAATTCTAACGGTTCTTTGTATATAGAAATTCAGCATTACGACGTGGTTTACGGGCAAAGCATGCTTCTGATTGGTCATCCTTTATCTGAGTATAAAAAGTGACAATTTCACTCACAAATAGGATTCTCAGTGAATTTACTGGAATGTAAAACAACTTTAAGATGATTGATAGAACGGACAATGCTGGATAACCTGTTTAGTTTACTGGATGTATAATTTACACTTGCGAGATTTACACTTCATTTTAGTCGCGCTTGGCTGGTACCGGTACATGGAAGATACCAAATCATTGCGAAGAAAAGCAAGCGACGACCGAGCACGATACATCTCCCCAATGATCACTAAAGCCAAATCGTGTCTTCAATTCTTTTATCGCATGTACGGCCAATACACAGGAAAGTTGCAGGTGTTTATTTTTTTTAAAATGTGCATTTCGTACTCCCTAGTTTCTATTCTGTTTTAACGGATCTATTTAACGATTATTTGCCGATGGGGAGGCTATATCGCTGAGTAAAAACCGTGAAGTCACTTTTTTGTGCTTTTAAGAAAATACTTTTGATGGAATTACTTATCTCTTCGTCTGTCACTTTGAAAAAATAACTCGCCGCCATCTTGAAAAATCCGCTCAGCCTAAGGTGATTATCGTGTAATAATCCGAGGTCGGTCGGCCAATCACTGGCCAGAATTTTCAACAATGATCTTTGTAATTACACTAAAATTTTGTGTCCTTTTTGGTTGCGAAAGTATATGTGTGGGAATGTTTGGGAATAGTCAGTAGCGTGACCAGAAAAACTTCAAGTCAACGAAGTCATTAGATTGTTTGTAGAGAAACTAAATAATCCGCGTATGATTGCCAATGTTGAAATTACTAATTACCAGGGAAACGCAATTCAAGTTATGTTTCACAACATATAATACCAACATATCATAATGATTATATAATACCTATCATCTAATTTATCACCAACGCATAAAACGCTAGTTTGCTTGATCAATATTTTGCTTAGTCAATTGTTAGAGACAATGCAACAACACCTTTCTTAATCTAATTATTTTTACAACATCTATGAATTTGTAGGTGTACGTGAAGTCTGAAGGCAGGTTGGAATTCCTCTTACGGAGTTTCAATGGATCCCGTTGTGGGGACTGGTACCAAGCTCAGGTTGCTGTAAACAACCAAAAGACTGTATATCAGGTAAGCGTTTATGCCGTCAGGAAACACCAAATCCACTGTTTCTGTAACAACAATTCACTTGCTTCCTTGCAGTACGTTATCGAAGGTGTTCGTAGAGTCGACGACGTGGGTAGTGTCGCCATTGATGATATCTGTATCAAGGATTTCTGTACTGAACCGGGTATGTATAAGAAAAAATTAAACTTTAACATGCCATAACTGGAGATTATATGCCGTATAATGACTAGAAATTACCACAGAATCATTTCCTAAAATTTCCTGCAACAAAATTATGCCTCTAGCTGGAATTGAATGGGCATTCTTACTGGCGAATAGTGACAGGATTCAAGCACACAATAGATTCATATTTGCTTTACTTTAATCCAATTAGACAAGTTTGTTTTCTATCACTAATTTTCTACCTCAATCATTGATCATTCTCAGGTACGGTTAATAAGAAAGGCAATATTATAGCAAATTATAAAATCATGCACTGACCATTGTTAAAATTTGGTATATCGTACTATCCCTTCCTTTTTCCAAACACACTTCTCTGTATTTCTCTTTATCCCTCAAGAACTGCTATACAGTTCATTCCGTCGCAAAAAACGTTGCCCTATTTCTAAAGCTCGAAAACCTCCCGACCTCAACCAATGTAAATCATCGTCTGCAACTAAAGGGGGGAGGGAGAGAATTGCACACTCTCAATCAATACCCTACTCAACGCTTTTCATAAATACACACTGTAATCACTTTCAATTGCTCGGAATGTTTGAATAACTGCGATGCACCCCTTCCTGAAACATTACTCGCTCGTCTATTATTTCGTCGTTAGTTACAGCTAGCTTCTGATGATTTTCACGTTTCAGAAACTGAGCAACCAAACCTTCGGTTAATTTTACAACTAAATGCAACGACACCTCCTTCCGTGCAAGGCAAGTGCGCAGTTAATTCTAAAAACTGAGCTTATACTCGTGTCTTAAATACAATGCTACTCGAATGACATCAAAATCTTCTGCTTGTAAACACAGATAACTAAAAAAAATCATAACGTGGTGAAGAAAAATGATACAATATCTTATTTTCTCCATTCTCATTCCTTTTAAGTCGACGATAAAGCAAATACTTCGGGCAAACTCCCCATTTTCATAGCAGCGAACACATGCGCACTACTTTTGATCGTGGTAATCAATATCGTTGTGCTGGTAAAATGCGGACGACGAAATCAAAAACCAAAGGTATCAACTACAGATCCGGTCAATAATTCACTAAAGGTAGTCGAAAATTTACAAGGTCCGTCGAAGGTTACTGAGGTAAACTACTTAGTGTTGTTACAGTTTCCTCTCAAGATCATTATAGTTAAGACATTATGAAGTGTCATAAAATAGGCACCTTAAGCGTGTAGGACAGCAACACAACGACTACGCGGCTGAAACACTCATTTAAGTAAATGGTATATAATGGTATAAATAGATGTTATAAATTAATTATCAATTGTATCAAAGAGGAGAATATAAATTAATTCCTCCACTCCTAATTCACTTGGTTGCAGCCCCATAGTTTTACTTTTCCTCCTCTTCCATTCGCACGTTTCTATCGTTTCGAATAATAAATACAATTCTACAATATTAAAACAGGAGCAAGTCATAGAAGACGTTGAGTTGTATGTTATACCACTCGAGAAAGAGACAAACACGCACGAAAAAGATTTAAATTCTGGTTACGATGAGCTCAATGAACCCAGACTCGAAAGCAGGTATGGAGCAGATGATGGCAGTTACCAGGAGCTGGGAGCAGTTATGGAGGTCGATGAGAAGAATACAGGGACGTACGAGGATATCATGGTATATCAAAATTGTCGAAACCCTTAAGTAGCACAAGCCATGCATGATAAATGCGGGGAAGTTGAAGGATGCAAGATAACATATTCACGAGTTCCAAGAGATCATAAGATAGTCAATTTTTTTTTACAAGAAAATGATTTTCCTTAATGTCACTTCTAGTTCTAAAATTTCCATTTTTAGAATAAGTTTGATGTTTCCATTTGTGATACCTTTCATGACAATGTGCACATTTAAAAACGATTAACACACGTTAACGTAGCAGTTTTATAGAATATAGTGCATGCAGCTAGTAGCACACAACTTAGAAAATTGAAATTTCGTATAATTTATGTTTATATGTCGACAGAGCGTCGACGAAAATGAAAAATTAAATTTTTCAAAATGTTTAATTTTACGGAGTTTGTAATCGCAATGCCATTGTTGCCATGTGCATGTCATTTGCAATTTTTCCATATTTTATCAAATGCTCAGTGGTTCCTACATGACAATGAGAGTAAATGGTTTGGAACTGGAGATTGTTAACATTGCGAAAATACTACGTACATTCACTAACAAATTTTACGGAGTTTGTAATTAGAATGCTATTGCATGTAAGTCATTATTTTGTAATTGTTCCATATTTTATCAAATGCTCAGTGCTTCCTATATGACAGTGAGAGTAAGTGGTTTGAAACTTGACAAAACTTTAATCAACAAGAGGAGATTGCTAACAATACGAAAATACTATACGTACATTCACTGACAAAGAGGAATTTCCTTTTAGACAAATCAGCAAATTTGTTTATATTTTTAAAAACCGGCCAACAAGAATGCATGAATTGACATTGACTACTTCTGGTAAAAAGATACATATTTCCCTTCACACGAATTGTTAAAAATTAAGGCATTCTGATTAGTTCAGCCTGAAAAATTTGCCGATCAGTTCAACACGACAAACCTGCTTGCATTCACTTCTATTTAATTCCTACACTCTAATCATTTCCTTTCCTTGTAAGCTCTTAATATCAAGTCTAAGGGCTGCTCTCTATTGTGGCGTTTTTCATACGTAAACATCTAAATCCTTATTTATTATATGGACAGGGAATATTCTACTGAAGACTAAAACACTCGTATAAAAAAATTCATATAATCGATACTTATTGAACTTTTAGAAGGAGCCAACAACTATAAAATCGACAATATATTTCGGTATCAAAGTATCATCTTCAGGTCTAAAATAACTAACGTACAAACGGCAAACTATTTAAAATAACTAATTACCCTAATACCTAACTAAAACCAACTAAATGTTAAGAATAAGAATATTAAGACTAATTGTTCGATGTCCAAGTTCATACATCCGTTAGAACTTAGCTATACAAAACACATAAACAGTAGGCAATCTACATCCTAATAACCAGTGTGCGGCTTCTAGACTCATCCTTTGTATTAAATACATGGATGGTTTGATTGAATTTATCCACAACACTTCTAAACTCATTAAACGTGTAACTGATCTAACTGAACTGGCTAATATGCTTACAACATCCAATGTCAAAATACCATTACATGATTCAAAGTGACTTCCAACCGGAGATTTCTTATTCCGATGCTCCTTAATACGGTTGAGTAAATGACGACGTGTTTGGCCGACATAGCACGATTTACATCGTGGACACTCTATTTTATACACAACTCCGCTTTTAAGGGCTTTCTCCACAGCCGTTTTCAACGACGGTAATACTGACTTAACCTTACGCAGGGTGGACACAACCTTACACGGTGCTTCACATCTTTTTAAAGATTGTTCAAATTTTTCGGGTACTTATAATTTTATAGAACTCATACGGCACTACATCCGGAGTGCGGTGCTAGAATTTTCCATTACGAGTTTCAAAAATTCTCCCTCCAATTTCCATCTTCATTGTTGTTGTTGTGAAAATACAACTTCTAAAACGAAATTAACGGTAGAATAAAAACGAAAACCCTTAAAAGACATCTTTAGATAAGTAAAATTTATTCTACTTTAATGTTTAGGCTTTAGCTATAATTTAAAAAAAAAAGATTCACTTTTATAATGGCCTTTCGCGGCTTATTAACTTCTCGCCTTTGTGTGTATATTTGTCATTCTGAATTTAGTCCAAATAATAAACAGAGCATTACCCGGTTGGCTCGAAGATATGGATTCTATGTTTTCGTGATGTAAGTTCCTTCGATTTATCCACTAAGTTTTCTTTAAAGGTAACATGTACAAAGATTTAGACTTTTACGTGCGTGTATTTGCGTATGAGAAATGCGTAAGTGGAAAATAACCTTTGAGGGTGCATTGATACGCACCACTATACTGGATTTGCATTGTCACGACATTAAAAATTAGCCATTTCAAAGCGAGTTTTAACCCCAAAATTATGATAGCATGTTTGCTTAAACATGATATGCCCAATGAAAAAGTTCTGGGGACAGAGATACTGTTAAACAATTAAACTGAAGTCGTCCATGCATGTGATCGGGAATGGTGTAAACGGGCTCTCCCATGATATAATTTATCTTCCTTTCAGTCCGCAGAGGTAGAACTTCGTTTGTTTCATTTCTGATCCGCTTAAAATTTTCGTGTCGGCTTTTGTCTCAAGGTTTCCGGGCCGGCAGCAATTAATCATTCGCAACTCGATTTCTACCTTCTTTATTAATAAGAGGACTTCATGCTAGCAATAATTATGAAAACAGACCTCTGTCTAAAGGTGACTTTGAAATAAAGTCAAAAATTTACAGTATCAACCTTGAATCATATAAATCAGGGTATATATAGATATATATATTTGAAATTCACCTGATGAGTGTGGCAAGCACTGCTTGTTATAAGAAACAAGTTTGTTGTGAATAAAATCATATGAAGTAAACAAAGTTTATTGTATTTTATATCGCCTTATTAGCTCTATACTTTGATATATCGAGCACTTTACTCATATATGATTTTAAATACATATTTGATATCTATAATATATATATGATTAAAGGTTGATACTGTAAATTTTTTACTTTATTTCAAAGTCACCTTTAGACAGAGGTCTATCTTCATATTGCTATATAGCAATATTGCTACTTTACTTTTTTAAATTGTCGACTGTTCACGGTTTTTTCTATACGAATACTCTCCTTAACGTAAGCCAATAATTTTCAATAATATATTTAAACGTATCCCATGCATCGACGCCATACTAGGAAACCCTTCATTTTTAACTCAGTTATTTTCAATTTATTAGCCCTCTTTTCTAGGTTGTTAAGATTTAGCATAGCATGAATTAAGATATGAATTATGTAGACTGTCGCATGTATGTAGCTAAGTTTTATAGATATAATTAGGTAAGGTAAGATTAGTTTGCTGTTTGTGCATGTTAGCGGTGCATGGACGTCAATCTAATTCTTTAAGACCAGTTCACAGGAAATTTTTACTCCAGCTAGGCGACTTAATTTCCTCTCAATTCGATGGATGAGAGTAAGAGTTGACAAGTTGCAGATAAGAGCACTTACCACACAAAGCACTCAAAACTATGCACTCGTTTGCTTAGGATGAAAGGATAAAAAATCAGACATATTTGCATCAGTCAGGCATTCTCACAACTACAGATAATAAATGGATTTTTTTAATATCCAGTGATTTATATTAATCGGAATATTTTGCATAGTTCGATATAAATTTTCTCCAGAGGTTTAACATATTTTTGTCATTGTTGTTCGAAATTACGATTATGGGAGAAATTTTTCCTTACATCTCCACGATAACTATTTCCTGTTGTCCTTCACCATAGCTGCACAAAAGCCAATATAATATTAAACTTAAGCGCATGTCAGGAATATAAATGTTCTCGGCTAATCAGATGCGAGAGGCAACTTGAATGTTTATAATAATTTCGATTGTTCTCCATGCAAGTATATTCGCATGGTCATTGTCAGCGACTGTCAGTAAATAAAGATATGGTCAGGCAAATGTCGAGGATGCCTCACCGATAACAAGTCTTTTGAAATTTGCTAATAAATATTTCGTGGCTGTTGAACTGCTGTGCGGAGGATGCTTATGGTGTTAAGACCATCATTCTCAACTTGGACACGTTGGCAACTATAGGCATGAAGAGAAATATAAAAAGAAAAAACATGCAAACACTATACGGCTATAGTTTTCAGACCATGTCCATTAACACATTGGTCAATAAATGCATTCTAAAACAGGCGGAAAACTAAGTTCTCTCGATTTATTCACCTATTGCATTTTTAGATATGACATATATTAGGATTTAGACATTTACGTGTGTGTGCGTGCGTATGAATAACGCGTAGGTGAGAGGCACCGCATAGATTTTCTTTAAGACAGTGAGATCATCTATGAGAAGATTGAGATATCCCACTCAATGAATGAGTTCGAGTGTAACTCAATGAGTTTGAGCTTTTGGAACACAGTCCATGCATACAGGCTCAGCCATGTAATGAAGGAAATTATGAAATCATGCACTGATCTTTCATTCTACGTAATGAATAAATTGTTAAAGTATGTATTATCCACTTGCTTTTCCACAGACACCTCGCTGTATTTCGCTTTTCTTTATCCCTCAAGAACTATACGATACAGTTCGATATTTGGCAAAAAACGTTAGCAGTGGCGGATCTGGGAATTTTTTTGTAGGTCAATTTTCGTTGCCAATCGTCCCTTCCATCGCCAGATTTATGAAATTAGTTATGCTTTCCAAGCTTAATGCCATCAGGCTAGTCTTCGAAATTCCTAGCGGACATCTGCGTATATACAGCGTAGTCAGTGAAATATTGTGTAGTCAGTGAAATGGAAGGTTTAAAAGAGACGTTGATATAAAATGCCATGTTTTTCATAACAATCTAACCTCAAAAATGATAGAAATCTACCCCTTCGAACAGATATCTTAAGAAGTTTGAAACTTTTTTGACAGATGTCTTCATATTGTTTATATATTGTCTAGAAAACAGCTTTATTACGTTGCCATTGTCATTAAATTTGTTCTAAGCGAAATTGCTTTATATTTATATATTATTATGATTTCGCGAATATTCATAGCTAGCTTTCTAAATCTTTCAAAATGTAAATTACAGATTATTACACTAGCTCACAATCTATACAATGCTAGCAAGAAAAATCTGGGTAATGCATGGGAATAAACAATTATTATTGTATTAATGCAACAAATGAGAATATGAATAGGCTCGAAATTCTAAATCGATTTGACGGGCGACGGGCGAATGCAAATATGCTAATAACAGCAAAGTCAAAGCCTAGGTAAATTATATAAGCTAACGATAATATAGTTAAATTATCGGACCGTTGTTTATATGAACTTATTGTATTATCAGAGTATAGTTTACATACATCAAAATTGGATAATTTATATACCTTATATTTGCAGTACACTTCTCAATTCGTCGAACACACGAGTATATTAAGAAAGCCTCGATAGCAAAGTTACTCGACCACATGTTATTAGTATACACCCGACTATTGTCTATCACAAATCCTACATTCTGATTGGCTACTCAACCATTGTCTATTCGTGATGGTGAACGTTTGGGAAAAATTCGCTCGCGCGACCGTATGAAATTGAATTAATGAAATTATTTTTCGGTGTAATTGCGGTGTATCGATTATTTTCCCGAAATTAATATATCTAGATGCTGGCTGTATACTAAAACACGCCTTCGTTGTCTATGAGCTCAACGACAACTCGGACTCGTTGTCTAATTGTTAATTGGTGTCATGAATAGCGCCGGCATTAAAACTGCTCTACCGATTTTTCTTTTCTTGCTTCGATTCCCTTATAAACAACTTTACATTCGACTGCAAAACACTGGCTCTGATCGATCATGTTCTGTGATTCTTTTAATATATGATCGGAAAAGAAGGTCAGAAAGACACACCTCTAGATCGATCAGACGAAACCTCCAAAACGATCAGAATTTTGGTCTCCATGGAAACTCCCAAATCGGCCAGTCATAAAACGCTTCCAACCAACCTCCAGATGTTTCTATTTATGACACCTTTCGTGACAATGCACATTTAAGAACGATTAACACACGTTAACGTGGTCGTTTTATGGAATGTAGTGCATGCATGCAGCTATTTGCACTCAACTTAGAAAATTGAAATGAGGAATATGAAACAAAGAGGAATTTTCGTTCAGACCAGTCAGCAAATTTGTTTATATTTTTAAATACCCAATAAGAGTGCATGAATTGACATTGCATGACTACTTCTAGTAAAAAGATACATATACCCTTCACACGAATTGTTAAAAATTTAGGCATTCTGATTAGCTCAGCCTGAAAAATTTGCCAATGAGCCAATCAGTTCAACACGACAAGCCTGCTTGTTTGCATTCACTTCTATTTAATTCCTACACTCTAATCATTTCCTTTCCTTCTAAGCTCCTTATATCAAGTCAAAGGGCTGCTCTTTATTGTGGCGTTTTTCATATAGGTATATATAAACGTCTAAATCCTTATTTATGATATGGACAGGGAATAATCTACTGAAAACTTAAACACTCGTAAAAAATTCATATGATCGATACTTATAATTTTATATAGAACTCATGCGGCACTACATCCGGGGTGCAGTGCTAGAATTTTCCATTACGAGTTTCAAAAATTCTCCCTCCAATTTCCATTTTCATTGTTGTTGTTGTAAAAATACAACTTGTAAAACGAAATTAACGTTTGAATACAAACCAAAACCCTTAAAAGACATCTTTAGATAAGTAAAATTTATTCTACTTTATTGTTTAGGCTATAGCTATAATTTAAAATAAAGATTCACTTTTATAATTGCCTTTCGCGGCTTATTAACTTCTCGCCTTTGTGTGTATATATTAGTCACCGGTTGGCTCGAAGATATGGATGCTATGTTTTCGTGACGTAAGTTCCTTCGATTTATCCACTTAGTTTTTTTAAAGGTAACATGTACAAAGATTTAGACCGCTTTTACGTGCGTGTACTTGCGTAGGAGAAATGCGTAAGTGGAAAATAACCTTTGAGGGTGCATGGATACGCACCACCATACCGGATTTGCATTGTCACGGCATTGAAAATTAGCTATTTCAAAGCGAGTTTTAACGCTAAAATTATGATAGTATGTTTGCTTAAACATGATATGCCAAATGAAAAAGTTCTGGGGGCAGAGATACCGTTAAACAATAAACTGAAGTCCTCAATTTGAACCGGAATGATGTAAATGCATTGGCTCCCACTATCTTCTTTTCAGCCCCCAGAAGGAGCACTTCGTTTGTTTCATTTCTGATACGCTCTTAAACATGGCAAAAAAGAGGTGATAGGGTGTATTATGAATGCATGAATGCCTATATATATATATATACAGATATATATCTATTACAGCACCATTTATTATCATTATCATTTATTATCAATATCATGCAGTTGGCGGCGGTGCTGTTGGATTTAGAGTATACTATGCTGGTAAGTTAAGAACAAAGCCGTATATTAGCTCAATATTTTTTCTCCAAAACATGTCGTTTAAAAGTGCACGTTCTGATTTATCTCAACTTTACAATATTCCGCTACTAGTAGTAATTCACCCACAATAGCGCTCTGCAAACTGCAACTAGGTTTCCCTCTCTATACGTATATACAGCCAGGAATTTTGCCCTCGCGGTTTACTATAACTAACCAAACTCACAAAAACTCTACTTCATGAGTGCCACGCCTGCATAAGCCGGCATTATTTTTTCTTACCCCGAGAAGTGTATATTAAGACAAGCGCTCATGCAGATAAAAGCTACGGTTAGGTATATATACTTATTTTTTACCTACAAATAAATGCCTTGGTAAAGACAGGGAACTCGGAAGCATCCATGGAGATTGGGGGGTCACCATCTTCCAGGGGCACTCTAAGTTAATAAGAAGGGCGGCTAAGAATCTGTGTATACTATATAGGGATAGTTTGATTGCCAAAGCTTCAAGGACACCACCGGTGTGGTTTATATTTATCTCGATTTGGGCGATTTGGCCAAAACGATTTGGGCGCGTGGGCAACGTCTAAAACTTTTATAAGTTTCCGTCCCTCCAGGGTTCTTGCCCACTGAACGACGGCTGAACACATACATGGGGACAGCTATTTCGTGCTATAAATTTGATAACTATATTCGCTACAACGTTTAAAATTCAGACCACTCACGTTCACTCGCTACAACCGTTTCAAGCATAGTTTCAAGCGACCAAACAAGACATAATCATTTACATGTTAATGTTTGTTTGCTTACTTTAGTTTTGTAAGTAACCTTAAACAGATCTTTGTGACAATGACCTGTATCAGTTTTGGCACTTGAATTATTTTGCATGTTAGAAATTGAGAGAGTAGAAATTAAGATTATTAGAAAAATGCTTTAACTAGGAAGGGAACTATATGATGAAAATGAACTACAGGAAACTTGCTGTTTCACAAACCTGCATATCAGTTTAACTATTAAATGTAGTCCTGAAGATCCGCCAAAGAAGTAAAGGCCTAATAGGCTAGTTTCCACTCAGGAAAATTCTCTGTTGGATCGGACAGGACAGGAAAGTTTCCTTTCTATAAACGCCGCCTGAAAATTCACCGACAAAGGAAATTTTCCTGTCCGTCCCGATCCAAAAGAGATTTTTCCTGAGTGGAAATTAGCCTTTACACGATGCAATTTTTCTTGCAACTTGCGATGCAATTCTACTTTTGAGAGATGTATATTTGGGAACAATGAAACTTTTGTGTTTATTACACTTCATGCACTTTTATTCTGCAAGACTCTTTACTAATTTACATCTTTATGTAAGTAGAATTGCATTGGAAATTGCAAGAAAAAGTGCACCGTTTAACAGGGCCTTAAGTGACAATTGCCAATTGATGTAGGTTACAAGACAGAAGACCTCCCGGATCACCCCCATTTTTGTATGTCTGCTTGGAATGACGATTTCCGTCGTTCAATGTCAAGGTATGTACGGCGGTCAGCTCGTCTGCATGTGGACAGTATTTTTCAGACGACATTTTGGCAATGTGATAATAAGGTTATAATACCTATTATGACCCGTGTGTATAATTATATATCTTCTGTAATCAAGAGATATAAAATTTATCTATTATTTACCAGTAAAAATAAAAATAAATCTATTATTTACCAGTTTAGTCGGTCCGTATAGGGAAATATTTCCCTCGGTCTCAAAACTGTTCTTGAGACCGCGGGAAATATTTCCCCATACGGACCTCAAATCTCGTAAATTCAATATATATATATATATATATATATATATATATATATATATATATATATATATATATATACAGTAGGAGGCAAAAGTTTGAGTCCAGTCGTTGTAGAATTCCAGTATTAAATCCTGGCAGCGTATTGGAGTTAAGACATGCGTGCTAGTGTTTCAGTACTGTAAACTATATTAATTGCACACTGTTTTGGTCCTAATGATCTAAATTATAACAAAATAAAGTTCTCATTCCTTTACACTGCCCAAGATGGGTAGGAAAAAGGGCAAAGTGATGGTGCACAAGGACAAATAGTTCCATTAAGTATTGAAGGATTCTTTCCTCGTAAGATCGCAGAAGAAGTGAGAATTTAAAAAGGTGGTATGCAACTAACCTTGGAGAGGTTCGAAGAAACTAAATCCTACTCAAGCAAACTTTTAGCTGCTTTGGTCATGCTCGGTTTGGCAATATTGAAAGATATAATAGGATCCTAATTAAAGAAAAGTATCATCCAATTCTTCAAGGACATGGAATTTCATCTGGTACAAAGATGATCGCACGTCTAACTACATGATAATCACCCTAAGCACATGCACATCTTCTATGTGCCAGAAATCGTTTAGAAGCAAACTCATTCTGGTGATCTCGTTGTCATGGCTTTCCACCTCATATTCCAGATCTAAAACCTATGGAGCACTTGTAGAACCGTTTTAACCGGAAGAGGGCGAGGCACAGACCCTCCAGCCAGGCTGACTTGAGGCAAGTGGTCAACGAATGCTGGCAAGGTATTGAACGTGTGACATTAAAAAACCTATGGAATCTATGCGAGCAAGAATAAAGGTCATTTCAAGAGCAAAAAAGAGGGAACTAAGCAATGACATGTAAATGCATGTTTGCACATTAAAATACGTAAAAATGAATATCATAACATCTCATAGTTGTTGTACAGCATGTATTTTTCTGTTTACTTGTTTACTTTTTTCTAGTTCACTTATCGGTAAGGTTTTCTGTAGAATATTAATATATGCTGCTGAAACAAAGAAATACAGTCACTGGACTCAAACTTTTGCCTCCTACTGTATATATATATATATATATATATATATATATATATATATATATATATATATATATATATATATATATATATATATATATATATATATACAAATATATAAATATCAATCACGTGAGCATTAAACATTGTTTATTTCGCTCATTTTTGTCTTGTTTCATTATTATTATCAATATTGTTGACCTTACTATTATATTTATGAAATTTTTAATAAAGATTTTCACAGCCTTTTCCATAAAATTAACGTATGCAGTAAAATCACATGGCTGATCTTTACGTATTTATATATATTTCAATATGACAACCTTTTTGATAACAACTGTATGTATATATATATATATATATATATATATATATATATATATATATATATATATATATATATATATATATATATATGTATATATATATATATATATATATATATATATATATATATATATATATATATATATATATATATCCTTCGAGGGCTCCTTCGATGGCACAGAGAATTGCGAACTTGTTGGGACATACCTGTTATGCCAGCTCCCTGACAAAATCAGGCGGAACATAGATCTATACAGAGACGATGGGCTGGGTGCATTCTACGAGACCCCCCGGAAAATAGAAATCATTAAGAAAAAGATCTGCAGCGTTTTCAGCAGCAACAATCTAAAGATAACTATCGAGGCGAATAAGAAAGCCGTTAACTTCCCTGACGTGACACTAGATCTGCGCAACAGCTCCTACAACCCCTACATAAAGCCTAACAACACGCCTCTGTACGTCCACAGCGAGAGTAACCACCCGCCGATATTCATTAAGAACATACCCCTCAGCATTAACAGACGGCTGAACGAAATATCGTCAGACAAAGCGTCGTTCGACCAAGCAGCGCCAACTTATCAAAACGCACTCAATGATAACGGGTACAATTACCAACTACACTTCTACGCAGATAAAGAGAGACGTAACAAAAAAAAGAGAGCGACGCAGAAACATTACATGGTTCAACCCACCTTATAGCAAGCATGTAGCCACAGGCATAGGAAAAAAGTTCCTAAACATCGTGAACTCATTTTTTGGAAAGAAACATCCACTAAGAAAAATCTTCAACCGCAACACACTCAAAATCAGCTACTCCTGTATGCTAAGCCTGGAGAAAAAGATCAGCGCCCATAACAAGTTAGTCTTGCGAAAAAACAACCCTACACCAGAAGAGCAAAAAACCTGTAACTGCAGATCCAGAGATAAAAACGGCGAATGCCTAACAAGGAACATAATCTATCAAGCAACCCTCGAGAGCAACAATGAGAAACAAACCTATATTGGTCTCACTAGTGATGAATTCAAATCTAGATATAGAAATCATACAGCGTCATTTAGGCACAAGAACAAACAGAACGCAACCGAGCTTAGTAAGTTCATCTGGTCCTTGAAGGATGACGGAGTACCATTCAAAGTAAGATGGAAGATCATAGCACGAGCCGCCTCGTATATTCAAACGCCACGAAGCGTTGCAACTTATTGCTCTTAGAGAAATACTACATCATTTGCAACACAAACTTATGCTCACTTAACAAAAGGAACGAACTTACAAGCACATGCCGTCACGCTAGCAAATATCTTCTAAAGAACTTATAGATTCTATCTATCATGTAAATTAGACTCTGATGTATTTAAGGCGTGCCTGTTAATAATAAATTCTTATATACACCTGATGACAGGGAGCTTGCTCCTTCGAAACAGCGCTGTAGTAATTATGCAACCTTAGTTTTCTGTCTTTACTGCAATTATATATATATATATATATATATATATATATATATATATATATATATATATATATATATATATATATACAATCGTTATCAAAAAGGTTGTCATATGGAAATATATATAGATACGTAAATATCGGTCACGTGATTTTACGACATACGTTAATTTTAAGAGAAATCGTTAGTAATCTGTCGTGAAAATTTCTTAAATGTCATAGTAAGGTGAACAATATTGTAATGATAAAGAAACAAGTGATAAGTGATCAAAATAAGCCATGTTTAATGGTCACGTGATTGATATTTATATATTTCTATATATATTGATCGGGACAACCTTTTTGATAACGACTGTATATATAATATATATATAATATATATATATATATATATATATAATATTATATATAATATACAACATGTGTAAAACAATGTACCCTCCCGGCTATCACCAGAGCGCAATGGTGACTCCTGCACTTGGGACACAGGACGTACGGTTACACATTGTTGGAATTGTATAGTGAAGTCACCAGAGTGCTCAAACTTATACAAGTGAGTGTTATATATATATATATATACACCCGTTTGCAAAAACGTTGGCCGCAGATAGATATATAGATAGATACTCGAAATCTAATTTGAATTGCATATGTTGTGTAATATGATTGAAGTTTTTGCAAATGGGTGTATATATATATATATATATATATATATATATATATATATATATATATATATATATATATATATATATATATATATATAATCTTAAAATATTTTCATCGCTACACTGTGTTTAGAAGCGATCTATATATATATAAATATATATATATATATATATATATATATATATATATGTTTACTTGGAGTTGTATCTGGTTTAAAACAATTTATTAAAAAGATTCTAGATTAAAAAGTACTAAATTTTCGGTAGCTAACTGCTACCTTCATCAGAGTTCTAATGTTCAAGCAGTATAGACAGACTATTATATAGTGTCACTATCCTTGCATGATTGAATAATTGGTATGTAAATTTGAGGAAAATGTTTATGCTCATTCACTGATCTTTTGTCCAAAACCGAGTGCAATGACTCAAGGAAGAGTCTTTTGTTTGTGTTATGCACTTTCTTTTCCAAAATCCTAGCATTCTCCATTGACACTTCATGACCGGTACTTTCTGCATGGTCTTTAATCGCTGACTTAATCTCTCGTCGTACGCCAGGTTTATGCTCAGCCCATCTCGATTTCCATGATCTTTTACTCTCGCCGATATAAGTGAATTGACAATCTGGACATTCAAACTTATATACAATGCCTTTTATTTCAGAATCTAATTGTTTATCTTTAGGTTTCCCAAGTATATCACCCAAATTTTGCATAGGTTTATATGCCGTACGTACGCCAGCAGTGTGTAGGACTCGTTTGATTTGTTCGGATACCCCTCTTACATATGGGATGCTTGTGAAACAAGTGGCATTACTAGATGTAGATGGAGCTTGAGTTGGTTGACTGGAATGGTCAATGAATTTGTTAGGGTAACCATTAAGTATAAGTTCTTTTTTAGCTCGTTCTCGCTCATTTTTTCTATTCAAGGTGGTTGAGGGAATATTATCAGCCCGGTCAAATAGACTTTTGACAACGGCTCGTTTGTTTTGAATAGGATTGTGTGAATTGAATGACAAGTATTTATTTGTATGGGTCTCCTTTCGATATACATCAATATCCACATTACGATCATTGCCGATAATTACCATAGTATCTAAGAAAGGGATTTGCTCTCCACGCTCAGTTGACGAAGACATTTCAATAGTGAATTGAATGTTCTGGTTGATGGAATTCAAGTGAGAGTGGAATGTGTTAACATCACACTTTCAAGCATGAGTTAGAATCATCGACATAACGTCGCCACCAACGAACCGGTACTGGCGAAGTATTTATGGCTATGTTTTCTATCTCCTGCATTACTATTTCTGCGATTACGGCGCTGACGGGAGATCCCATGGCGCATCCAGAGATTTGGTGGTAATACGATCCATTGAATTTAAAATAACTATTGTTTAGCACAAATTTTAGTAACTTGACGATATGTGTTTCTTGCAGGCATGTATATGATTTCCATGTGTCGTTCTCGTGTAGCTTGCGTTGGACTATGTCCAAAGCGAAAGGTACGGGAATTGATGTAAAGAGTGATACGACATCAAACGAAACAATTGTTTCATCAGTTTTGACTATCTTATTTCTGACGAATTCTGCAAACTCAGTACTGTTATTAACCACAAAATCGTTATCCAATCGTAGGTGCTTGAGTATTCTGGCTAGGAATTTGGATAGTTGGTATGTTGGTGAGCCAATGTTACTGTTTATTGGGCGTAAAGGAACCTGACAGTCTGTTTCGTTTTTAAGCGTAAAATGGTCATCGCTGCATGTGAGAGATGCTTTGTGTATTTTGGGTAGACCATAGAATGTAGCGGGAGAGGAGTCGAATGGTTTTAACTGCCAATATTCCTTATCGGACAAATGTCCCGCTCGCTTTAGCTCTTTTAAAAGTTTTTCCAAGTCTATTTCAGTTTTGGTTGTTGGGTTCCTTCGCTTATCAGTAATACGTTTATAGATATTTTTGTCATCAAGCATGTTGGTCACTTGACTCTGATATACAGCCCTACTCATTACAACAACGGAATTTCCTTTGTCAGCTTTTGTTACTAAAATGGTCTTATCAGCTTTTAGATCTTTCAATGCTTTAATTCAATTTCAATGCTTTCAATGCTTATCAGCTTTTAGATCTTTCAATGCATTCTATGGTCTACCCAAAATACACAAAGCATCTCTCACATGCAGCGATGACCATTTTACGCTTAAAAACGAAACAGACTGTCAGGTTCCTTTACGCCCAATAAACAGTAACATTGGCTCACCAACATACCAACTATCCAAATTCCTAGCCAGAATACTCAAGCACCTACGATTGGATAACGATTTTGTGGTTAATAACAGTACTGAGTTTGCAGAATTCGTCAGAAATAAGATAGTCAAAACTGATGAAACAATTGTTTCGTTTGATGTCGTATCACTCTTTACATCAATTCCCGTACCTTTCGCTTTGGACATAGTCCAACGCAAGCTACACGAGAACGACACATGGAAATCATATACATGCCTGCAAGAAACACATATCGTCAAGTTACTAAAATTTGTGCTAAACAATAGTTATTTTAAATTCAATGGATCGTATTACCACCAAATCTCTGGATGCGCCATGGGATCTCCCGTCAGCGCCGTAATCGCAGAAATAGTAATGCAGGAGATAGAAAAAGCCATAAATACTTCGCCAGTACCGGTTCGTTGGTGGCGACGTTATGTCGATGATTCTAACTCATGCTTGAGAAAGTGTGATGTTAACACATTCCACTCTCACTTGAATTCCATCAACCAGAACATTCAATTCACTATTGAAATGTCTTCGTCAACTGAGCGTGGAGAGCAAATCCCTTTCTTAGATACTATGGTAATTATCGGCAATGATCGTAATGTGGATATTGATGTATATCGAAAGGAGACCCATACAAATAAATACTTGTCATTCAATTCACACAATCCTATTCAAAACAAACGAGCCGTTGTCAAAAGTCTATTTGACCGGGCTGATAATATTCCCTCAACCACCTTGAATAGAAAAAATGAGCGAGAACGAGCTAAAAAAGAACTTATACTTAATGGTTACCCTAACAAATTCATTGACCATTCCAGTCAACCAACTCAAGCTCCATCTACATCTAGTAATGCCACTTGTTTCACAAGCATCCCATATGTAAGAGGGGTATCCGAACAAATCAAACGAGTCCTACACACTGCTGGCGTACGTACGGCATATAAACCTATGCAAAATTTGGGTGATATACTTGGGAAACCTAAAGATAAACAATTAGATTCTGAAATAAAAGGCATTGTATATAAGTTTGAATGTCCAGATTGTCAATTCACTTATATCGGCGAGAGTAAAAGATCATGGAAATCGAGATGGGCTGAGCATAAACCTGGCGTACGACGAGAGATTAAGTCAGCGATTAAAGACCATGCAGAAAGTACCGGTCATGAAGTGTCAATGGAGAATGCTAGGATTTTGGAAAAGAAAGTGCATAACACAAACAAAAGACTCTTCCTTGAGTCATTGCACTCGGTTTTGGACAAAAGATCAGTGAATGAGCATAAACATTTTCCTCAAATTTACATACCAATTATTCAATCATGCAAGGATAGTGACACTATATAATAGTCTGTCTATACTGCTTGAACATTAGAACTCTGATGAAGGTAGCAGTTAGCTACCGAAAATTTAGTACTTTTTAATCTAGAATCTTTTTAATAAATTGTTTTAAACCAGATACAACTCCAAGTAAACATGTTTTCAACTGGTTGCCTAAACAGTATATATATATATATATATATATATATATATATATATATATATATATATATATATATATGTATGTATATATATAATGAACGGTTTGTCAATATTAGAGAATTGACGCTGATCAGCAAAATATTTCTATATGTTTAGCGTTGGCAAATGGCAATTACTCTTGCAATTTTGAGATTAAGAGCGAATGCCAATGGAGCCAAGATCCCGATGATTTGAATTGGCTAAGAAAACAAGGCGACATAAAAGGCTCTCGGGGAATCAAACAATTTGAAGGTCCATTTGTAGATCATACGAAGGGTTTAGGTAAGTGTTTTACCTGCATTTGAGGAGAGAAAGAGAAGGTGCATGGTAACCCTTGTAGTTAACATAGAAAAACAATTGCAAAATTATCATTGCCCAATTCTTTCACTAACTATAGTTAGTCGGAGACACGGAGTTAGTTAGCTGTTACAGAATCAGCGGACTTTTATAGACATAAATATTCTGATTTCAGAACGGAATATTCAACATTCACATTTTTTCTCTATATAGGCGTTCTGAAAAACGAAAGTCAAGGACCAGGTGCACTGCAATTCCGTGGAGGGAAATGTATTCATATGTATGGAGGTGGTTCTACGGTACCAAATGATGGAAAAACACTTGTAATACAGCGTGTCTGTAATGAGGAAATATTGAAGTTCGAGTTACGATCAAACGGAATATTGATGCATACTAAATATAAAATGTGTGTGAAGCCCAAAGGGACGGTGATTGATGGAGTGAAAGTAAGTTTGTGTTTCCCTGTCTCTCAAGATATGAGGGAGTTTGAGATGAACCAAATTAAACTAAGACGCGGAAGCGACGTATTTAAGATAATAGTAAATCAGTTGAGCTAGGGCTCTAATCTAGGGACCCTGGGAGGATCACGTTGTCAGGGTGGGGGCGAAAAAGAGACTTGAAGGGCACTTATAAGGTGAAAATTAATAAGAACAAGTGAAAGTCAACTAATTAAAGGGCAAGGGAGCGAATACCCCCTCGCGCTCCTTCCCCTTCTCTTTCTTGTCCGGCGACCCGGCTCGAATATATTGTTGTTTCATACGAAGAGTGACGTTTGAACCAGGCCTTAGTCAACATATGTCGTCTTTAGGTTGGTGTTTATAGAAACTGCACACAAACTGACACATGGAGCTGGACAAAAAGTGGATCGCTTCAGTTCAAGAAAGGCATGTGTCTGACAGCGAAGAACGGAGTGCACGCTGTGGATGGCGAGAATCTTGTGCTTAGTTCTGTTTGTGATCAGCTACAAAATTTCATTAAGTTTGAACCCAGTGAGTATGAACATTATGTCAAAAATAATAGATGGATGTTAGGAGGCTAGATGGGCCTAGATGACGTAAACTGACTTCTTCAAATTTTAACAATTAAACTGACTAAATATTTTTTTGATGTTTTTAATTTTCTATATTTCGTTTTTTTTATTTAAACCATATTATTGAAAAGTAAGCTGCACGGACTTGCATAGTACTGCACGACAAAAATTGTCTTTTTCACACTTGCACCTGAATATATAGCAGCCTTCAAGATTTACATCTAATGTTTTTCCTAACAGTTGGGTTAGGTTGGTATCTATACATGGAAAGTTCTAAGCCATCCAAAAAAAAAGGTAGCGAAACAGCACGATTCATCTCCCCAAACGTTACTAAAGTCAAATCGTGTCTTCAATTCTACTATCGCATGTTCGGCCAGCCTGCTGGAAGTTTACAGGTGAGTATTTTTCTATACCTTATCATTATTTTTTCATTAAATAAAAAATCATTCTGTTTAGAATATGTGGTCATATCATCATATGTGTTTAGAATCATAAGTAGTAGAGAAGAGTGCTCGATATAATGAGACGCAGATAAGAATAAATTTGATTCAATTCATAAGATTTTATTCATACAATACATACTCATCAGGTAAATTTTAACTTATATATTAAAATTCATTGGAGGTCAACAGTTCTAGTCCAGTTGATATGATTTTTGTCATATTGATATAACGACAGCATTTCATGTGTATTCAAATAATTCAATCACGTTATATGTTTAAAGTTTTAACACAAATTAGCGCTGTTCTAACATTTTGTATGACCTCTTTAAGTTACGTCTCAAAACAACTTTGACTCTCTCCGGCATGGAGTGAACCAGGTTTCCCTTTGATACATGTAACTTCACCTCAACTTTTCGCTGAGACATCCCTTGATTGTTGATTTCGATTATCTGGCTTCTCTTTTCTTTGCTAACCTCTTTTCCAGTGGCGGATCTAGGGGTGTGCAGAATAAATTACACGGCTTAATTTTAAATTGAAAACACCTTAATAAGTAATAACAACGCTATTGGTTATAGATTTGTAAAGAATATTTTTACATTAAAATTTGCCAAAGCGATTCCGATTTTAAGCTGTAGTAATTTATTCTGTACATGCTTAGATTCGCCACTGCTCTTTTGCAGTTTTGCGATCTTTGGTTCCAAAAAAAAAATAATCCGCATTTCTTGTACAACTTAAATACCACGAGAATTAACGAGAAAACATATGGGAGGCATAACATGCTCGCAAGTTTTGATCAACATATCCAATTTCCATCTCACAAAATATCATTCATTGTAAATTAAGAAAATTATCAACTGGACTCCGAATTTTGACCCCCCCCCCTGTATATATGCTCTTCAAAACTCTAGGTGTACGTGTTGTCTGAAGGTAGCATGGGATTCCCCTTGAAGAGTTTCTATGGTCCCCGCTGCAGGGACTGGCATCGAGCACAGGTCGCTGTAAACAACCAAACGACTCCGTATCAGGTCAGTGTTTAGGCTCCTCGAAATATAAGATTAATTGGGTCCAAAAATAACAATTTACTTTTATTTTCAATTTACAATTTACAAAGTACGTTATCGAGGGTGTACGTGGTGTCAATGACGTGGGGAATATTGCCATTGATGATATTTCTGTGAGGGATTCATGCAGTGAACCATTACAACCAGGTATGTAAATATTATCGAAGTCAAACTTTTACATGCCGTGATTATTTAGGTTGATTAACCATTAATTATATTAGGTCTATCAATATTTTTCGTACCTAGTGAACTTTTATTATATGAAGTAGCTAGTTGGTCTCATATTTCAGCCCGCGTTAACTTTATCTGTATATGCACGTTTATTTGACCGCCATTTTATCATTATTATCATTTTTTTACATAGCAGTAAGTTTTAAGTTGGTTAAATCCTATATTAATTATTCTAAAATTGCTTTCAGAACGGTTTTAAATTTGAAAAGAAATATTTGCATGGAGATGATTGACCTACTTGACAAGTTTTTCATGACGAATTTCCTGACTTAGATTTGTGTGAACACATAGCTGAGTTAAGCTACAAATTCCAACTTCTCCTTCAAGTGCATGGAAATTGGGCACCCAATTCAATACCTCAAAATCATAGTTTCGGCCTACCGGAATCATGTTAACAGCATCGAAGGTTTTTCTTGGAGAGTTATAAGTGCATTTCTTAGGAAGTTTGGCTACCAGTTTTTGGGAAACCTATCATTTAGATGAACTCAGTTATATGACTCTTATATTTATTTTATAAGTATTAATGTAAATTGTTAGATTTTCCTGTAGTTATACTTTTAGGGAGGAAGAATGAACTATTATTCCTACGAAGTAGGAAGAAAAAAAGAAACATTATCTTATTTTCTCTATTGTTATTCCTTTTAAGCCGACGGTAAAGCAAATACTTCGGATAAAATCCCCATTTTCATAGCAGCGAATACATGCGTAATACTTTTGTTCGTGGTAATCAATATCTTTGTGCTGGTAAAGTGCAGACGACAAAATCAAAAGCCAAAGTTATCAACTCCGGACCCGGGCAACATTTCACTAACGGTGGACGAAAGCTCACAAGAACCATCGAGAGTTATTGAGGTAAACTACTATTGTTACATTTTTTACTTGGTTGCAGCCCCATAGTTTTACCTTTCCCTCTTTCATTGCCACGTTTCAATCGTTTCGAATGATAAATACAATTCTACAATATTAAAACAGGGGCAAGTCATAGAAAACATCGAGTTGTATGTTATACCGGTCGAAAATGAGACAAACACGCATGAAAATGTTTTAAATTTTGGTTATGATCAGCTCGATGAACTCGGAGATGGAACAGATGATGGCAGTTACCAGGAGCCCGGAGCAGCTGTGGAGGTCGATGTGACGTACGAGGATATCACGATGTATCAAAATGGTCAAAACTCTTAAGTAGCACAAGCCATGCATGACAAATGGGGAAGTTGAAGAATGCAAGATAACATATTCATACGTTCCAAGAGATCATAGAATAAATTATGTCAATTTTTTTTACAAGGAAATGATTTTCCTTAATGTCACTTCTAGTTCTAGATTTCCATTTTTAGAATAAGTCGGATGTTTCGATTTATGATACCTTTCATGACAATCAAATGCACATTTCAGAACGATTAACACACGTTAACGTAGCCGTTTTATAGCGGAATATAGTGCATGCAGCTAGTTGCACACAACTTAGAAAATTGAAGTGTCGTATAATTTATGTTTATATATATATATATATATATATATATATAATATAATATATATAATATTATATATAATATATATATAATATATATATATATATATGGAAAAAGTTCGCCGAAGGTTACTGAGGTAAACTACTATTGTTACAGTTTTTTCTCAAGATAAGTATAGTTAAGACAATATGAAGTGTTATAAAATAGGAACCTTATGAGGACCTTCAAAATGTTGAATTTTACGGAGTTTGTAATTGCAATGCCATTTTTGTCATGTGCATGTCATTTGCAATATTTCCACATTTTCTCAAATGCTTAGCCGTATATGACAGTGAGAGTAAATGATTTACGTTTGGAACTTGACAAACCTTTAATCAACAAGGGGAGATTGCTAACAATACGGAAATACTACGTACATTCACTAACAAAGAGGAATTTTTTTGAACCAATCAACAAATTTGTTTATATTTTTAAAACCCCAACCAGATTGCATGAATGAACATTAGCTGATTAGCCGAATTCATATTAGAGACGGGAAACTCATCGAAACAGGAAAGTCGATGGTAAAAACCAGTCTATAAATATGAATAGGAATGGATAAATTTATACGTGTGATGGGTCGGGTAATGCTAAAAAAGGTATCGTCATTATTATGATAAAAATTTTGGTTGTTTTCTCTTAGCCTTATTCCGTCCTTGACCGTGTTTATATTTCAGAAACTCGTTTCATTTATCCGTTTAAATGCGAATTTAAGACAAGTTTCTCGTCCAGACGAGATAACCGTCCAACTTACCCGTCTCTTTAGACCGAATTCTGTGACCGAATTTAGTCTGTGACCGAATTCACATTAGACGAGTGTCCCATCTCTAATAATTTATGAATTCGGCTATTTTCACACGAATTTGTAAAAATTTCAGCATTCTGATTAGGTAGCCTGAAAAATGTAATCAATTTTGCCGATTTGTTCAAAACGACAAGCCTGCTTGTTTACATTCACTTCTATTTAACTCGAACACTATAATCATTTCCTTTTCTCGATCGTACTGAAGCTCCACATAATAATATCAAGCAGTAGCGTAGCCAGCCTATCGATTTGTCCCGCTATGCTAATGCTTTCGTGTTCACTGACACTGACTGTAAAAACAATGGATTTCTAAAGACAATCATGAATAATTATAATAACTCGAAGTTTACATAGCGGGACAAAATCGTCAGGCTGGCTACGACACTGACATCAAGTCTAAGAGCTGCTCTCCACTGTCGCGTTTTTTTTATATATACGTATGTACACTCACGCACGCACGCAAGTCCAAATTCTTATATAATAATGTCATATTTGAAAAAGCTAGTGTTCCGCATATTTTAGTATGCATTTGTTGACCAATTCGTTAAATAATAACAATTTGGAAGCATTTAAATTTTTCCGCACATAAAAAAACGCGACAGTGGATTTCAATACAGGGAACTTCAAAGGCTTGATTTCAATAGAGGGGACTTTTTTGCCGGACACCATGCATGTACACCACACTTGTATTATCACGAACATAAAAATTTACTATTTCAAAGCGAGTTTTAACCCCAAAATTAAGATAGCATGTTTGCTTCAACATGATCAGCCAAACGAAAAAGTTCTGGAGACACAGAAGTTAAACAACTTAAAAAATGATGTTGCTACCATGGGAATCCGGTATGGTGCACATCTATTTTGCATATTTCATTTGAATTTTCACAGAATTAATAAATAGTTCGGCTTGACTGTTCTCATTTCAATGCAAATATTTCGTTTGGTCGAAATATATTCCGCCTAGTGGAAAAGACTCCAGCCCCCAAAAGCTTTAAAGGGACATTCAACGTGGTAAATCTACACATTCGCAAATAAAGAACAATCGTTCAACAAAGTGCAAAAGCTCGAACATTACCAAAGGTAATCTTTCCTTTCAGCCCGCAGAAGTGACACAATCGTTTATTTCGTTTCCGATACTCGGAAACACGACAAGAAAGACGTGATAGGGTCTGTTATGAATGCATGAATGCCAATATTTATCTTATATTATACAGCACCATTTATTATCAATATCATGCTGTTGGCGGTGATGCTGTTCGATTTGGAGTATACTATGGTGGTAAGTTAAGAACAAACCCGTACATAATAATTATTAGCTCAATATTTTTCTTCAAAACGTATCATTTCCGCTCGTTAAACAAGTAATTCACCCACAATAGCGCTCCGCAGACTGTAATTAGATTTGGCGAATCTTAAACTCACTATTAGCTAAGTTAAAACCCTCAGGAGGCTGTAAGCTCAGCAAGTTACTCTCGTGTGCGGATAGATTTGGTGAGGAATTCACCTCGAGAGGGAAGTTTCTCACGTGTGCATATAGTTTTCAGGCTGAGCTAACTGCCTCGCGAGGTCGTTTTCTCAGCTGATAGCTCTCGTGTGCGACGGCTAAACCGGAAGAGGTGTATATGAAGGCAAGCGCTTGGATAAAGATTATGGTTACGAAAAATATAATCCTATAAAACGTTTTTTCCTACAAATTAATCTTTTAGTACGGGGTTATTGTATAATCATCATCAATCGTACGAATTTATGAGACGTTGAAAACATCATAGCTTTATATAGGAACAAATTTTTGAGCCTAAACAAAGTAGGGCTCGCTGTATCTTGAAATGCAGACGCTGTAAACCAGACGATGCCGAATTTTTTTTACGGCTACGGTTTTCGTCCACTGAACGACAGCTGAAAAGTGCCGTAGACGGCTATGTCGCTGTAAATTTAAGAACTATTTTAGTTAATATGTTTCTAAATAAATGAGCTGAGAGAGTTTATGCTTAAAGAAATGCAAAATATACGATGTTTGGGCAATTTCTAAATTATGGAGTCCCCCAATGTTATGAGCAGAACAAATGCGCAGAAATCGTTGTAAGCTGATTAGAAGAAGATTAAAAAAAAATAACTAATGTAAAGAAACTACGATGAAAATGAACTACAGGAACTACCTGTTTCATAGAAGACATCCAGTATCACCCTCATTTTTGCATGTCGACTACTTGGAATGGCGATTTCCGTCGTTCAATGCCAAGGTATGTACGCTGGTCAGTTAATCGTCTGGATGGGAACAGTATTTTTTAGATGACGTTGCAATTCAAATAGGTTGATGAATCTTGCAGAATCGACGCTGATCAACAGATAATTATAGGCTAATTTTCGCCCTCCATTTCTATATATTTATAGCGTTGGCAAATTGCACTTACTCTTGCAACTTTGAGGTTGAGGACGAATGCCAATGGAGCCTTCAAGATGAAGCCAGTGATGATATAACTTTGTCAAGAAAACAAGGCCATATAAGAGGATCTCAGGGAATCATTTATGACGGTCCATTTGTTGATCATACGAAGGGTTTAGGTAAGTGTTGTGCCTGCATTTGAAGAGAATAACAGAAAGTTGCACCTCTTGTAGTTAACATAGAAAAACCAGGTTATGATCGGCTAATTTTGTGAAATAATGGTGGTTAGT
Source organism: Dendronephthya gigantea (assembly GCF_004324835.1). Classification (NCBI taxonomy): domain Eukaryota; kingdom Metazoa; phylum Cnidaria; class Anthozoa; order Malacalcyonacea; family Nephtheidae; genus Dendronephthya; species Dendronephthya gigantea. Next base: position 307,606 of record NW_021163069.1, read on the forward strand.
TTGTTAGTTACTTTGCACATAGATATTCGGATTTCGGAACGGAACATTCAACACTCAGATTTTTTCACTTATAGTTATAGGCGTTCTGAAAAACAAAAGTCAAGGACCAGGGGCACTACAATTCCGTGGAGGAAAGTGTATTCATATATTTCACGGTGGTCATACTAAACCAAATGATGGACAAAGACTTGTAATACACCGTGGCTGTAATGAGGAAAGATTGAAGTTCGAGTTACGATCAGACGGAATATTGTTACACACTGAGCATAACATGTGTGTGAAGCCAAAAGGGCCATTGATTGATGGAGTGGAAGTAAGTCTATACAGTGGCGTAGCCAGCCCGACAATTTAGTCATGCTATGCTAATATTTTAGTGTTCATCGTACTATGAAAACAATGAATTTCTAAAGAAATGAATAATGATAATAACATAAAATTTGCATACCATGACTAAATCGTCAGGCCACTGAGTCTATACAGAGTATGCTATAGTGGGGCAGCCAGCCTGACGATTTTGTCTCGCCATGTAAATTTCAAAGTAATATAAAGTATTCATGTATTAAGTAATTTATCGTTTTCACAGTCATTGAACACCGAAATATTACGATTCCGGCACAAATTATCAGGCTGGTTATGCTACTGCCAACAGGGGGGATTTCTTTTTTAACCAATCAGCAAGTTTCTTTAAATTTTCAGTAACCCAATCAGAATGCATAAATTTTTACTGCTTCCGGTAAAAAGGTACATTATTTACCATTTTACACGAAGTATTAAAAATGTGGGCATTATCATTGGCTTTTCCTGAAAAATGTAAAAAAAATATGTAGTTTGTAAAAAATATGTATTTTAGTATGCATTTGTTGATTTAAAAATGAAAATTTAAAAGCAATCAAAATTTCCCGGCGTTGTACTCGCGTAAAAAAACGCGTCATTTTCGCGCGAAGCGATATTTTACTTTTATTTTATTTGCTGATATAAAGATAATTTGTAATTAAACCTTTATTTATGAGACGTATTGTATTACTGATAAAAAATATCACATTGAATTCGCTGTTTTCGAAAAAGGCTATGCAGGGTCTTTTCGGAAGAATTTAAGGGGTTCCCAGCCTTCACCTTCTACTGCCAAGATGAATAAGGCTGGAAAAGAGCAATACAACAAATATCGCAGCTAGTTCCCATACCTTTTTTATAACAAATGTGGTAGTTTCAGTTTATCAGTTTTTTAGATTATTATATTTTTCAAAATTTTCGTGTCGGCTTTCGACTCAAGGTTTCCGGGCCGGCAGCAATTAACCATTAGCAACTCGATTTCTACCCTTTTTTTTAGTGAGAGGACTTCATGCTAGCAATATCAAGACAGACCTCTGTCTAAAGGTGACTTTGAAATAAAGTCAAGAAATTACAGTCTCTACCTTGAATCATATATTAGCTAACTTTTAAGGTATCTTCTCTTTTTTAAATTTTTTTGTTTCTTTACCTTTTTGAAGTGTCGGCTGTTCATCGTTTTTTCCATACCAATACTCTCCTTAACGTTATGCCAATAATTTTCAATAATATATTTAAACGTATCCCATGCATAGATCGAAGTCTTTTAGGAAACCCTTCATTATCAACTCAGTTTTTTTTTCAATTTACTAACCATCTTGCTAGGCTGTTATGATTTAGTATAGCATGAATTAAAATGTGAATTATGTAGATTGTCGCATGCATGTAGCTAAGATTTATAGATATATACAGTTAGGTAAAATAGGATTAGTTTGCTGTATGTGTTAGCGGTGCATTGATGTCAATCTAATTCTTCAAGACCAGTTCACAGGGAATGTTTACTCAATGCGACTTCCTTTCAATAAGATGGACGAGAGTAAGAGTTGAAAACTCTGAGTAAACAGGCATAATTGCATCAGTCAGGCATTCTCAAAACTACAGATAATAAATGAATGTTTTTTTAATATCCAATGATTTTTATTATCCGGTTATTTTACCCCAATTATTTATTTTATTTAATATAAATTTACTTCAATATAAATTTTCTCGAGAGGTTTATATATTTTTGTCATTGTCGTTCGAATTTACGATTATAAGAGAAGTCACGTTTTTCCTTACATCATCACGATAACTATTTCCTGTTTTCCTTTACCATAGCGCCACAAAAGCCAATATAATATTAAACTTAATCGGGAATGTAAACGGGTTCTCGACCAATCAGATGCGAGAGGCAATTTGAATGTTTATGATAATTTCGATTGTTCTCCATGCAAGTATATTGGTCATTGTCAAACTGTCAGTAAATAAAGATATGGTCTGGCAAAATGGAAACTATGCTTTATGCAATATTGAAACTGAGCTAGTCTTTTATGTAATTCGGGAAGACGATTAAAAGTGATTAGGTTTAATGGTTACAAATCGAATGAAACAAACGAAATATTTCACATGCGGATAAAATTATCCTCAAAACTCAAAAGATCAGCTATTCTATTTGATAATGCCATTTTTCGTGGTTAACAGAAACCAATACCTTCAGATGATGAAATAGTATCTGAAACCCATAACCAAACGTCGCCAGAAGATTTAACTTCAACTGAAAATTTAACTTCAACTGAAAATTATAGCGCTTATACGTGATCCCCCTTCAGCCAGAACCGTCATAATATACTGTACCAGTAGATGAGAACACTGGACCATACGAAGATTTTTACGTCATTTCCTCCGAAACAAACTTGCCTGTTTACACGCAGCTGGATGCCTGCGAACGAGATTCGGAAAATTATTATCAAAAGTTGGTTCAACTCGGATGGACTGAGTCGAAGACGCGTTTATCATCTCCTTGAGGAAAACGAAGTAATGCTGATTTAATGCTGCATTTCGTCGAACTGTTCATGTGCCGTTAATCGAATGCAAATGAACTAAAAGAAAGACTTTAGCTCATTAACATTATAGGTTCGGTACATGAAAGTTCGACGTCTGAAACGGGCCTCAATTATTCTAGCTAACATGCATAATCAGTTTCAGGGAATTCTTTAAGGAATTTTGATCACAGGGCTAAAGTAAGTATTATAAGACTAACTGGCTAAGCGCGTACCAAGCAAGTTGCATTCAGTTGTGGCTTTGAATATTTAAAGAATCAAGAATGATGTTAAAGTCAGCCACAAGTTTGCCACAGTGACAGAAAGGCAAATTTAACAAGAAAAAGAGGTCCACTATGTCATGGTAAATGCCCCTGAAGTTAACAAGTTAAACAATTCTGAATCATGTACTTGCCTGAGCGCGCCAAATGCCTGTAGTTATATAATCCTATTCCTCTACAAATCTGTATTACATTTTAGTATACAGGTCCATGAAAACGATCAATAAAACTAATGAATAATAATAATGATAGTAATAAGTGTAATATAAATTTTATGTAGCTTTTTAAAACATTTTCATAACGGTTTAAAATATCACTAACCAGCAGAGAACTTCTTCCGCTTTTTAAACAGCCGGCGCCTAGCTACGTGACTTAGACAAAGGAGTGTACAGACACTGAGTATTAGCAGAAGTCTCAATCATTTAACAAGAATATACTGTAAACGACCTGGAAAGCTGTGTTTATATTACAGTACCGTTGCACTCATAAAACAGCGCATTGCTCTGTCATATAATGTTTAATGAAATCGCCGCATTTTTGTAGTTGGTAGATAAAGTAGGGTGTATAAATGCCGAATCTGTCCCAATTTTGCTACTAGGGACTCCTTCCTCCTTAAATATGTGAAGACTGTGCTAGAGAGGTGGTTCTTTCACTGCGGGGTCCTTGTAGCTACTTGACAAGGGCCTGAGTGCAACCGCGGAATATATTATGTTTAATTATATGCTAAGATCAATGTTAAGATATGCATAGACCCTTTTGACTCCCTCATATCATGCGGTTTTTACATATGTCATCACATTCAACGATTCAAGTCATTTCCGAGTGGAAGGGATTGTTTGGCACATATCAGCCACGCACCTTGTCTACAAAACCACGATAAAATTCTCAGTTTCTATTTACCTGACGCCACCTTTTAAACTGTTTTAAACAAGAAGCCGTTGGTGATCGATTTTCTTTGCAGTGCAGTGTCCAGGATACACCGAGGTGGACACCATAACTCCGGCATGTGCAAGGTAAGAGGTTTTATAGTCTGGAGTTCAACTGATGTTAGAATTTTACAGAGAGCGGTTTTTCTTGTCGCCGATTAACAAAAGTTATATCGACGCACGTCATCAAAAGTAAGCCGGCCCATTAAAACGCGACTACTCGACGTTCGTTAACAACCCGTTAGCAAACGAAAGCTGTTTCAATCATAGCGGCGACGAGCTCGACTTTCTCATCCGTAGGATTCATATAGGAGAAGTGAACCATATATTGACGAATATTGTAGTCGATAGTCAGTTCATTTTTCCGGAAGTCAAGTCGTATACAGTCCGAACAAACAAGGTTATCATGCAGTTGCAACTTTGTATAGTGTTGCTTGATCTGGGGTTAATGCCAATTCTCAAGCCAAATTTTCAACTTCCTGTGTAGACACTTAAATATGTTATTCCGGAAGTCTTTTCAAAGACAAAGATCGGCGGTTTTATTCAGTTTTGAATGAAATAAATGATCAAACAGAAATGCGAAAATAAAACAGTTAAAATTTAATTGCAAGAGTTATGAGAAACCTGCCCCTGTCCTGAATTTCATGTGAATCGTCCTTGACTTCCTCCTTTCAATATCATAGCTTACCAAAGGAAGTTTTCAACGAATCAGTCAAATTTTACTCTGGATTTTTGGAATAGCCCTTTCATTCAGCCAAGGTCAAGGTATAGTTTAGCTAACTGAGGAATGTTTTAATCAAAAATTAGGGGCTGATTACATGGAGTGTTTTCAGCCCGGGCTGAGTTTCAGCCTGGCTAACCGGGGTTGTTATAAAATCGTAACAAAATCGCGCACGCGATTACATGACAAGAATTTCAGCCCGGGTTGAGTTACCCGGGCTGATTGTAGCCCGGGCTGAAACTTACGCCTGTATTCTAAAAGCTCACTCACACTCAAACTCATTGAGTGGGAGATCTTAATCTTCTCATAACGTTTCAATGGCAGTATTTCCAGCCGAACAGGGGCTTGATTTTCAGTGATTTACCTTATATCTTTCCATCTATTCAGAAAAAACTTTCTCATTGATCAGCATTAACGAAATTTACATGTCACACTCGATGAGTATGAGTGTGAGTGAGCTTTTTGAATACAGACGTTAATGTTGTTGTCATGTAATCGTAAATGAACTTAAACCCAGACTGAAAAATTCGCCTTGACAATGCTTTTTCGTTTGTTTATTTCATTGATATGTGTAGTCATAGTCCCTTAAAGATTAAGTTATTGTCATTCGGGATTTTAAAGCGCTCGAAGAATCGAAATAGGTCTACTACCAGCCTTTAAAAACTTCAGCGCTGGTCTTTCAGCCCTGCATGGTCTTAAAATAATTCTGACGTGTCATAACACAGCCTGGGCTAAAACCTGCCATGTAATTGAAAAATACTTTGGCCCGGGTTTGCTGGGCTGAAACTCAGCCCGGGATGAAAAGACACCATGTAATCAGCCCCTTATAAGTGTTTTGACTGACATGGGTTTTGCTATATAATAAAGTAATTGTGAATTAATTGTTTTAACTTTGTTAAAAGTTTGATACAGGAGAGGTCAGGAATATATTGAGGTTGGTTGTATGATTGTGAAAAGCGATAATAACACAATTCGACTATTGTTTTTGATGCACTAATCAGGAGGCATGCATGTACATACGTTCCATATTTCGATCCGCGCACCCAATGCATATTCTCAGTTCCGAATAAAAATCTGAAATTGTTCAATATGTCTTTTGTGTTTCAAAGACGAAGGCAAATTTTCTTGTAAAAAATATTTAATTTCATGTTATCCCCACGAATACAGTCAATATACAATTGCGAAACTCTTCCAACTAATTCATCCGCCTTGTCTTAAGATGTTGATTGGCCAAGTGGAAGCTATGGTCTTCCCAAACCCAAGTCAGGATGCCCAATTAGTAAAACGAGTGTATGGAGTGTAGGATGGAGGTTTCAGGACATGGAAGATAATAGTCCGTCAGTTTCGCGTCCCGGACTGTCCGATGATTCACATTTTGACAACCAAATTATTGGAGAAGAGAGAGATATAAACAGGACTTTCTGTATGAAACAAAGTTCAAGTGGAGTAGGAACAGATTCCTGGCCTAATGGTAGGATTTATTTCCTAAAAGTCTGTAGTGAGCCTTTTTCTTTAACATTTAGCGCATGCATCAGGGAATTAAACCTTCAATTCAAATAACTTGTGCGGTAACTGTTCCTCCATTTTTAAATATTTTAATGAATCAATCAGGCTTTGCGTACATGTTTTCCCTACCAACAGGTGAATATTGTATTTATAAGAGTGGGGTTGGAGCGTGTCCGAAAAATATGTTGTCCGGTTGGGTGTATTGGGATGATGAAGATTATCGTAACCAAAATAAAAGAGGAGGATCGCTGCCCCAAGGTGTATATAATGAGAATACCAAAATCTATTACTGTTGCCAGACTAATGGTAATTGGTATGATTCCATTGAGCTGCCAGTGAATCGACCGTTTTATTTATTGACATCCAACTCTGTTGAACATAACGCTCCAAGATGTCAGATGGTCAAATGGGCAGTCAATCGCTTGGAGTATATTAATTTCGTTAAAAATTATCAACGTGACAAAGACTACGAATCAGGAGAACATGTTTTCATTAAATTTCGAAGGAAAGTATTCTATTGTTACTATGAAGGTACGTGATAATTAAACCAGCTCCTGCGGATATTTAGCATGCTTGTACTATAGTAAAGGTTATTCATTTTACACTTTTTTGTCAAAGTTTACAACTTTTTTCTTACGATATTTCTAAACTTTGCAGTCTTTCATTTGCTATTCCTAGCTGTGGTGTCGGATTTCACTCTTCTTGCTTAAATGAGAATTTAGCCTGCGATCTGAAATAACTGGAATCATTAACATTTCATTCTCCCAGGTTGCCGTCGCAGGATGACAAATGCTCCTAGCGGCTCGTTCAGATCTTATCAAGCACCAGAGAGCAGAAATGCTACTCGTTCTCAATACTGCTCGTGGCTAATTACCACTCCTGAAACATCCGTTGCCTCCTTGAGTTTCAGTGAAATGATTATACCCAGCTGTGATGATACATTTCTAAGAATCTACGATGGTGCTAACGAGAAAGCCCCATTGCTGGGTACATATTGTGGACCAAATGCAAGCAAACAAGTCCAAATTTCCTCATCAACAAATAGTTTATACGTCGTAGCAAATTCAGGAAGGATTGGAAAACGAACGTTTTCTTTTCAAGCCCATTATTACAGCGGGAGTTTAAAAGATTTAGGTATGCCGCATGCTTTCATGCATGAAGATGTTTCATGACGCTTCACAATCTGTGATTCGAAATTGTGTGAAACTTTAATATCTTTGATCAATAGTTATCCCATTTCATTTAAAACGTTCATAGTCCCTCTTCCCTATCAGATTGTCGATTTAGGTTCACTCATCTGCCCAACTGTTTTCTGCTATATACACATTGTCTGAGTGAGGGAATGACTGACCGCCTGCCTCATGCACTACAGTATTTACTGCTGTTTGCAAGCCACCATGAGACGTGCTAAATTTTTCATGTTTGTTTACGTTTCAAAAATTCGGGTTTGAGCGGAAATCGTTGACGTTTCTAAATAGACCAATCAACGTTTTGGCAAGGCTTTGCGAAACGTTGCTCGTTTCAAGGTCAAACGTTGATTGGTCTATTTAAAACGTCAACGATTTCCGGTCAAACCCGAATTTTTGAAACGTAAACAGACATGAAAAGTTTAGCACGTCGCATGGTAGCCGGAAAACAGCAGTAACGATAAAACAAAAATGAACAAAAGCAAGTTTTTTGACACTCAAAACTTGGTAACTCGTAGTTTGGGTGGATAGTTCGAGAATGGTTAGTTTCAACGAAAAAAGAAATTTGTGGGTGTACATTTGATATCGAAAGTCGAATTGATGTCTTTAGTAATTGTAGATTTCTACTGTCATTGTGCCTAAATATCAATTTAGTCTATAGCTGGAAGTGCCCGAATTCAAATGTTCAGCTCATTATTAGGAAAACTTTGAATTAGCAAAGCTATAAGAGCATTAATTGTTCATAGCCTTGCAATTGACTATTTTATCGCCGAGGCCTGTGCGAAACATCGGGCGAGGGTACTAATTCCGCCTGGAGATTTTATTTACGCCATTATATCATGGACTTTGGCGTTTTTGTAAGTAATGCGCGTGCGCGATTTTAAGACGAGTTAAAACTGGTAACTAGCAAACGTTCACAAACGTGCGATTGGCTAAATTAAAGTTTGGGTTCACGTCAGCATAACTGATATTTTGAAATATAAACTTTTTTAAAATGATATTTTTCATTTGGATGGTGTTAAAATATACGAAAAATTGACTCGTAAAATTGATTAAAATATAATGTAAAAGATCTAGGAGTTTACTTTACGACATCGATCATTGAGCAGAAACTAGTATTATAGAATTTCAGTGATAGAAATATATGTTTATTGCTCCAGGGGAGGGGACTTGGCATGCATGTATTTCTAGTAATAGATATCGATCTACGTATACTGCATTCCAGATGCCCGTCGTACAACTGTTTCCAGCGGTTCGTTTAGACCAAATCCTCCAGTACCAGTCAGCAAAATGAATCGTTATTCGCAATACTGCTCGTGGCTAATCACGATTCCTGCAACACCCGTTGTTTCTTTGAGTTTCAGTGAAATTGCTATACCCAGCTGTGATGATACATTTCTAAGAATCTACGATGGTGCTAACAGGAAAGCCCCATTGTTGGGTACATATTGTGGATCAAATGCAAGCACATCGATCAAGATTACGTCATCAACAAAACTTTTATACATCGTCGCAAATTCTAGAATATATGGAAAGAGTGAAGGCGACGATACATTTCTAAGAATTTACGATGGTGCCAACAAGGAAGCCCCATTATTTGGTACATATTGTGACTCACGATCAAATGCAAGCACGGAAGTCGTCAACATCACATCAGCTGGAAACGCTGTGTATGTTGTGGCAAATTTTGGGAGACGTGGAAAGAATGGAAGCCAAGTCTTTTCATTTCGAGCTCATTATAGCGGGAGTTTCAAAGATTCAGGTATTTTTTCAAGACAAGGTTTTAAAACATTCACAATCTTCTTTGATTAGGGTGGTAATTTGGAATAAAACTCTTGCCCAACCATGCTTAGTTTATACACATACCAGCACTTTCAGATCAGTAACTTTGCCCTTAATAGTTCAGTGTAGTACACTTGTGAGTTTTGGTATTGTTCTTTCCCTAAATTAACCACAGAGAGAATTTCATTTTTTTAGTTGTATGTGCTCAACTTCGCAAAATGCCGCCGCAATCACCGAAAGTGGCGTATACGTTTTAAACTAAGTTCAGTACTTTAAAACTTTTTGTTTTCAGTTAACGAAGACCGTTCGCGTAATTTAAGCAAACTCGTTATTATATTTTCGATCGTGGGTTTAGCGCTGGTTCTCATCCTCGTCATAATTGTTGTGTTGGTAAAATACAAACGCAGGAATGCTGAACCAAAGTCAGTAGCTCCTGTTAATATTCCACTGGAGAAAGTTGAAAATTCAGAGGTTGCTCAGGTAACAGTTATAAGGGTATACTTGAGACAAGTTAGTTAATGGTTCCCAATTCAAAAGAGACGATAATTTCGCATTTCCCCTCTCTCTCGAAGGGACCATGCAGCTATTTTTCCTGATATAATTTTATTTTGTGTGGTTAACAGGAACCAATGCGTTCAGATGTTGAAATGTCAACTGAAAATTACGAAGACGCGCCCATACACAGTGACCAAGTGGAAGACGGCGCTTGCGAAAGAGTAAGCTTACTTTCGCCTTTGTCATATGTTGATGTTGTACCAGCCGATGAGAATATTGAATCATGCGACGGCGTTTACACAGAGTTGGGTCTACGCAAACGAGAAAAGGAAAATGACTATAAAGCATTGGTTACTGAATTGTTATGATTACTTAAGCGGACACGTCTTGTCTTCCTTAATATTACAATTTACCTCGCGTTTTATTAATTGTTTGCTTGCAAAAATTGGGAATTTCGATTTTTGCTGGTGGTTTTCCTGATAACTCAGTAATTGCCACAATTAAAGCCAAAATAAGAAGCTGAATTTAAGGACCAGTGGCAGCCATTTCTTTCTTCATGTCGGCGCGGTCGGCAATCACAGGGACAAAAACAATAAAAAGGGACGGGCACTGGTCCACAGTCAGATTCAAATTAGGTTCAAAGGTGGCGGCTAAAATCCCTCCGTTGTCGTTCCAGTTTGAATAGAGTTTATACATGGACCAATAATGACACGGACTTAGTGTTGTTAATGTGCCCATAAAATTCCTCCCCAAAAGGCAACTCGGCCGTTCTTCCTTCATATCATTTCTTTTTGCATGATTAAAACAGGGACCAGCGCGTTGGCACGTAGAAGCGCCAGATTACGAAGCAACGTCAGAACAAAATGATGACGGTTATGAGACTGTTAACGTTCTGGCCAAGTCGCCAATTGATAAAAAAGCCAAAAACAAGACGAAAGCTAATGATGCCGGTTACACCGCGTTGGATCCGAAGAAACGAGAAACGGAAAATGATTATGAGAAGTTGGTTAAATGAACTTTTTAGCAAACTTTTTAGCACAGATGCCTTGTACTTTTATGACGGTATAATTGAGAAAAACGAATTTTAATTTTCCGGCTGACTTCCATACTTAATTTCCACAAGTACGTTAGAGGGAATTAGCCTTCAGATTACGAGTTTGACTTGGAGTTTAAAGTATAGGGATCTGGTTAGGATTTGGAGATTAGATCTTATTGTACTTGTGTTAGTAATTTCAGCACTTGATAGACTTTGAATATTTGATTGAAAATTATTTTATTTATAATGTGTAATGAGATTCAAGCAAATCACACGTTATATAGCAAGACAGACTATATTCAATAACAGTCGGTAATTCTCGGGAGCAATGAGAGTCCTTTATCACAATTTTCCTTAAAAAAATGTAACACTAGCAGCTCTTAAAATATTGGGAAATTTTAAGCAATTGAAAAAGAAAACTATTTTCTAAAGTGGTAGTAAGTTACTCACTCAATTACCTCAAAACTCTTTGAAATTCAACTCTATTTGCTATTTTACTATTCTAAAACAACAAGACGTGTGCAAACATTAGGGCCTAATTCTACGGGCGCTTTTTCTCGGCGAAAAACAGTCAACAATAACACGAAGTCATGTGACTAAAACGATGAACCGATTTGATCACATGACTTAACCGAATTTGAATTTGGAATGATCAAGTTTGAAATTCATAGCGGCAGTGTCTGCAGTTTAGTGATTTTCGTAATAAACAGAATAAAAAATATAGTTCGGCTTGACTGGATTTGCATTTTCTTCAACATGTCTGCCAAATGAAAAAGTTTTGGGGACAGAGATACCGTTGAACAACAGTTAAACTGTTGTCGTCTATGTGAATACGGTGTGGTTAAACGGGGTCTCCCACCAGAGTTGGTGGATATGCAAATATTTGAGGCCAAATTGTCATTAGTGCTATAAAGAAAACAAAGAAAACAAAAGGCAAAGACAAAGGAAACAAAGAACTTGTGTGAAGTTGTTTGCCCTCAAATATGCAGCTATCTACCAACCCTGTCTCCCACATGCGAAAAAGAGTTGGCTCGCGAAATATGTGCATATTTTCTTTTGAATTTTGTAGAATAGATAAATTAGTTTGATGTTATCATTTCAAAAGAAAATATGCAAACATTTCGCTAGCAGACCATTTATCTGGAAGACTCTAGCCCCCAAAAGTGGTCTCAAGGCTTCAAAGGAACATTCACCAAGGTAAACCACATATTTGTACAATAAAGGCAAAAATTCAAAGACTATAAAAGGTAATCTTCCTTGCAGCCCGCAGAAGTGCCTTGCAACCCGCTGAAGTGGCACTTCGTTTGTTTTGATTCCGATACTCAGAAATATGATAAGGAAGACGAGACAGGATGTGTTATGAATGCATGCCAATATTTACCTTATTTTATAGGCTATAGCACCATTTATTGTCAATATCATTCTGTTGGCGGCGGTGCTGTTGGATTTAGAGTATACTATGCTGGTAAGTTAAGAACAAACCCGTATATTAGCTCAATATTTTCTGGCTAAACATGTCACAGCGCACAGACTTATCTATCTTAAGTTCACAAAACTCCGTTTGTTAAGCAAGTAATTCACCTACAATAGCGCCCCGCATGCGAAGTGAGCAAAATCACTAAATACACTACATCATAGTGCAATGCTGCGATATTTTTCTTAAACAAAGAAGTGTACATTAACACAAGCTTTTGGATAAACTAATAAACATTACGGTTATACGTATAAATATTTCCCTGTATACGAATAAGATAAATGCGTTGGAAAGGAGTTATTGTATAATATTATCAATCTTATCAATTTAATGAGGTACATGTGGACGTTGAACAATCATAGGTTTATGTTCATGAACAAACTTTTTGGGCCAAAACGAAGTAGCACTCGCTGTGTCTTGAAAATTCAGTGGCGTGACTAGAACGATAATTCGAGGGGTGGCGTGTTTCGGTTAAATGCTTCGTCCACGTTTTGTTTACAACGGCAGATCTCAGATTCTCACGTCTGACGTACAACGTCTCCATTTCAAGACACATGCAGCGAGCGTCAGGGTTGCCAGATTACTGAAAAAGAAGCCCTTTGATTTCTTTCTTTGAGATAAGGAAAACAACGATTATGGTAATAATATTTGCCTAATTTATTCAGCAATCTGGCAACCCTAGCGAGCCTATATAACTAGAACGATAATTGGGGGAGGGGGTATAAATATTCATATATCCAGTTCTGTCCGACGGATTTCTTCTGTGAGTGCAATAGCTTACAATAAAAATCCGTCGGGCAGAACTGAATATAGGAATATTAACACCCCCCCCCCCCCCAATTATCGCTCTAGTTATGCTCGCAGAGTCTTGAAGTCCAGACGTTGTACACCAGACGTGAGAATCTGAGATCTGCCGCCGTTGAAAACAGAACGTGGGCGACGTCTAAAACTTTCATAGCTCTTCATTAATCAGGCCAAATCCACACGATGCCGGCTACAGTTTTTTTACGGCTACAGTTTCTGTCCACACGCATCCAGTATTTCCGCCCACTGAACGACCGCTGAACAGATACGTGTGGACGGTTATGTCGTGTATATGGACTGTATATGGGCGATGACATAACCAATCTTGTTGTGACATAACGTGATATTTAATCATATGAACAAACAAACGTTTACTTTTTGGACTACAGGAAACCTGCTGTTTCATATTCGGCTACCTGCTTGTCAGTTTAACCATTAAATGTAGTCTGAAGACTCATCAAACAAGTTAGTAACAGTTGTCAATTGATGTAGGTTACAAGGCAGAAGACCTCCCGGATCACCCTCATTTTTGCGTGTCTGCTTGGAATGACGATTTCCGTCGTTCAATGCCAAGGTATGTACGGTGGTCAGCTCGTCTGCATTGGGACAGTATTTTTTTAAGCGACATTTTGACAATGTATTGTTGGCATACAGCATTACCTATACCTAGTTAATAAAGTTAATACCTTTTAAAGCATATCCGTATGTATAATCATATATCTTCTGTAATTAAGGGATAAAATTTATTGAACGTAAATATAATTGTTATAATTTATCACAACAATGCTTGGTGGATAGCACAATTTGGAATACTTAAAATTCATATTTTGTATCCTGAATGGTGATAGCTGTATATACTACATTGATTTTTTTGTTATGAGCATTCAATTACAATACGCAAAGGGTGCAATTAGGGTCGCACTCTTTTTAGCCAATTGAATTGCAGCCCTTCCCAAAGATTACAGAACATATAAAATCAGATTCCTATATAATGAACGGTTGATGATTCTTACAGACCAGTAGTGATCAACAGATAATTATAGGCTAATTTGCGCCCTCTATTTCTATATGTTTAGCGTTCGCAAATCGAACTTACTCTTGCAACTTTGAGGTTGAACGCGAATGCCAATGGAGCCAAGATCATGTTAGCGATCATTTAAATTGGATAAGAAAACAAGGCCACATAAGAGTACCCGAGGGAATAATCTATGAAGGTCCATTTGTAGATCATACGATGGGTTTAGGTAAGTGTTATACCTGCATTTGAGGAGAGTATGAGAAAATGGCAACCCTGGTAGTTTATATGATTATGATTGCCCAATTCTTTCACTAACTATAACGGAGTTAGTTGGTACAGATTCAGCAAAATTTAAACATAGATATTTGGGTTTCACAACGGAATATTCAAAAAACCTTTTCCAGCAGACAATTTTGCGAAATATAAGAGAAAACATACTCGAAAATAAACATCTTGTAAACTCAAGATATGAGTTGTTAAAAAACAAGACTCAATATTCAAGGTGATATTTCGACTATATTTCAAAGTCATTGTCAAACCTGACTATTTACAAGCAAATAGTTAGGTTTGAAAATGACTTTGAAATAGAGTCGAAATTTCACCTTGAATATTGAGTCTTGTTTTTTAACAACTCATATCTTGAGTTTACAAGATGTTTATTTTCGGAATATTCAACATCCAAATTATTTCTCTATATATAGGCGTTCTGAAAAGCAAAACTCAAGGACCAGGTGCACTGCAATTCCGCGGAGGAAAATGTATTCATATATCTCACGGTGGTTTTACTAAACCAAATGATGGACAAAGACTTGTAATACACCGTGTCTGTAATGAGGAAAGATTGCAGTTCGAGTTAGGATTAAAAGGAGTATTGAAGCACACTAAGCATAACATGTGTGTGAAGCCCATAAAGCCGGTGTTTGATGGAGTAGAAGTAAGTTAATGTTACCAGTTACCTTGATATTAGCGAGTTTAAGATGCGCCAAATCTACGATGCGGCAGTGACGTATTAAAAACAATAGTAAATCTGTTGAGGTGCATGGCTCTAACCCGAAAACCCTGCATTGAAGGATCACGTCGTTAGGGCAGGGGCGAAAATGAGACTTGAGGGGCACTTATAGGATGAGAATCAATAAAAACAAGTGAAAATCGTAATCAAGGGGCTCCCCCTTTTTCCGGCGTCCCTGCTCTGATCTATTGTTGTTTCATACGAAGAGCGACGTTTGAACCAGGCCTTAGTCAACATATGTCGTCTTTAGGTTGGTCTTTATAGAAATTGCACAAAAACTGACAAATGGAGCTGGACAAAAAGTGGATCGCTTCAGTACCAGAAAAAAATGTGCCTAACAGCGAAGAATGGAGTTCACCATGTAGATGGCGAGATTCTTGTGCTTAGCTCTGTTTGTGATCAGCTACAAAATTTCATTAAGTTTGTACCCAGTGAGTATGAACATTCACTTTGTAGAAAATAAAAGATGATAGAAGACCATAGATGAGCCCCTTCGACGACATAAACTCACTCGTTCAAATTCGAAGTATCACGAGAACTGCGAATATGGCGACGTTTCTAAATTTTTTTGTGTGTTTTTTCTATATTTCGCTATATTTTTTCATTTAAACCATTTTATCGAAGAGTTAATTTCATGGTCTTTATGTTTTACCAACATATACGCAACGACAGAAGTTTAATGTCTTGCACCTAGTTATAGCTAAATCAGCTTTTAAGATTTACGCCGAGTGTTTTTCTTTATAGTTGGACTAGGTTGGTACCTATACATGGAAAATTCTCGGTCATCCAAAAGAAAAGATAGTGAAAGTGCACGATTCATCTCCCCAAAGATTACCAAAGTCAAATCGTGTCTTCAGTTCTACTATCGTATGTTCGGCCAGCCTGCTGGAAGTGTACAGGTTGGTATTTTTCTATACCTTACAAGGCAATTCCTTTTTCATGAATTGAAAATCACTGCATGTGATCTTATTCTTACAATATATACTCATCACGAATTGAAATTAATGAGTTCACGGCAACCAGGTATATAATCTCTACTCTGGTTTTAATAACTGAAAGTAATCACCACACAAAGATTAACTTTCACGACCTAACGTTTCGACACTCTGGTCTAGTGTCTTCAACAGGGGTGGTCTGATGTTGAAACGTGGTTCCTTATATACACACGTGTTCCGCCAAGGCTGATTTTGAACCGTCTAAGTTCGAAAAGGCCTTTTGATGTTCTTTTAAACGTGTGCCGAACTGGCGTTTTGTTTCACCTAGATATTCTTTCTCGCAATCACCACATGGTATAGAGTATACAGCATGAGTTTTCTGTTTAGTCGCTACGCGATCCTTGGTTTCGCGAAAATATGTCCCAGTGTCTGAAAGGGTTTTAAGGCAACTTTTATAGCACAATTATTCAGGTATTTCAGGATCTTCCTGATTGTTTCTGAAATTCCCTGAGTGTATGAACTATAGCAAAACCTGTTTTTGAGGAATCACCCTCTGAGGAATTGCATCTAGTCGGGACAGGGGATTTTAGACAATCATTTAAAAAGTTTGGTGGATAATTGTTCTCTCTCAGTACACTGATGACATAATCACGCTCGTTGTCCATAGCAACGCGATTGGATGTTAACGATTCGGCTCTCTGAAACAAAATTTTTGCAACAGACTTTTTATGATTTTTTGGATGGTGTGAGTAGAAGGATAGATATTTGTCCGTATGTGTAGGTTTACGGTAAACATCAGTTTCTAACTGCCCTTCGATATTTCAATGAACATAAGTATCCAAAAAAGCCAACTTTCCCTCACTCTCGCGCTCTACACAGTGAATTGAATTGATGGCTCAATAGAATTCTTATTTTACTTTTAAAGGCAACTATTACCAGCAGGTTTTTGGGACAGCGATGGGATCCTCGATCTCGGCGGTAATTGCTAACCTTGTAATGGAAGATGTCGAGCAAAGAGCTTTAGCCTCTAGTCCGGTTAAACCTTTGTTTTGGAAACGATATTTTGACGATGTGGCCCCTGCGGTTGACAAAAATGAGATCGATAATTTGTTAAAACATTTGAATTCTATTGAGCCATCAATTCAGTTCACTGTGTAGAGCGCGAGAGTGAGGGAAAGTTGGCTTTTTTGGATACTTATGTTCATTGAAATATCGAAGGGCAGTTAGAAACTGATGTTTACCGTAAACCTACACATACGGACAAATATCTATCCTTCTACTCACACCATCGAAAAAGTCATAAAAAGTTTGTTGCAAAAATTTTTGTTTCAAAGAGCTGAATCATTAACATCCAATTGCGTTGCTAGGGACAACAAGCGTGATTATGTCCTCAGTGTACTGCGAGAGAACAATTATCCATGAAACTTTTTAAATGATTGTCTAAAATCCCCTTTCCCGACTAGATGCAATTCCTCAGAGAGTGATTCCTCAAAAACAGGTTTTGCTATAGTTCATACACTCAGGGAATTTCAGAAACAATCAGGAGGATCCTGAAATACCTGAATAATTGTGCTATAAAAGTTGCCTTAAAACCCTTTCAGACACTGGGACATATTTTTGCGAAACCCAAGGAACGCGTAGCGACTAAACAGAAAACTCATGCTGTATACTGTATACCATGTGGTGATTGCGAGAAAGAATATCTAGGTCAAACAAAACGCCAGTTCGGCACACGTTTAAAAGAACATCAAAAGGCCGTTTCGAACTTAGACAGTTCAAAATCAGCCTTGGTGGAACACGTGTGTCAAACTAACCATAACATTGGGTGGAACGATTCAAAAGTCATTACCACTAATGATCGTTATGGACAAAGGCGTTGTTTGAAAGCCTGGCATATTAATGCGAGTCTTTGTGCCCTAAATAGGGATGACGGAAGCTATTTGCCAAAAGAATATTTACATCTGATTGATAGATAACGTCATTTTAAGAGTATATAAGGAACTTAGTTTCAACATCAGATCACCACTGATGAAGACATTAGACCGGAGTGTCGAAACGTTGGGTCGTGAAAGTTAATCTTTGTGTGCAGATGAATTTTAACTTATGTATTTTTATAAATTTGGAAGTCGAAAGTCTGAGTCCAGTCGATATGATTTTTGTTTGATTGACATAACGATCATGTTATAGGTTTTATTACAAAAATTGGTGTTGTTCTGATATTTTGCAAGACCTCTTTTACGTTTCAAAACAACTTTCTGGCAGAGTTAACGTTAACCAGCTGGGTTAGCACATTCAACTTTTTGCTGAGACATCCCTTCATTGTTGAATTCGATTACCTAGCTTCTCATTTCTTCGCTAAGCCCTTTTTCCATCTTTGGTCCACAAAAAAATAATGCGCATTTCTTCCCATGCACTGTATAATATATGCTCTTCAAAAATCTAGGTGTACGTTTTGTCTGAAGGTAGCATGGGATTCCCCGTGAAGAGTTTCTATGGCCCTCGCTGCAGGGACTGGCATCAAGCACAGGTCGCCGTAAACGACCAAACGACCCCGTATCAGGTCAGTGTTTATAGGCTCTTTGAAAAATGAGATTAATTAAGACCAAAAATAACAATTCACTTGAATTCTTGAAGTACGTTATCGAGGGTGTACGTGGTGTCAATGACGTGGGGAATATTGCCATTGATGATATTTCTGTGAGGGATTCATGCAGTGAACCAGGTATGTACATATAGTCGAAGTCGAACTTTAACATGCCGTAAGTATTTAGGTTAAATAACCATTAATGATATTAGGTCTAACGATATTTTTGTATATAGAATAGCTTACATATTCAGTTTTGAGAATTTTTTTCATGTCACATGATTTTATAGAGAATACGCACCTCCAATCGATAAAGAACACGGGTAGTGTTGCAGCTTCTCGCAAGAATGCATTTCATTGGCTGAACTTTACAATACATTTCTGTTTCAACCAATAGCATAGCTTTGTTCTTTAGAGAGCGTAGAAAAGCATTGGACGAAAGCTTCCGAGAGCTGTGACATGTCCCAAGAACACCTCACCATTATTTTTAAACACAGTGAAGATAATTTATACGATATCCGTTTCATTTTTCTGAGACATTCTGCTTGTATTTCGTTTTTCGTTTTTCCTCAACGACTATTATAGCCGGCTATAGATCGCTCTGTTGTAAGAAATCTTTAGCCTGTCGAGTACACCTCGAGAACCCCCCGACCTCATCATGTCAGTTTAGTTCAACTTGGCTCTGGATCGTCTGCATGTAAGGGGGGGAGGGCTATCCTCGGTAGCTCAATCAGAATGCATAGATTTTGATAAAAAGTACAAATAAAAAAAGTACAAAAGTACAATATATATAATTTTAAATGAAGTATTAAAAAATTAGGTATTCTGATTGGCTTTGCCTAAAAAATGTAAACAAATATGTCGATTAGTTCAAAACGAAATTCTTCCTTGTTTCTTCCAAACACATGGGATCTTTGGATAAATGTTGTACATTCTTTTCTGAAACATTACTCACTCGTCTATTGTTTTGTCGTTATTTACAGCTAGCTTCAGTATTAATGAAGATTTTCACGTTTCTAAAATTAATTTTCAGAACACCCGCCAACCAGTAGCATTTCGCAACTAAATGCAACGACACATCGGTCCTTTGAAGGCAAGTGTTAATCTAAATGTCTTGAAAGACTAAAATTTAGGTGCAAATATAATAACAGAATTCTTGGCAAGGCTTTGTCAGACACCCTTTCAAACACACAGTCTCTATATTAATAAATTCACACCAACGGTGAATTACATTGCATATTTATATAAGACTTGTTTGACTATTACTAAGAAATTTATTTGGAATTTATTTACAAGAGGTATTTAATGATATAAAAGATAGAAGTTAAAATAGGACTTAACCATCTAAAAGTGATTTGTTATAAAATTCAGTCATAACCAGTAAAAGAAATCCTACATCTAATTAAACAAGTCCAAACTCTTGTTGTTGCGTATTGTAGTCGCGGCAATAGAAGCGTTCCGAAAAATATCGAGTAATTCATTTGCTCAAATTTATCAGTTGGCTTACGGAGTCAATCAAATATTTGAAAAACTCCTTGAAAAACTCCTAACTTCCGGTTTCGAGTTGACCACTCTCTAATCCTATTGGTTAATGAAATAAACAGACGCATATGATTGGACAATTCGAAACCGGAAGTTATGATTTTTCAAATAGTTGAATAATTTGATGAACTCCGTAAGCCAACTGAAAAATTTGAGCAAATGGGTTACTCGATATTTTTCGGAACGCTTCTATTGCCGCGACTGTAAACGTCCATGTGAATCCTACTTCGTAGAAGGCATGAAATGAGACAATTTCGAACTTGATTGAGTTTTAAGATTACTAGGAAGCTTCACACACAAGCGATGGCGGTTATCTTAAGCTTCGGGATTCGGGCACTCAGTTTGAGCAAAAGCTTGACGATAAGATAATTCTGGGCAAATGATATGAAAGAAACTTTTTTGGATACGTTCAATCTTTTCACGGCTCGATCCGACCAATAGTTTTTGAGATACGGCTTTTTCAAAAACCAGAAGTGACGACATAAAACCGGAAGTTGATCTCATACGACGTAAAATCGCGCGCTGAACATTTTAGGCTTGGTCCGGACGCGTTCCGACCAATAGTTTTCGAGATACGGCTTTTTCGAACACCGTTGGTGCGACGGACGATTACGTTTCAAAGTGCGCTTAAATAAAATGCTTTAAAAGACGTTAATAACGACACTATAATGTACATGCAGGATTCCACTGAGAAGTACTAGCTCGAACGACATCAAATTTTTCTGTTTGTAAACATAGATAAAACATTTAATAACATAAGAATTAAAAAATACAATACGTTATTTATTTCCTTATATCCTTATTCCTTTTCAGTCTTCAATAAACCGGATATTTCGAGCAATGTCTCCATTATCATAGCGGTGAATTCATGTGCACTACTTCTGTTGGTTGTAATCAATATTTTTGTGCTGCTAAAATGCAGACGACGAAATCAAAAGCCAAAGTTATCAACTCCGGACCCGGGCAATATTGCACTAACGGTGGACAAAAGTTTACAAGAACCATCGAGAGGCATTGAGGTAAATTTTCCTGTTGCAGCTTTCCCTTAAACTATAGTGCAGATATCTGAGGTATTAAGAAGTTGAGGTTTTTCGACATTTTCAAATGTATCAAGAATGTTTCCTTTCTGCAAATCTGCTTGCCATCCTACCATCAACGGTATTCTAAAACAATTATTTACAGCTTCAATGAAATTTATTAGGTATTATAAAATATTTTGCATAATGCAATATTTTACATTATCACAACAGGAATCAGTCTTGGAAAGAAGTGACTCGTATGTTATACCGGCCGAAAAGGAAACAAATACGTACGAAGAAGTTAAAGATGCTTTGAATTCTGACTATACTCAACTCGATCAATCTAAATGCAGAGATGAAACAGATGATGGCCAATACCAGAAATTATTGAAGCGAATATAGGGCCGTACTAAGACGTGGTTGCGTCAAAATTACCAAGAGCTTAAGTCCCCGTTTAAACTATACCAGATTCACTCATTGCGTTAGAAAATTTTTCACATAGGCTTGATAGATCTCTGTTTCAGTTGAAGTACCCAAAAGACACTGAAATCACCATCAAGGTTTTCCACGGACTGCACGGGAACGTAAACTTTAATTCATATTTAAAGGATATGGCAACAAGAAATATTTCTGTTTTGTTGAAAAGAAAATTTACACTTCTTATAAAGCCTTGCTACAAAATTTGTTTATCTTCCTTACTTTGCAAGTGTTGGCTATCAAAAGCAACGCCTATCGCGATACATCCGCCATCTTGTTTTTTATTGAGATCTAATTACGTGACGTCAAAAACAGCGTTGAGCCTAAAAAATAACAACTACGTGTTTATGTTTTCCGGTTTAGAACTCTTACAACTCGAACGTTATAATTTGAGATACGTGCGATTGTAATACCATGAAACTATCACTTCGCTGGATCGTTAATTTGAAATTTTCACCCAGCTTATGACGTAACGCATATCAGACCAAAAATATGCGTATCCAAAATGGCGGATTGAAGATAATTTCATTCGAAAATATCTTGAGAAGTAATAAAGATAACAAAAATTCATAAACGTATTTTGTAAATAATCATGACGTTCTTTTAAGATAGACAAAGATAATTTTTATTGCCGTATCCTTTAATTTACAATTTCATACCACTGATGCACTAACCGCTTAATTATTGATGTAAACTTGGTTAATGCATCTTAAATTACGTCAAGAGGATTGACTTTCTGTCAATGTAAAGCCAGTCGTTAATCTTGAATTAGAAATAACTAAAGAACATTTGTATTTGAACAAATATAATCACAAAAGTTTGAACATTCATTCGACGATGGATAGGGGAAAGTTAATGGATCTTAAGTGCCAAGTAACTAGTACACAATGTTGCTTAATTTGCTTAGAAAGGCCTTTTAACAGCTTTTATCTCTCACCAATTAATAAACCATCCCTTCCATTTAGGATTTTATATGGCTGGTTAAAAAGTGGCTATTGAGACGTGGTCCGTACGGAATCAAGGTCAAGGTAAGATTTCGAGGTACGAGATTCGTTTGCAGACGATTAAGCAGGATAAAATTTTCCTCTACATAACATTCATACCTCTCAAGAAAAAAATTTCCTTCAACGGAAAACCTTGGTTGACCTTCGCCCTTTAAGGCATTCTAGAATAACAGAATTTCTACGTCACCTGCACTTAGTGAGTGTTTGTAAGCTTTTTGAATATAGGCGTGAGGCGCCACCTAGTGTTGCTGCATTTTCGAAGTTGAATGGAGTTTCTTCGTTGTATATCGTTTATTAATATACAATCTTCGTGCATTATCAAAATCAATCACGTGGTTTCTTGTTGCCTGGCTACAGATCATGGGAATCATAATTTATTCGCAATAACTCATGAAAATCGTGGTTTATTCGCAATAACCCATAAAAATCATGGTTTATTCAAAAATAACAGCCTGCAAGTCTGCGACTTGGATCTTCAATGCAGCAATCAATGAACTCAGATTGTATATTAAAAGTGTTAAAGACTTTATGTTTGTGTTGTTTACAAATAAACGCACTTACGATACAATGAACTCGAAATTTTGCAAGGCTTTGCGAAACGTTGTTCGTTTAACGTTGATTGCTCTATTCAGAAACGTCAACGGTTCCCGGTCAGACCCGAATTTTTGAAACGTAAACAAATGAAAAATTAAGCACGTCTCATGGTAGCTTGCAAACGGCTGTATGACTATACGATGGTTCCCGTTATTCAAGCTGATTGTGCTATATTGATTTTTGCCAGAAATTTGACTTTGAGATAAAGACTTCAGTTAGTTGACCTTAGGAAAATATGTAAAAAGATCAAGCGCGACTATTTGGCCAAACATTTAAATCAGGTACACAAAACTCATAAGGTAAGCTTTTTCTCCAAGAAGCTCAGGAAATGACAAATGTTGGTTTAACTGCCAGCTTTGCTGTAACTTCGCGACTTCGCGATGTAACTTAATTGATCTCACGTGATCCCCTTGTGACGTACATCATGACAAGGAAGTAAAATTGATTCACAGGGGGACACAGGCATATTTTGACATTCGACGTTTCCCAGCCAATCATGCATGCACTATAGGGTTGGCATACAGTGTGCAGACAGTAGCGTAGCCAGCCTGTCGATTTGTCCCGCTATGCTAATATTTTGGTGTTCACTGACTGTGAACACAATAGATTTCTAAAGGCATGAATAATATAATAACTCGAAATTTAAACAGCGGTACAAAATCGTCAGGCTGGCTACGCCACTGTGTGTAGATACACTGTATGCCAACCCTATAGTGAATTTTAGTGACAATCTCAATAAAACTGAGTTCGATTAATCCAAACGCAAAATCAGAGATGAAACAGATGATGGCAATTACGAGAAAATATTGAAGCGAGATCCGGGAGCAGCTAGGCATATCAATGGAATATAGGGCTCTACGAAGAAGTCGCGGCGTCGAAATTGCCGAGGGCTTAAGTCCTCCCCGATCCCACACTACACCAGATTCACTTATCACGACATCTTCGTTCACGTTGGTCATATTCGGCAAATTTTCTCCCGGTAAAGAGGGCTCAGTTTTCCAGCGGCCTTCGCATGAAAAATTAGAAGCTTTTCGTTTTACGCCTTGCTCTCAATTTTGTGTAAGTTTTCCGCTGACAATATGAGCCGGCACGAGTGGGAGAAACTTAGCTAAGTTGGACCTGCGTGGTTTGTCTTTAAAAAGCAATAGGAATTTTTTCATAGGTTTGATAGATATGGTATATTAATTTGTACCCTCCACCCATCTTTTATTCCTAAGTTTCTGAACATTTCGAAAAATAAATACAATTATAAAATAACATGTATTTAACGCGCGTTGTGATTGGTCGAAGCCCGTCTTTGGATGAGGCCATTCAAACACGGAAATTTAAAGTTTTAAAGAATTGAAATTTAAATTCAGGCCTTGTCGTTGTTACTTTATAAAACGCGCGCTTTTCTTAACTCTCGCAACATTCCCGTGCATGTTTGGATCAGGCCATCCAAACACGGAAAGCATTAAGTAATTGTATATTCTACACAATTAAAACAGGTGCAATTCATAAAGGACGTTGAGTTGTATGTTATACGGCTCGTAAAAGAGACAAACACGTGCGAAAATGTTATATTTAAATTTTTTTACAAGAAAATTATTTTCCATAATTCCTCTATAGGTCTATTTTCCCATTTTGGAATAATTTCGATCTTTCGATTTATGCCTTTCATGTTAATGAAATGGACATTTTAGAGCGATCAGCAAACACACTTTAACCTTGGCGTTTTATAATGCATGCATTTACATACAATTCAGAAAATTGAAGTGTCGTATAATTTAACTTCCGATTGTTTATATGTCGAGAAAGCGCCGACAAAAGTGAAAAATTTTTTTTTTCAAAATGTTCACTTTTACGGAGTTTGTAATTGCAATGCCATTGTTGTCATGTGCATGTAATTTGTAATTGTACCATATTTTTATCAAATGCTCAGTGGTTCCTACATGACAGTGAGAGGAAATGGAACTTGACAAACCTTAACCAACAAGAGGATATTGCTAACAATACGAAAATACTACGTACATTCGCTAACAAAGAAGAATTTTGTTTTAGACCAATTAGCAAATTTGTTTATATTTTTAAAAACCCAACCTGAATGCATGAATGAAGATCGACTACTTCCTAGTGCAGCAGCCTAAAGGTTACAGTTCGCTTGCGAAATATTTGCATATTTTCTTGTAAACTTTTAAAAACAGAATAAAAAAAATAGTTTGGCTTGACTGTACCGGATTCGCTTTGTCACGGCATCAAAATTAGCCATTTCAAGGCGAGTTTTAACCCAGAAATTATGATAGCATGTTTGCTTCAACATGATCTGCCAAATGAAAATGTTCTGGGGACAGAGATACCGTTATATTAACAAAATTCAAAGATTACAAAAGGAATACTTCCTTGCAGCTGGCAGAAGTGGCACTTCGTTTGTTTTGTTTCCGACTCAGAAACATAATAAGGAAGACGTGACCGGATGTGTTATGAATGCATGCCAATATTTATCTTATTTTATAGGCTATAGCACCATTTATTGTCAATATCATTCATTCTGTTGGCGGTGGTGCTGTTGGATTTATAGAGTATACTATGCTGGTAAGTTAAGAACAAACCCGTATATTAGCTTAATATTTTTTGTAGTTGTTAATTAACAACTATATTTAATGACACATGCAAAACTTCAAAGAACATATTAATATTTTTTGGCAAAACATGTCACAGCGCATAGACTGATCTATCTTAAGTGTACAAATTTCGGTTTGCCCATCCGGCATCAATGGACGACTTGCGCTTTAGACTAATTTCTTACCTCAGCGATAAAAAGGACATTTTTTGAAAGAGCTTACTAAAATTAGTGAACCTGCCAAGTTTGGCTGCGAGTTGTTGTAAAATACGGAAAATATAGCCATGAAAAGTTGTCGATTTTTGTATACTTTTGTATTACGACCGGAAGTTTGTAACTAAATTAGTTACACATTTCGGCACGTAATACAAAAGTACACAAAATTTGCCAACTTCGCATGGCTATATTTTCCGTATTTTACAAAATTTCGCAGCCAAACTTTGCATTCACACTAATTTAAGTAAGATCTTTCTAGCTGTGATGATTTATTTTCTTCTAGTTACTTCGATCAAAAATTAGTCTAAAGCGCAAGTCGTCTATTATAATTCAGACGATAATGACGGGAAGAAGCAAAACGTATAATCTCGTACATAAAACGTAAATAGCCTAAAATATTTGGGCTAAAGACCCCGGAATACCACTAGCGCTTGAAAAGATTATTTAAATATTGTATTCAAACCCGCATAGTTATAAGCTGCATTTGTATTTAGGTCAAAAAAAGGGGCAAAATAATCAATAGGTTGCTTTGTTATCTCAAATTACTCACCCATAGCAACCATGTACTTTTTTGTCGCTTTTTTGTCCTTTGTTGTTTTCAAAATGTCTGAATTTTACATATTATCATTCTGTTATAATTCCAAGTAATTTTGGGGGGTAGGATGTGCAAACGAATCGGAGAAATAGCGTTTTATAACCAGCTGATCTGAGATAATGTCGTCATAAAGCGTCTCGACAAAACCATGCACGGATGCACCTGGTGTTATTTGCCCTTATTCTTCTAACTAATAATACAAAGGGTGAAAAATTTAAATTTTAATTTACAGTTGAGAAAAAATAAACGTGTTTTCAAATAAATATAATAAAATTATTTGATATTTTCGAGTGTCGATGTCATATGCAATGAAGGAAATTTATGATAATTCAGTTTTGTCGAAGATCTGGCTTCTGATTGCTTGATTTTTATACCCAGATCAGCTAGAAGTAATTGTTGCTAAGCGCGTTAAGCCTGCAGCACACGAGAGCTATCCCCTGAGCAAAGAAGTTACTCGTTTCTGTTTGCTCAACACTTTGCTCTCCGTGTGCACGTGAATTTCACTAAATATTTGGCCTCATCACGCAACAAAGCACGCAATTATAAACGGTTAAATTAAGAAGAGATAAAGTTTCAACTCTAAAAGACTTTCTGACTTTCAAATTACGTCCGGTTTCGCCGATTTGAAAGTAAGACAAAAAGAACATTCGAATTGTTGTTCAAGAGGAAATTTGGAAAGATCAGCTATAGCTATAAATAAGCACTCACGGGAAATCGACCACAAATTTGATTGGGAAGAATCAACCCTTCTCGCTCCTGTGAACAATTACTTTCCTCGTACAACTAGGGAATTAATTGAAAAGATTATTCAAATATTATATTCAAACCAGCAGGTAGTTATAAGCTGCATTTGTATTATAAGTCAAAATAAGAGTCAAAATAATCAATAGGTTGCTTTGTTATCTCAAATTACTCACTCATCGCAACCATATACTTTTTTGTCACTTTTTTGTCTTTTGTTGTCTTCTAAATGTCTGAATTTTACATTTTATCATTCTGTTAAGTTATTCGTGTCTGTTTGCTCAGCACTTTGCTCTCTGTGTGCGTGTGAATTTCACTGAATATTTGGCCTCATGTAGCCTTGACTCACGTATCAAACAGACTTGATATTTTTTGGCTTTTGGATCTTTTGGATAAACATTACGGTTACGTATAAATATAATCCTATAATACTTATTTTTTCCTACGAATAAAATAAATGCGTTCGAAAGGAGTTATTGTATATTATCAATCGCATGAATTTAATGAGGCCGATATGTGAGAACTGAGACGTTGAACAATCATAGGTTTATGTTTAGGAACAAATTTTTTGGGTCAAAACGAAGTGGCACTCGCTGTGTCTGGAAAATTCAGTGGCGTGACTAGAACGATAATTCGGGGGGTGGGGTGTTTCGGTTAAATACTTCGTCCACGTTCTGTTTACAACGGCAGATCTCAGACTCTTACGTCTGACGTACAACGTCTGCATTTCAAGACATAGCGAGCGGTCAGGGTTGCCAGATTACTGAAAAAAGAAGTCCCTTTGATTTCTTCGTTTCAAGCAAAGATAACAACGATTATGGTAATAATATTTGGCTAATTTATCCTACTAACTGGCTGACCTAGCGAGCATAACTAGAACGATAATTGGGGAGGGGGGGTTAAATATTCATATAATAATTATTCAGTTGTGCCCGACGGATTTCTTTTGTAAGTGCAGTAGCTTACAATAGAAATCCGACCGGCTGAACTAAATATATGAATAATTAACCTTAACTACAATGAAAATTAGGTACAGGAAATTTGCTGTTTCACCTGCGCATCAGTTTAACTATTAAATGAAGTCCTGAAGACCCGCCAAAGAAGTAAGTAATTGTTGTCAATTGACGTAGGTTACAAGGCAGAAGACCTCGCGGATCACCCTCATTTTTGCATGTCTGCTTGGAATGACGATTTCCGTCGTTCAATGCCAAGGTATGTACGGTGGTCAGCTCGTCTGCATGGGGACAGTATTTTTTAGACGTCATTTTGACAATGTGGTGTTGGCATGCAGCATTACCTATATTAAGTTAATAAAGTTAATACCTATTAAAGCATATCCGTGTGTATAATTATATATCTTCTGTAATTATATAACGTAAATATAATTGTTAAATGTCATCACCACAATGCTTGGTAGATACTACGATTTGGAATACTTAAAATTTAGCATAATTTAAAATTCATATTTTGTATCCTGAATTGTGATTGGCTGGTTGTATATACTACAGTGATTTTTATTGGCTGTGAGCATGCAATTACATTACGCAAAGGGTGCAATTAATGCCCAAATCGCACTCCTTTTAGCCAATGAAATTGCGAAAGATTTTCCAGCATCTTCCATTACAGAAGATATAAAATTGGATTCCTATATAATATAATGAACGGTTGATGTATCTTACAGAATCGACGGTGATCAGTAGTTACTTGTAATTATAGCCTAATTTCGGTCTGTATTTCTGATGTTTAGCGGTCGCAAATCGAACTTACTCTTGCAACTTTGAGGTTGAAGGCGAATGCCGATGGAGCCAAGATCGTTTTAGCGATAATTTAAATTGGTTAAGAAAACAAGGAGGTCCATTTGTAGATCATACGAAGGGTTTAGGTAAGTGTTTTATACCTGCATTTGAGGAGAGTATGAGAAAGTGGCAACCCTGGTAGTTTATATGATTATGATTGCCCAATTCTTTCAATAACTATAATGGAGTTAGTTGGTACAGATTCAGCGAACTTTGAACATAAATATTCGGACTTCACAACAACGGAATATTCAACACCCATATTATTTCTCTATCTATAGGCGTTCTGAAAAGCAAAACTCAAGGACCAGGTGCACTGCAATTCCGCGGAGGAAAATGTATTCATATATATCACGGTGGTTATACTAAACCAAATGATGGGAAAAGACTTGTAATATACCGTGGCTGTAATGAGGAAAGATTGGGGTTCGAGCTAGGATCAAAAGGAATATTGAAGCACACTAAACATAACATGTGCGTGAAGCCCAAAGAGCCGGTGATTGATGGAGTGGAAGTAAGTTAATGTTACACTGTCTCTTAAGATATTAGCGAGTTTAAGATGCGCCAAATCTACGACGCGGTAGTGACGTATTAAAAACAATACTAAATCTGTTGAGGTGGCTTTAATCCAAGAACCCTGGAAGAATCACGTTGTTAGGGGTTGGGTCAAAGAAGAGACTTGAGGGACACTTATAGGGTGAGAATTAATAAAACAAGTAAAAATCAACTAATCATGGGGCTCCCCCTTTGTCCGGCGTCACTATTGTTGTTAATGTGTTCGGCACATACGAAATGCGACGTTTGAACCAGGCCTTAGTCAACATATGTCGTCTTTAGATCGGTGTTTATCGAAAGTGCAACAAATCTGACACATGGAGCTGGACGAAAAGTGGATCGCTTCAGTTCAAGAAAAAAATGTGTCTAACAGTGAAGAATGGAGTGCGCCCTGTGGATGACGAGAGTCTTGTGCTTAGTTCTGATTGTGATCAGCTACATAATTTACTAAAGTTTGTACCCAGTGAGTATGAACACGCACTTTGTAGA
Organism: Dendronephthya gigantea; assembly: GCF_004324835.1. Classification (NCBI taxonomy): domain Eukaryota; kingdom Metazoa; phylum Cnidaria; class Anthozoa; order Malacalcyonacea; family Nephtheidae; genus Dendronephthya; species Dendronephthya gigantea. Next base: position 337,834 of record NW_021163069.1, read on the forward strand.
AAATAAAAGATGATAGGAGACTATATATAGATGAGCCCTATTCGATGACCTAAACTCACCCGTTCAAATTTGAATTATCCCAAGAACTGCGAATATGGTGACGTTTCTAAACAATTTTTATGCGTTTTTTTCCATATTTCGCTATATTTCATCATTTAAACCATTTTATTGAAGCGTTAATTTCATGGTCTTTATAAAGAGACCATATATGTTTTACAAACACTGTACGCCACGACAGAAGTTTAATGTCTTGCACCTATATATCAGCTTTCAAGATTTACACCTAAAGTTTTTCGTTTTAGTTGGGCTAGGTTGGTACCAATACATGCAAAATTCTGCGTCATCCGGAAGAAGCGAAACAGCACGATTCATCTCTCCAAATATCACTAAAGTCAAATCGTGTCTTCAATTCTACTATCGTATGTTCGGCCAGCCAGCTGGAAGTGTACAGGTGGGTATTTTTCTATACCTTACAAAGTCATTCTTTTTTCATGAAATTCATGGAAAATCATTCTGTTTAGAATATGTGTTCATATTATCATATATGTTTAGAATCATAAATAGTAGAGTAGCGTGCTCGATATAATAGGACGCAGATATGAATAAATTTGACTCAACTCATAAGATTTTTTTCATACAATTACATACTCATCAGGTGAATATTAGCTGATATATCATTATACATTGAAAGTCAAAAGTCTGAGTCCAGTCGATATGAATTTTGTTTCAATGACATAACGATCATGTTATACGTTTTAATATAAAAATTAGCGCTGTTCTAATATTTCACATGACCTCTTTTACGTTTCAAGACAACTTTCAGGCATAGAGTTAACCAAACCAGCTTTGTTCAAACCAACTTTTGGTTCAATTTTTACTTTTTAATTACAACTTTGACTTTTTCTGGCATACTATAGAGTGAACCAGAGTGCACCACCTTCAACCAGCTTTGTTAGTTGTTTTAACACAACAAAAAAAATAAAATTAAATTAAAATGTTGGAATAGAATTAAAATTCTATTCCAACATTGGTTTCAGGAGCGGCCACTGGGTTTCCTCATACATTCATTTTTTTATACACGTATTCTCGGTCTCCCAGAACTTCATTTCATTGAACGCGAACCTGATACCCGAAACGTTTCCAACTATTCCTTCGACACATGTAGCTTCACCTAATTTTTTCGCTGAGACATCCCCTCATTGTTGAATTCCACTATCTAGCTTCCCTGTTGCCATTTTTGGTCCACAAAAAGAATAACCGCATTTCTTGTACAACTTAAATAGCACGAGAATTAACGAGAAAACATATGGGAGCTAGGCATAACTTGCCCGCAAGTTCAGATCAACGTATCCAATTTCCATTTCACAAGATATCATTTATTGTAAATTAAGAAAAATTATCAACTGCATGGGATCAGATTTTTTACCCCCACTGTATATATGCTCTTTAAAAATCTAGGTGTACGTCTTGTCTGAAGGTAGCATGGGAGTCCCCGTGAAGAGTTTCTATGGTCCCCGCTGCAGGGACTGGCATCGAGCACAGGTCGCTTTAAACAACCAAACGACTCCGTATCAGGTCAGTGTTTAGGCTCTTCGAAAAATAAGATTAATTGAGTCCAAAAATAACCATTTACTTGCATTCTTGAAGTACGTTATCGAGGGTGTGCGTGGTGTCAATGACGTGGGGAATATTGCCATTGATGATATTTCTGTGAGGGATTCATGCAGTGAACCAGGTATGTACATATAGTCGAAGTCGAACTTTAACATGCCGTAAGTATTTAGGTTTATTAACCATTAATATATTCGTTCTAACGATATTTTTGTACATAGCATAGCTTACATATTTAGTTTTGAGAATTTTTCATGTCACATGATTGTACACAGAACACGCGCCCCCAATGGATAAAGAACACCTCACCACTATTTTCAAAAACGGTGAAAATAATATATACAATATCCTTTTCATTTTTTCTGAGACACTGCTTGTATTTCGCTTTCCCACAAGAACTATTATAGCCGGCTATAGTTCGCTCTGTTGTAAGAAATCGTTTGCCTGTTGAGTAAACTTCGAGAACCTCCCGACCTCATCATGTTAGTGTAGTTCAACTTGGCTCTAGATCATCTGCGAGTACGGGGGGGGGGGGCTGCCCACAATCCACACTCTACTCAGTCTCTTTTAATAAAGATTTTCACATGTCCAACATTAATTTTTAGAACAGCAACCAAGCCATCGGCAACAAAACAATTCGCAACTAAATGCAAGAACACCGTTCGATAAAGGCAAGTGTGCAGTTGATTCTAGATTACATGATTCAACTTGGCTTTCTATCGTCTGCAAGTATGGAGCGGGGGGGCTAGCCCAATCCACAGTCTACCCGGTTTCTTCCAATCACATGCACCGATTTCTTTAAAAAGTTTAGAATCTTTGAATAACTGTGATACATCCTATTCTGAAACATTACTCACTGGTCTATTGCCCCGTCGTTATTTTCTATTAAAGATTTTCACGTTCTAACATTAATTTTTAGAACAGAAACTAAACACTTCGCAACTAAATGCAACGACACCTCCGTCCGTTGAAGGCAAGTGTGTAGATGATTCTAAATTACATCTAGACCTTTTTTGGCGGTGCTAACACAAATGTGTTAAAAAGTTAAATAATGGCAGAATTTTGCATGGCAAGGCTGTGTAAGATCTCCTTTCGAACACGCTATCTCTTTTCCCCGAAGACCGAAGTGATTATATTGAAGTGTTTTAAGTCGTGGTTATAGTTTCTGCCCTTTGTGTTTAATTTTTCATGTAATAAAAATTGACCTTCACCTTCATATCTTAACGTCGACACCATAATGTAGAGGATTCTACTGAGAGATCACTAGCTCGAGTGACATCACCCATTTTCTGTTTGTAAACATAGATAAATACATTTTATAACATGAAAAATACAACATCTTATTTATTTTCTCTATTTCTGCAATAAAGCGGGTATTTCGAGCAAACTCCCCATTTTCATAGCGGTGAATTCATGTGCACTATTTTTGATTGTGGTAATCAATATCATTGTGCTGGTAAAATGCAGACGACGAGACCAAAAACCAAAGTCTTTAACTCTGGGTCAAGACCACATAGGCTTACAAGGACTGTCAGAAGAGGTAAACTTGCAGTTTTCCCTTAGACTATAGTGCAGATATCTTAGGTATTATAAAATGTATCTACACTTTTAAAAACCAAAGAGAAAAAATCGCTACACATACAGCTGGTTAGCCACAACTTTAAACTCTTTAATATGTTCTGATCGTGGGTCATATGATCAAACTCGCCAAAACGCTCCAATACAAAAGCTCGATATTTCATAGAATTCGGACTATTTTGAGAGAAAAAAGCTAGTAGCCGGATACGCAACAATTCAACTATCCGAAAATCGACCAAAACTTGAAGCAGTAACCGAATCCGACTATAGATAAATAATAAATTCAAGATTTTCCGTCACCGCGCTATTATACCAGGTATCCGCAAATCGCAAAAAAAATGTAGAAACTGATGACCGTTATCCGTAAAACTATAATAGTCCCCCATATGCATTAAGCTTAATCTATTCATTTAACAAGCGCGTTAAAATATTGTATGAAGCTTCGTGTATATAAGAGACCTCACATGTAAGATTGTGTGCTATATGCACTTCGTCACTGTGAATTCCGCATACAGATCTTTAACTAGTAGTTCAAAAGCAGTATAGGCAAAAGCAAATTTTTCATAGGTTTTGAAGGCTCGTTTTCACATGCGATCTTATGTGCGATTTTCTGCTCTTGATAGATGTGAACGAGTAATTAGTTAGGAATGTTCTGATGTGTAATATACACTTAACGTATGCTCCCGAGGGAAATAGTGAGTTTTGTTTTCCCAAGAGTCTGGTCGAGGTAAACATTGAGACTCGATGGAAAACAAAACTCACAATTTTCCGAAGTAGTGAACATTGAATGTTTTGTTTTTGGAACAAAAACATACATGTTAACCAACAATTTCATTTAAAAAATCCACTTTACTTTGTTATGACAAGAAGCGGGCAACACTTTTTTCCCTGGCGGGAAACATTGCATTTATTTGAAGTCATGTGACTACGAATGAACCATGCAATCACATTTAAAATACACAGCACCGATAAAACAAGGGCTCTTATTAGAACATTCGTAACTAATTCACTCGTTCACATCTATCAAAAGGAGAAAATCGCACATAAAATCACAGCAAAAATTGCAAGCGTAAACGAGCCTTGATAGATTTGGTCTATTAATTTGATCTCTGTTTCACTTGAGGTACTCAAAGACACCGAAATCACCCTTCGGAGGACTGACCAGGAACGTAAATTCTAATTCATATTTAATTTACAATTTGCTATTACATGATGTACTTCCTGCTTGATAATTGATATGAACTTGGTTGACCTTATTAATAGGCGTCTTTAATTAACTTCCAGAGGATTGAAAAGAAACTCTCTGTCAAATGTCAATATAAAGCCTCGTTGATCTTAAATTGGAAATTTAATTACAATTGGAAATTCAATTAGAATTAGAAATTTAATAATAATTAGAAAACCTGTTGAAAATTTAGATATGCACCAATAATCACAAAAGTTCGAACATTGTTCTCAACCATTCATTCGATGATGGATGATGATGGATAAGGCAAAGTTAATGGATTTTAAGTGCCTTACCAAGTATATAATGTTTTTCATTTTGCCTTTTATCTCGCCAATCATGCAATAAACCCTCCCTTCCATTTCGGACTTTTTATATGGCTTATTAAAATATGGCTATTGAGACGTGCGTGTACGCGATCAATGCCAAAGGAATTCGAGTTAAGATTACCCTAGCTTGCTGACTATTAAGAATGATAAAAATTTCCTGTATATAATATTCATTCCTCTCAAGAAAAAAAATGTTTCCGCTTTCCTCCCACCTTGGCTGAGTCAGGCTGACCTTTGCCTTTTAATTAAGCAACAAGGTTGCAAAAAGTGTGGTTTCACACAATACCAAAACAATAATAGGAACAAAGATGTTGACGTCAGAATAGTAAGTTTCATTCCAAAATACTGAATGACATAACTGACAGCACTTAACTGGCTTTACCAAGGCAAGATTTTTTCTTTTTAGGTACGCCATCCTGTCTGGTCGGGATCATATAAACACTTCTCTAATTCTAAGAGCTTACCAGTTCACACTCAAACGTATTGAGTGGGAGATCTAAATCACGTCGTAACGATTCTAAATTAAGAGTAATCCCACTCGAGTAGGAATTTGATTTTCTTTGATTTACCTGAAGGCTTTCCATTGATGAAGAAACAACTTTCAAATTGCTCAGAAATAACAGAGTTCCTACGTCACACACACTGAATGTGAGCGAGCTTTTTGCGTGAATACAGGCTACATTTTTGGAATTGAATCACGTATCTCCATTGTATGTCGTCTAATAGTCTGTTGTCATATTTCGTTACAAAACACTAGTTCTACGTTCAATTCAATTGTCAATTTGATTCAAAGTACAAAATATTTGCATAAACTAATAAATCACGATTAGTACTATCTTCAAAATTCGGTAGATGAACAAAATTCAGTAGAAAAACAGTTGATGAACTTTGTAGGAACATTCTCGCTCTTTTTACATCTTTTCTTAAGGTCAACTAACTCATGAAGTCTTTATCTTAAGCAAATGAGTCAAATTTCTCGCAAAACAACTATTAGCACTACGTAGCACGATTAGCTTCACTATAACGGAAACCATCGTAGACGCATAGATATATCGGAACCTGAATTTCCAGTATATTTCATTACTATCGCCTTCAATCAACCCTTTCAAAGATGTCATTTATCAAAATTTCACGGAAATTTCTTAGTGCCTCTAGGAAACGAGAAAGCTGTTAGAATTGAAACAGGCAGGGAAACTTTTGAAAGACTTTGTCAAAAATTGAACCTAGTTAATAGTTAGCTAGAAAAACCGTTCCATATGATTAGCAAGGATCAGGGTGTTCTAACAACCGCGCATTGAATGTCATGACTACCTATAACAGACAAAAACATTTCTCGAGGCTTCGAAAGGAGAATTTTCTTCAAGAAGAGTTTTTTGTCTATTTTAGGGCGTTAAATATTGCATGCTAAGTTGGGTCAGGAACCTGGCTTACGGTGAACACTTATACTCCTATGCTTAATGGGATGTCGATTGGACCAGTACGGAAATACGGGATACAGCATATACCTGCAGCGTGATGTGGCCGTTCCGTTCCGCTAACATACAAACGCGAGAAACTACGAGATCAACTCATAGAGCTCGTGTTATTCTTGTCACGAAATATGTATGTATATCTTTCATCAAATCCTTTTAAAGGGGATTCTTTAATATCTTGCGTCTCAAAGAAGAGAAGAGCCCTCTTACGGAAGAGCAAAGCCCTCTTACTATGTGTCACTCGATTCGACATGCAATATTAGGACATCCACCTACACTACCATGGTAAGTATTGCCTCTAAAGACGTCACATTAATGATCGTCGTTTGAACGTGCTGCTTTGAAATGTCTCGTGAGAAAAACACAAGAAATATGTTCTACATAATAGCAAAACAATTATTAAAATGCAAAAGTCGTCATCAAATCAATTGATGCAGTTCTGAGTTCTGTACGATTTCTCCGTGATCTAGTATCCTCGGTATTTAACTTGTACCAATGCTACCACAACAAAACTTTCTGGATGAATTTGTATCGTTTTAATTACAAGTTAATCGAAATTTTAGTATATAATTTCTGGTGGCTATGACTCATAGCCCATGACGTTTATAGTCTTCTAATATAGGAAATGACAAATGTTGGTCTAACTGCTAGCTTCTCCTGACTGCTGTATATACTTGTCCTCAAAGGTAATTGAAGTTTCGTATAATTTATGTCTCGAGAAAGCGCCGCCGAAAATGAAAAAAATCAAAATGCTCACTTTTACGCAGTTTGTCATTACAATGACACTGCATGCATGTCATTTGCAATTGTTCCATATTTTAGCAAATGTTCAGTGCTTCCTATATGACAGTGAGAGTAAGTGGTTTGGAACTTGACAAACCTTTAACCAACAAGGGGAGATTGCTAACAATAAGAAAATACTTATGTGCTTTCACTAACAAAGCAGGATTTTATTTTAGACCAATCAGCAAATTTGTTTATATTTTTAAAACCCAACCTGAATGCATGAATGAAGATTGACTACTTCCGGTAAAAGGATACATGTTGCCTTTCAAACGAATTCGTGATAATTTAGAATAGCCTGAAAAATGTAATCAAATTTGCCGATTCCATCAAAACAACAAGCCTTCTTGTTTACATGTATTCAGAGGTATTCAGTTCTATTAAACTCGTGCATTCTAATCATTTCCTTTTCTTTTAAGCTCCTAATATCAAGTCTAAGAGCTGCTCTCCACTGTCGCGTTTTTCATACATGCATGCATATACGTACGTTCCCCACGCACGCAAAAGTATAAATCCTTACAGATATATATGTCATATTTAAAAAAGCTAGATTTCCACATATTTTAATATGACTAATAATTTGACCAATTCGTTAAATAATAACAATTTGGAAACATTTAAACTTTTCGGCGCGTAAAAAAACGCGACGGTGGAAATTAAGGGTGTATTATTCCGACCCGGCTTACACTCTGCCGGATTTGCATTGTCACGCATCAATATTAGCCATTTCAAAGCGAGTTTTAACCCGAAAATTATGATAGCATGTTTGCTTCAACATGATCAGCCAAATGAAAAAGTTCTGGGGATTGAGTAGCGTTGAACAACTTAAACTGATGTCGTTCGTGTGAACCGGTATGGTTAAATCGGGCTCTCCCACTTTTGCATATTTTCTTTTGAATTTTGACAGAGTAATTAAGTTAGTTCGGCTTGACTGTTCTCATTTCAAAAGAAAATATGCAAATATTTCGTTGCGTCGAAAGATTCCGCCCAGTGAAAAATCGTTTCCAGACTGCAGTGGTCTCAAAGCTATGAAGAACACTGATTCAACCTGGTAGACCCACACATTCGCACAATGAAGAACAATCGTGCAATAAAGTGCAAAACTTCAAAGATTACTAAAGGTGATCTTTCCTTTCAGCCCGCCGAAATGGCACTTCGTTTGTTTTGTTTCCGATAGGCTCTGGAACATGGCAAGAAAGATGTGACAGGGTATGTTATGAATGCATGCATGCCAATATTTATCTTATATTACAGCGCCATTTATTTATCATTATCATTTATTATCAATATCATGATGCTGGCGGCGATGCTGTTGGATTTAGAGTATACTATGCAGGTAAGTTAAATACAATAAAAGAACAAACCCGTATATTAGCTCAATATTTTTTATGTCATTTTAATATGTCATTTAAAAGCGCACAAACTGATGTAATTTAATTTTACAAAATTCTGCTCGTTGAACAAGTAATTCACCTACAATAGCGCTCTGCAGACTGCAATTAGGTTTCCGGATCCCTTTTTATAGAACCTAGAATTTTGCCCTTGGTTTTACTATAATTACTAACAAAGTAGGCAAACTCATTAAATACTTTACTTCATAGTATACCGTACCGCGTTAAGCCATTATTTTTTCTTACCCAAAGAAGTGTATAATAAGACAAGCGCTCGGATAAACTCTACAGTTACGTATTAGTATATTCCTGTAATACATAAATTTTCCTACAAATAAATGCTTTGGTAAGAACAGGGGCGTAGAAAGCGTCCAGAGATGGGGAGTCAGCCTCCAGGGACACTTATAGTTAGTGAAAAAGGCAGCTGAAAATATGTATGTAGGGACGGTTTGATTGCCAAAGCCGTGCACGGACATCACAAGTGTGGTTTATATTTATGCTCTGCAAAACGATTTGGGCGCGTGTAAGTAGGGATACGCAGTTTCTCCAAAAAGGTATTTTTCATCCCAAAAACGGCACTTTTGGCCCTATTCAGGAACAAATTTTTTGAGTCCGAACGAGGTTTCGCTCGCTGTGACTTGAAATGCAGGCGTTGTACACCAGATGTGAAAATCTGAGATCTGCCGTTGTAAACAGAACGTGGGCGACGTCTAAAACTTTCATAGCTCTTCATTAATTGGGCCCCATGCATCCACACGATGCCGGAATGGTGATGATGGAAAAATATTTTTACGGCTAAAGTTTCCGTCCACACGCATCCTGCGTTTTTGCCCACTGAACGACGGCTGATCAAGTACATGTGGACGGCTATGTCGTGCTATGAATTCGAGAACTATATTGGCTACAACGTTTGAAATTCAGTCCACCCACGTTCACTCGCTACAACCGTTTGAAACATAGTTTGAAGCGACAAAACAAGACATAATCGTTTACATGTTAATGTTGGTTTGCTTACTTTTTGGTTCTGGAGGTAACAATTAAACAGATCTTTGTGACAATGACCTGTTATCAGTTTTGGCACTCCAACTATGTTGCATGTTAGAAATTGTAAGAATGAAGACTAAGATTAGAAAAAGGAACTACTGGAAGAGAACGACGATGAAAATGGACTGTTTATTCTGCTAACCTGCGTATTAGTTTAACTATTAAATATAGTCTTGAAGACCCGCCAAAGTGACAATTGCATGTCAATTGATGTAGGTTACAAGACAGAAGACCTGCATTGCCCTCATTTTTGCATGTCTACTTAGAATGGCGATTTCCGTCGTTCAGAGCCAAGGTAAGTACGGCGGTCAGGTCATTTTGATGGGGTCAGTATTTTTTAGACGACATTTTGACAATGAGATGTTGGCATGCAGCATTACCTACATGCAGGGTGCACAAAAAGCCCGCAACCTCAATAATTCTCAGGGGCCTGAGATCTTTTGTTATTGAATAGAAGCGAACATAAATTATGAGAATATTAAGGGTTTTGCAATATTTTGACACACCCTGTGTCAACTAGATAGTTTATAACGTTAATACCTTAATTCAGCATATCTGTATGTGTATAATTATATATCTTCTGTAGTCTAAGGATACAATTTATTGAACTTCAACATAATTGTTAGATTTTATCACAACAATGCTTGGAGTAATTTAAATTTGACATTATTTAAAATTCATATTTTGTATCCTGAATAGTGATTGGTTAGTTGTATATAATTGAATGATTTTTATTAGCCATAAGCAAGACTTACAACATGCATGCAAAGGGTGCAATTAATGGCCAAATCGTACTCTTCTTAGCAAATGAAATTGCAGCATTTGCCAAAGATTACCAAAGATATCAAATCAATTTCATGTATATAATAATTGTTCAGCAATAGGCTAATTTTCGCCCTCCGTTTCTATATATTTAGCGTTCGCAAATTGCACTTACTCTTGCAACTTTGAGGTTGAGGACGAATGCCAATGGAGCCAAGATATTTTAAGCGATAATTTAAATTGGTTAAGAAAACAAGGCCACATAAGAGGCTCTCAGGGAATCATCTATGAAGGTCCATTTGTATAGACCATACGAAGGGTTCAGGTAAGTGTTATAATTGCATTTGAAGAAAGTAAGAGAGGTTGCATCCCTTAATTTAGAAAAACTAGATTATGATTATGACTAACTCTAGTTAGTCGGAGACCCTGGGTTAGTTAGTTGTTACGGACCCAGCAAACTTTACACATAACTGTTCGGATTTCGGAAAAGAATATTTAATATTCGCATTTTTGCCTATATATAGGCGTTCTGAAAAGCACTAGTCAAGGACCAGGTGCACTGCAATTCCGCGGAGGAAAATGTATTCATATATATGGAGGTGGTTTTAAAAAACCAGAGGATGGAAGTAGACTTGTAATTCACAGTGGCTGTAGTGAAGAAAGACTGAAATTCGAGTTAGGATCAGACGGAATATTGACGCACACTAAACATCACATGTGCGTGAAGCCCATAGGGCCAGTGATTGATGGAGTGAAAGTAAGTTAATGTTACCCTGTCTCTTAAGATATTAGCGAGTTTAAGATCCACCCTATCTGCGACGTGGTAGCGACGTAAGAACACAATAGTAAATCTGTTGAGGGTGGCTCTAATCCAAGAACCCTGGAAGGATCACGTTGTTAGCGCGGTTGTGAAAAAGAGACTCCATGGACACTTAATGGGGGAGACATAATAAGAACAACTGAAAATCAACTAATGAAGGGGTAAGGGGTACGAATGGCCTGTCGTGCTTCCCCCCACCTCATTTGTCCGGCGTCCCTGCTCTAATCTATATTGCTGTTACATATGGTTCGGCACATACGAAGAGCGACGTTTAAACCAGGCCTTAGTCAGCATATGTCGTTTGAACCAACCTTAGTCAGCATATGTCGTCTTTAGGTTGGTGTTTATAGAAATTGCAACAAATCTGACACATGGAGCTGGACAAAAAGTGGATCTCTTCAATACCAGAAAAAAAAGTGTCTGACAGCGAAGAATGGAGTGCACCCTGTGGATGAAGAGAATCTTGTGCTCAGTTCTGTTTGTGATCAGCTACATAATTTTATTAAGTTTGTACCCAGTGAGTATGAACAGGCACTTTTTAGAAAATAAGAGATGGATAGGAGACTATACTAGATGAGCTCATTCAATGACGTAAACTCAAAATTGCAGTGTCAAGACAACTGCGAATATGGCGACGTTTCTGCGCATTTTTTGTGTGCGTCATTTAAACCATTTTATTCAACCGTTTTTCCATGGTCTTCAAGTTTTACAAACATGTACGCAACGACAAAAGTCTATGTCTTGCATCTGTCAAACTTGCACCTATACAGGGTGTATCAAAAAAAAGTAAACAATTGTTAAAATGTCCATAAACTGAAAATTTCGCAAAATGTCTGAAGAACGTGTGTTGATATAGGTATTTTAGGGTCTCTTGACCACTTTAACACTCAAATTAAATAAAAAAATTTATATCGACGTGCAGGAATGATTATTTCAAACACCACCTAAAACAACCCTCGCGCACAAAAATGGACGGTTTAAATCTTAATTCATTATCATAGGTTGAAAGTTTGGGTAATGTTTTATAAACTATCAAAGTTCCAGACAATTTGGTGTACATTAAATCTGCCAGGTGGCCTCTCGAACTTGGACTTTTTTGCTATTTTTGGCCTTTCCCCATACTTTTCGTTTCACGCGGTAATAATTCATGCATTATTGATATTTTACATTAATCATGCGTGAAATCATTTGTGAGCTGCAAAACGTATGCGAGAAAGGCCAAAAATAGCAAAAAATCCAAGTTCGAGAGGCCACCTGGCGGATTTAATGTACACCAAATTGTCTGGAACTTTGATAGTTTATAAAACATTACCCAAACTTTCAACCTATGATAGCGAATTTAGATTTAAACCGTCCATTTTTGTGCGCGAGGGTTGTTTTAGGTGGTGTTTGAAAATAATCATTCCTACGCGTCGATATAAATTTTTTTTATTTAATTTGAGTGTTCAAGTGGTCAAGAGACCCTAAAATACCTATATCAACACACGTTCTTCAGACATTTTGCGAAATTTTCAGTTTATGGACATTTTAACAATTGTCTGTATACTTTTTTTTGATACACCCTGTATATCAGCTTTCAAGATTCACTTATAATGTTTTCCTAACAGTTGGGTCAGGTTGGTATCTATACATGCAAAATTCTCGGTCATCCAAAAGAAAAGATAGTGAAAGTGCACGATTCATCTCCCCAAACATTACTACAGTCAAATCGTGTCTTCATTTCTACTATCGCATGTTTGGCCAGCGCGCTGGAAGTTTACAGGTGGGTATTTTTCTATACCTTACAAGGCCATTCTTTTTTCGTGAAATGGAAATTATGTTGTTTTCACGCCAGGAATGTTTCATTTTATAGATAATTATACACCAAATATGTGTTTAGAATCAAATATAGTAAAGTAGAATGCTCAATATAATAAGAGGCAGATAAGAGTAAATTTGGTTCAATATATCCATAAGATTTTTTTCAAACAGTATTACATATACTCAAGTGAATTTTAACTTATAAATTATTATACATTGAAAGTCAAAAGTCCGAGTCTAGCCGATATTATTTTTTTCTCAATTTTGGTTCAATTCTACTCCAACATTGGGGTAGCTGTCGATCTCCCAGATCTTTATTTGTTTGAATGCGAAGCTGATTCACGAAACAGCATCCAACCTTTCCTTCGACACATGTAACTACACCTCAATTTTTAACTTAGACTTCCCTTAATTGTTGATTATCTGGCTTCTCTTTTCCTCGCTAACCTCTTTTGGTATCTTTGGTCTACGAAAAGAATAACCGCATTTCTTACACAACTTAAATACCACGAGAATTAACGAGAAAAGTATGGGAGGCATAACTTGCTCGAAAGTTCAGATCAACATATCCAATTTCCAACTCACAAGATATCATTTATTTCTTGTATCATATATCAGTATATATGCTCTTCAAAAATCTAGGTGTACGTGTCGTCTGAAGGTAGCATGGGATTCCCCTTGAAGAGTTTCTATGGTCCCCGCTGCAGGGGCTGGAATCGAGCACAGGTCGCTGTAAACAACCAAACGACTCCGTATCAGGTCAGTGTTTAGGCTCCTCGAAAAACATGATTAACGTTAACTGAGTCCAGCAATAACAACTCACTTCCATTCTTGAAGTACGTTATCGAGGGTGTACGTGGTGTCAATGACGTGGGGAACATTGCCATTGATGATATTTGTGTGAGGGATTCATGCAGTGAACCATTAGAACCAGGTATGTACATAATTATTGTCGAAGTCGAACTTTAACATGCCGTAGGTATTTAGGTTAATTTATTATGTTTATTATGACTATTCATTATGTTAGGTCTAACGATATTTTTGTACATAGCATAGCTCATTTAGTTTGGAATTTTTTTTCATGCCACATGATGGTATAGGGAACACACACCCCCAATCAATAAAGAACAACTCACCACTATTTTTAAACACAGTGAAGATGAAATATACAATATCCGTTTCGTTTTTTCTGAAACACTCTGGTTGAATTTCGTTTTCCCTCAAGAAATATTATCGCCGCCTATTGTTCGCTCTGTTGTAAGAAATCGTTAACCAATTAAGTAAACCTCGAAAACCCCCGTCAGTGTACTTCAACTTGGCCTATATCGTCTGTGAGTAAGGGGGGGGGGGAGCTGCCTACAATCCACACTCTACTCAGTCTCTTTTAATAAAGATTTTCACATGTCCAACATTAATTTTTAGAACAACAACCAAACTATCGGCAACAAAACAATTCGCAACTAAATGCAACGACACCTCCGTTCGTTAAAGGCAAGTGTGCAGTTGATTCTAAGTTTCATGATTCAACTTGGCTTTCCATTGTGCTCAAGTAGGGGGGGGGGGGGCTACCTCAATCCACACTTTACCCGGTTTTTTCCAACTACATGCACCAATTTCTTCAAAATGTTTGGAATCTTTGGTTAACTGTGATACATCCTATTCTGCATTACTCACTGGTCAATTGCTCCGTCGTTATATTCTATTAAAGATCTTCACGTTTCTAACATTGATTTTTAGAACAGAAACTAAACACTTCGCAACTAAGTGCAACGACACCTCCGTCCGTTGAAGGCAAGTGTGCAGATGATTCTAAATTGCATCTAGAAATATTTTGGCGGTGCTAACCCAAATAGGCTATGTTAAAAAGCTAAAATAATGGCAGAATTTTTGAATGGCAAGGCAGTGTAAGACCTCCTTTCGAGCACGCTGTCTCTTCTTCCCCGAAGACCGAAGTGATTATATTGAAGTGTTTTAAGTCGTGGTTACAGTTTCTGTTCTTTGTGCTTAATTTTTCATGTAATAAAAATTGACCTTCAGTCTTCACATTCCTATCTCAACGTCGACACCATGATGGTAACTATTATAGTCGCCTATTATTCGCTCTGCATGTTGTAAGAAATCATTAGCCTGTTGAGTCCCCCGGACCTCATCATGTCAGTGTATTTAACTTGGCTTTCGATCGTCTGCGAGATATCAGGGGGGGGCGGAGCTGCCCACAATCCGCACTCTATACTCAATCTCTTTTGATAAAGATTTTCACATGTCCAACATCAATTTGTAGAACAGCAACCAAGCCATCGGCAACAAAACAATTCGCAACTAAATGCAACGACACCTCCGTTCGTTAAAGGCAAGTGTGCAGTTGATTCTAAGTTTCATGATTCAACTTGCCTTTCCATTGTGCTCAAGTAGGGGGGGGGGCTACCTCAATCCTCACTTTACCCGGTTTTTTCCAACTACATGCACCAATTTCTTCAAAATGTTTGGAATCTTTGGTTAACTGTGATACATCCTATTCTGCATTACTCACTGGTCAATTGCTCCGTCGTTATATTCTATTAAAGATCTTCACGTTTCTAACATTGATTTTTAGAACAGAAACTAAACACTTCGCAACTAAATGCAACGATACCTCCGTCCGTTCAAGGCAAGTGTGCAGATGATTCTAAATTGCATCTAGACCTATTTTGGGGGTGCTAACCTAAATGTGTTAAAAAGCTAAAATTTAGGTGCAAAAATAATGGCAGAATTTTTGCATGGCAAGGCTGTGTAAGATCTCCTTTCGAACACGCTGTCTCTTTTTCCCCGAAGACCGAAGTGATTATATTAAAGTGTTATTATTAAAGTGTGATTATATTAAAGTCGTGGTTATATTTTCTGCTCTTTGAGCTTTATGCTTCATGTAATAAAAATTGAGCTTCATATTCATGTCTAACGTCAACACCATAATGTACAGGATTCCACTGAGAAATCACTAGCTCGAATGACATCAAAATTTTCTGTATGTAAACATATCTAAAAACATTTCATAACATATTAAATACAACATCTTATTTATTTTCTTTATATTCTCATTCCTTTTTAGTCTGCAAAAAAGCGAATATTTCGAGCGAAGTCTCGAGCAAACTCCCCATTTTCATAGCGGTGAATTTATGTGTGCTGCTTTTGATCGTGGTAATCAATATCATTGTGCTGGTAAAATGCAGACGACGAGACCAAAAACCAAAGGTATTAACTCAGGATCAGGACAACATTTCACTAACGGTGGTCGAAAGCTTACAAGGACCATGAGGAGTTATTGACTGAGGTAAACTTTTTCTGTTGCAGCTTTCTCTTAAATTATAGTGCAGATATCTTAGGTACAGTAGTCCCCCGCCACCTCGAACTCCTCACTAACTCGAACTAAATCCAATCCTCCTTGGATTATTATTATATTCATTTGAAATCAATAGTGTTTCTTGCAATCTGATTGGTTAAAAATAGTGTGATTAATTCCTAAATCGCACTATTTTGGAGCATTAATCACATCATTTAAAAGCCAATAAGATTGGAAAAAGGAAAATGGCACAAAAGTTTATTATTTTAAATTTTTAAATGCCCCGCAAAATTTCTTGAGAAAAATAGATGAAAATTACTCACATTTTACACCTATTACGGCTCTTTCAGCTAATAAATCGTTTTCAATTTGTTTAATTTTTGTATGATTTTAAAATGAATATAATAAAGTTGAAATTGGATGCACTTCGTGTCGTGCAATTTTGGTGTGAAATCAAACTCAACAGTGTGATTACAAATCAGCCAAGATTTTATAATCACACGTTTGATTTCAAACCAATTCAATTTCAAGCTAATTCGAGTTTCAAGTTTCAAGTTTTCCCTTGGTCGAATATATCCCGTCTCGAACTTTGGTTGCGAATCATAGATTAGCAAATTTTAAAATGTGAGAAGATAGCATTTTGACAACTGGAAACTATCGAAATAAACAACAAATTAATCGGTGTATAAACGTGTAATTGATTTTAAATTTTAAAAGATTATCTGTAGTGTCACGATCGTTATTGATCGTTTTTGTAACATCTCTACATATTAACAGTTAACTTTGACTCTAACAGTTAATTTCATGGTGTCGCTGCTTTAATCAGTATTTCATTATTATATAAAGCAGGATTTTTTAGCAAATAAACGCATTAACTGCGGCAATTCAATGCACGGGTAAATATATATCTAACACCAACCCTAGTTAAGTCGAATCGCCGGTAACTCGGACATTTTTTCTTTCCCCTTGGGAGTTCGAGTTAGCGAGGAAATACTGTGTTATAAAATATATGTATATATACTTTCAAAAACTAAAGAGAAAATAGGAAACATTATAGGCCAACGATTTGCTTTTAATTTCTTCAAATTGAATTTTTCTGACAATTCCTAAAGTTAAATAATAATATGCATGATTTTTATAGTTGGATATTTGAAATGTATCAAGACTGTTTCCTTCCTGCAACTCTGCTTGTTATCTTACCAAGAAGGATAGTTATATAATGATTGAAGAGAGACTCGGAAGCAGCTGTGAATATCCAGTGTCTATATCCATGGAACCGTTTACACTATATACCAGATACACTCATCACGACATCTTCGTTTGTCTTTAATGAATTATTGTTAATGAGTCTAACTTCCAATCATAGCGCAGTATTTTGGTCACATGTATACATCTGTAATTCTCCATAAAGGTCTTATGAATTAGTATTCATTACTTGGTTACAAACATGCCGTAATAGGGGTCTATTATAGGGGTTATGAATTTATGAAGGGGTTATGTCTATTTTTTCACTTCTTTTAACCGCAAACCGCAGGGCAATTTGTGCTATAAACGTAACTGCATATTTTCCACATGCAGTGACCTACATAATGATTATAGAAGTAAAACATTTTAATTAATGAATAAGAAATTGTCAAAAAGCGAGTATATGTAATTATAGCTCAATCACACAGGCTACGCAGCCAGTGGCGTAGCCAGCCTGACGATTTTGTCCCGCTATGTAAATTTCGAGTTATATAATAATTCATTTTTTTAGAAATTTATTGTTTTCACAGTCAATGAACACCAAAACACAAATTGTCAGGCTGGCTACGCTACTGTACGCAGCTAGTTAGCCACAACTTTAAATTATATGATCCACGATCAGAACATATTAAAAGCTGTCAAACTTGCCAAAACGCTCCAATAAAAACGTGCGATTTTCTTCTTTTGATAAATGTGAACGAGTAATTATAGTTACGAATGCTCTATTATATAAGGGCTCTTATTAGAACATGAGTAACTAATTCACTCGTTTACATGTATCAAAAGGAGAAAATCGCACACAAAATCGCAGCAAAAGGTGCAAGCGCAAACGGGCCTTGATAGATTTGGTATAGTAATTTGATCTTTCGGTTGAGGTACCCAAAAATACAGAAATCGCCATGCATCAACCTTCGGAGGACTGTCCAGGAACTTAGATTCTAATTCATATTCAATTTACAATTTCACATTACTGATGTAGTTCCTGCTTGATAATTGATATGAACTTGGTTGACATTATTAATATGCGTCTTTAATTGTATTCCAGAGGTTTGAAAAGAAACTATCTGTCAATATAAAGCCTCGCTGATCTTAAATTAGAAATAACTGGAAAACATTTATATATGCACCAATAATCACAAAAGTTCGAACATTGTTCTCAACCATTCATTCGATGTTGGATAAGGCAAAGTTAATGGATTTAAGTGCTTTACCAAGGCAAAGTTAATCTTAACTTTACCAAGTACATAATGTTTTTCTTTTCTCTTAGAAGGACCTATTATATCGCCATTATTGCCATAAACCCTCCTTTCCGTTTAGGACTTATTATGGCTTATTAAAATATCACTATTGAGACGTGCGTGTACGTGATCAATGCCAAAGGAATTCGAGTCAAGATTACCCACGTTTGCTGACTATTCAGCAGGATAAAAATTTCCTGTATTTAATATTCATTGCTTTCAAGAAAAAAATTATTTCCTTGAGCCGACCACCTTGGCTGACCTTTGCCTTTTATGCAATTCGGGAAAGCAATTTCCAAGAAGCAATTTCCAGCACCATCGCGTCATGCACATTCATTATGGTAATATTGTTTGAGCGTGCTTTTTACTCGGGCTACCGTAGGTAGAACGAGTTGAAAAATTAATGGGCTCGGTTTTTCCTTTTGCATGGCGAGTTTACGAAAATCACATGTGGGCGGCACGAAGTCTTCGAACGAATCCGAAATCGTCCTAGGATTGTTTCTCGCACGGGTGTCACGAACAGGCCATAACACCAAAAATTAGGCGTTACAAGCTGAAACGAGATAACTGTAGCCCGAGTGAACGCCTGAGCAGGCGTCTTGGTAAATATACTTCGTGACAATGTTGCAAAAGGTGTAGTTCCACACATCATTAAAACAATAATAAGAACAAAGATGTTGACGTCAGAATAGTAAGTTTCATTCCAAAATACTGAATGACATAAAGCACTTAACTGGCTTCACCCAGGCAAGATATTTTCTATGGCACGCCATTCTGTCTGGTCAGGATCATATAAACACTTCTCTAATTCTAAGAGTTTACCAGTTCACAATCAAACGTATATCAGTGAGTGGGAGATCTAAATCACGTCGTAACGATTCTATTAAGAGTAATTCCACTCGAGTAAGAATTTGATTTTCTTTGACTTACCTGAAGGCTTTCCATTGATAAAGAAACAACTTTCAAATTGTTCAGTAATAACAGAGTTTCTGCGTCACCCATACTGAATAATGTGAGTGAGCTTTTTGAATACACGGCAGGCGTATAGAAGGCGCCTAGTATGGCTACATTTTTGAAACTGAATCACGTATCTTCATTGTATGTCGTTTAGTAGTCTGTTGACATATTTCATTACAAAACACTAGTTCTACGTTCAATTTAACAGTCAATTTGATTCAAAGTACAAAATATTTTCATAAACTATAAATCACGATTAGTACTATATTCAAAATTCAGTAGCCACATATAGTTATAAGTCACACTACACAAAGTCTTCCAAAGGTTCCCGGTATGCCTTCTTCAGTTCTGACAGCTGTCTCGCTTCCAAGAGGCAATGAAAAAATTGCCGTTAAGTTTTGGTAACTGACGTCACTTGAAAAGGGGTTATTGAAGGCGATAGTAATGAAATGTGCTCAAATTCAGGTTCCGATATGTCTATACGATGGTTTCCGTTATATTCCAGCTAATTGTGCTACATAGTTGTTTTGCCAGAAATTTGACGCGTTTGCTCAAGATAAAGACTTTAGTTAGTCAATTTTCGGAATGTTCGGTCAAACATGGCAATCAACATCATGGTCTGTCAAAAATTGAACCTAGTTAAAAGTTAGCTAGAAAAACTGTTCCATATGATGACCAAGAATCATCGTGTTCTAACAACCGCGCATTGAATGTCATGCCGTAACTACCTATAATAGACAATAACATTTCTCGAAGCTTCGAAATGAGAGGTTTCATCAAGTCAAAAAGTCGAGAAGAGTTTTTTTTAGCCGTTAAATATTGCATGCTATGTTGTGTCAGGAACTTGCCTTACGGTGAACACTCCTATGCTTCCTGGAAAGTCGATTGGGCCAGTACGGAAATACAGTATACAGCATATACCCGTGATGTGGCCGTTCCGTTCCGCTAACATACAAACGCGCGAAACTAAGAGATTGACACATTGTGAGAGATCGTGTTATTCTTGTCACGAGACATGTATGCATGTATTTCTCTCAAATCCTTTTAAAGGGTATTCTTTAATATCTTGCGTCTCAAAGAAGAGCAGAGCCCTCTTAAGGAAGAGCAAAGCCCTCTTACTATGTGTCACTCGATTCGACATGCAATATTATGACATCCACCTACACTACCATGGTAAGTATTGCCTCTAAAGACGTCACATTAATGATCGTCGTTTGAACGTGCTGCTTTGAAATGTCTCGTGAGAAAAACACAAGAAATACTGTTCTACATAATAGCAAAACAATTATTAAAATGCAAATGTCGTCATCAAATCAATTAATTCATGCAGTTTTGAGTTCTGATCGATTTCTCGGTGATTCTAGTATCCTCGCGGTATTTGGCAGGCTTGTACCAATGCTATCACAGCAGAAGTATCTGGATGAATTTGTATCGTTTTAATTTAATCGAAATTTTTGTATTAAACTTGTGGTGGCTACGAGTCATAGCCTATGACGTTTACAGTCTTCTTAAAGGAAATGACAAATGTTGGTCTAACTGCTAGTAGAGGCAAAGGCATATTTTGACATTCGACGTCTTCCGGCCAATCATGCACGGAAGTTTGAAACCCAAACAAAAATGCAATAAAATTCACTAGGGTTGGCATGCCGGCAGTGTATCTACAACTACAACTCTGTCTCCTCCAGGCTCTATACAATTGCTTTATATACGTAACCACAATTCAAAAGCATCCATGATGAGTGATATGACGACATAAACTGGTAAATATTTGTAATGGCAACTGTTGCTTTGAGCCAATTAAACATTGTTATAAGTTTTCCAGGAGTTTTTTATCGACATGGCGTAAGTTACGACGCATTATAAAATAGGAAGAATATTACAAACTTCCCGGAGTTACTGAAATGTTTTTTTTTCGAATATATTGTACATCCAGATATAGCTCGTATCTCTGTTGCCTAGTGATGCAATTAATCACTTAAAACTTGAAGCAAATTATTCATATGTGACTTCAACCGCTCAAGTGCCTCGTGTGAAAATACTACGCTTGGATAATTCACTTTAAGCTTATTCTCTAGTCTTGAGAATTACTAACTCGATTTCTTTTATTTGTACCATCAAAGGCCGCATTTTACATATGTATGTCGCGTGGAAATATACTGAGATTGTTGCATAGCTTGACCCCAAAAATATATCGATCACGTCTAAAATATAAGAAGAATCAGGGTAGCATTCTTCCTCGCTAAAAAAACTCTGACGGTCTGTCAAAAAATGTCGCCAATGGTGGTGCTGGAGATACTAAATATTAAGCTTTGCAGGAGATACAAAATACTAAATTTAGGGTATAGAGACAAGTTAAGAATGAGAAATGCCATGTCTTTTATGCCTCTCTACAGCCCCTCCTCCCTCTTGAAAAATTGCTTTCTGTTTGTTTGTTTGTTTGTCTATAGTATTAGTCTGGTATAAGAATCAGTCGCAAACTCCCACAATATACTCTTCTCATAAGAACGTCAACGTGGAAAGCCTGATCGAAGTTTGAATTACTCAGTTTTGCGGAGCCAATCAAACTCCGTGTGACATCAGGACTTCCGCGTTTGACGTCATGATGAGAAAAAGCCATTTAGCGACCCTTTTGTTTATTAGGGAAAAGTCAGGGAAAGATTGAGTAATGAAATTTCTTTCTTAATTCTATTGCCCCAATACGTCATGATCCAATTCTACGTGAGGACATCCCCCTGAGTAGCGTAGTCATACATGTTTATATAACTATAGGTGGGCGATATCATCGATTACCTAGTTATATAAACATGCGCCGCGATATGTCAACTGTCCTCGAAGGTTCTTAGGTGAGAGCATGCCTTGAAATATTGAAAGTTTCAATGTTGCGTCCGAAATAATATGCTTAGTTTGATCATGAGTTCAACTTTACTTCAGAACAGTGAGTCCACGTCTGGCCTTGCATGCAACATTAATGGCAATCTGAATAAATAAGAAACGATAAATATGGCTCTGCATTTGTAACTCTACTTTTGAACTGCATGTATGTTTAGAACTAATTATCCTGAAGATGTAAACTCAAACCGAAAAAACGCGGTTCATTCAAATTTTTAACCTTGGCAGGAGCGCCAGAACCACGGGGGCAGAGGGCGCAGTGCTCCCACTGATTATTGCCTCATACGTGGGCGACTGACTGGGGACAGACCTTTGCTAATAATAATATCAAACATTCACCATTTGACCTTATTATTCATCCTACATCTGCGCTATAATTACGATGCTCTCCGCATTAAAACCAACTTATAATGTTTTTGAAAATGTTTTCTGAAAAGTTATGAAAGTTTTACTGCAATTTCTTGCCGGTCGGCTTAGAGCAACTGATGTCTGAGATGTCTGATGATGATATTTTGCAGTAAATCTCGAGCTCTCGCGTGTCGGAAGAACACAGCGCGAGCAAAATAAAGAGTTAAATGACCTTTATTAGAACAGTCTACAACAAATAATTGAGCGACAACAGCATGCCTCATATTAGAGTTTCTTTATATTAGTATTAAAGAGGTTACTGTTAATTTCATTAGAATCGGCGCCATATTGCTGCTGCCGAAACGTGGGCGAATAAATCATTTGTATATTTTGAAATAAATGACGGTAGTCGAGAGTGGGACGGTAAACAAAGAAACACTCAAAGCTACATAACTACAGGACGCCATTTCATATTTCCCAAATTTCCCTCTTAAAATAAAGATTTGTGTGTCACGAATAATAAGTTTTTATATCCCCGTTTAATCGTCTGAACATGGCATCTTTTTAAATGTTTTTTTCCATGACACGCTAAAATAGTAGAATTGTTTAAAATAAAGCATGTTTGTTAGTAAGACATTGTCAAATAAAGTTAATAAACTTTTTCGACTGTATCATGATAGCAATTTGAGCCAGGCATTCGGTTGACCAGCGGACTGCAGTGTATTGTAGCTATTTATGGAAAAAATCTCGTATTCATTTTACAAACGGTAAACTTGCTCGCAAATACAGACAGTACACTTGTTAGGGAAGAAAGTGGCAAAGAAAACGATTTGCAGTTTTGCTTGCTCGACACTATTGGTTGACAAAAAAGACGTGCTAAAGTGATATGAGCCTCTCATACGGTTGGCCGGCGGATTGAAGCATTTTAAACCCTGTTAATATCAAAAGAAACAATTCTAATGTTGCTTTTATCGTACAAACACTAAACAGAACTATTAAGTTCTTAGTACATATCTGACATAAAAAATGAATTGTCTTTACAGACGATTTCTGCCAGGCAAAATTTGTCAATGAGACATAGACAATATAGGGTACGCCCACACGAGCAAATGAAAAATAAAACTAAAAATTTGTCACATCTGAGCTTGTGCTAGAACACGTGCTTATCTGTAAACAATGTGCCAACTGGGGTTACGTAATGGAAAAAAATACAATTGACATCCTTTAAATTTTAACTCCTTAAAAAATCGTTCGAGGTCAACATGAAGATTTCAATCAGGATGCGCAACAAGTTGCAGTGTATTTTGTCACGCATTGTTATTTCGTAACCCGTGGCAACTATTACGTATTCGAAGGAGACTACTTGACCCGATCTTAGCTACCTCAGTGTAGGAAGACGGGAAGAGTATAGATCAGCCGGCCCGATGACTCTAGATCACTTCCTACTGTTTTCAATTCGGAACAAAATGGTCTTTCTTTACTGGCTAAATTTAGAGCGCACGTTCTCTTTGATAAAATGACGTGCCGTTCCTGACTTGGCATGGGAGCGTTTAAATGACGTATAAGACTGTGCTAATGAGTTATCTTACATGACCAAAGATCATGACACAATAATTAGACGCTTGCCCACCGGATGATGAAATTTACGTGCAGTATTACTTCGGATTGTTTTCGTTATTCTCACTTTTCATATCCGTTTGCTGATAAGGCTAACAACCAGAAACTGTAATCAAAATTTTGTCTGCCACGCTATTTGGTCGTTTTACACACGTACTGTTGTTAATAGCGTTAGGATCTGGTGAAGTAAATTAAAGAGGTGGCCTTTGTCAAGTCGTTAAGGCAAGATTCAGCTTTGTCCTTGCCTACTAGGCTACTGGTGATTCAAATGACCACGCTACGGTCGTTCAAACCTACAGAAATTGACTCTGATTGGATCTCTTTGAGAAAAAAAGATCTGTGATGTTATGGCCGATTTAAATCCCTTGAGAAAAAAATCTCAAAAAAGGCCAGCTCTTGGCATCACACGTGCTCTACCGCCTCTCACTTCACATATAATCACAACTGTTGACAAACATCCACTTCCCTCGCCTTATATAGAATAAATTTGCTAGTTAACTTTGCTATTTTTGAAATTGAACTGAACTGGTTTTTGAATCGAACTTTTTAATCGGACTCTTGAAAGTAGGCACCGCTTTTTGTACGAAAGTTTCTAGTCGGACATGATTGCCCAGTTAGAATCGTTTACCTAACTACCCAAAATACACTGATATGTACGAGTTTGATTACTTTGATACCAGTAAGTGACCCCGGCCCGTTTGATCCTAATCGCAACAAAAAGGAAACGGACACTTTTAATTTTCTTGAGTCACGTTTTGTAGATTGTTGATATAAACAGGGTTAGTAGATTACCACTGTAAGTATTTATAGAGTGGGTGAACTTGCCCTTGTAATTTTACACTATCTAAAAGTCGCACTCAGAGCTTTCTCAATCGGGTAATTCGATGAGGTAAAAAGTTACTTTTCTTTTGTGTTTCAATCGCCGCCGAGTTTTGTTGCTAGTGATTCAGTTCATGCATCTGGCTTTAAAGTGATTAAAAAATCGATCGATATTTCAGTTTTTTCTTTATCAGTTAGGGTATCAAATAGTTCGTGAGCAAAATATTTGCATATTTTCTTTTGAATTGAGAACAGTCACATTGAACTAATTTATTTATCTGTTAAAATTCTAAAGAAAACATGCAAATATTTCGCTAGCGAACTGTTTCTATGTAAGTGGAAATCCAGCCTTAATTGTACTAATTTTCCCTCCAACTTTCCACCCAGAATAAAAACATGCATTAAATTAGGCATGCTCAGTTTAGAACAAAAAAACTTCCCAGCTAATCAACACTGATCATGCCGAGTATGCAAAATAGAGTTTCATTTGAAGCTCTTTTACAGAATGCTATAAGAAGATTTTAAAACAGACCTGACTTCACATAATGGACAAAAGAATGAGTACGTCTGAGCCGTGGTTTGAGAAGCCATACGAGTTTCCCGGCGTTTTTGGAAAGCAAGCTTTGCTGATTAGTATAATTTATGTTTTTTTTTAAAACTCTTAGCGCTTTTGCTTTATAGCACTTTGAGAGTCAGGCCGCCTTAAAAATATCAGTGCAGCCAGTGATTATCTACTTAAATATATAGCGTGATTGAATAGCATCCTTTGCTTTGCCTTAACTACACCGGAATTTACTAGCGAAGCTATTTTTATTTTTTCTATCACGATATTGCTTTGGTAGCACTTAAACTGTCCAGCCTCCTTCCATAATTAACTTTCGCTTTTCTTTATACTTCGCAACTTTGTATCAGATATGACAGATATAGCCTCAGTGCGTCTCACAAACAATCGGCCGGTAAGGCTTAACTTTACATAATAAAAAGCTTTTTTATTGTCTGTTGAATTGGCGACGTTTTTAAGCAGTATTCTTTCGAACAGTTTGAGACTATTACGACACGACAGGGGACAAAAAAGCGCACTTCTGTATTTGCTAAGTCATGCATTTAGCGTTGGCAAGGTCGACAAAAAATTGTCGCTAAAGTGGCATAATGTGAAAGGAAAAACAGTAAAGCAGGTCCCAAGGGTGTCCTTGAGTATTTGTTGCAAATATACGTTCCAAAAAGTGTACATTTCAATTTATTTTTGCCGAAAAAAAGACAAATTGTAACATCAGATACACGTGTGTGAGAGAATGAGAAGCAAAACAATGGCGAACCATATATGGGCCTTGCGGTCGGTCGGTCACATGACCTAAGAGCTTTGAGAATAGTATTTATAGAACACAAACATGGCGAGAGGGCGAAAATATAAAATGAGTTGACGATAGTTCGGCGGTGAATTTCGCTGTGAAAACACACCGTGCGGGAACAATGTCGAAGAAGTCGGACAGTGGAAGGACATTCCATATCTCTGTCATAGGTTTATCGGGTTTAGATCACGAGAAAAACTTGTACGGCGTCGGGAAATCTTGTCTGTGTAATAGGTTCGTTCGTCCTCTAGCAGACGAATACATACACGAACATTCTTCTATATACAGCGGTACCGACTTTGCGGGCCGTGTTATAAACAACGATCACTATCTGTATTGGGGAAGTGTTATTAAGCAATCGGACGATGGCACAGACCTTACGTTTCAACTTATCGAGCAGACGGAATTTATCGAAGACTCTAGCCTGACAACATTAAGCCGAGGTGGACAGATCACATCGTACCCCAAACGTTGTACGGCCGTAAAGCTTCAATCCCAGGAGAAATTGATGTACATAAGTCGAGATCAAGTTGCCTTGCAAAATGATTACGAACAAGTCCAGCTACCCGGGGGAAAATTCAATGTTGACGGCTTTGTTTGCGTGTATGATGTGTCGTCTCGGGGCAAAGCAGAAGATCAGGAAATGTTATACGCATCGTTACTAACCGTTCTACAGAAGACGAAAAAACCGATCGTAGTTGCTGCTACGAAGTGCGATGACTTACGAAAGAATTCGCTCGACGATTGCCACAAGCTCTTCACAAGTAAGAAACTTACGAACGTGCCGATTATCGAAGTTTCGGCGCAGGAAAATGTGAATGTTGATCTAGCGTTTCTGTTGCTGGCCCAACTGATCGAAAAGGGTCGAATTAGGTCGCGAATAACGCCGTATAGTGAGGCGATACAGTTACAGAAGGAAAAAATTAACAGTGCTTTAGAGAAGTACCAAAAACTTGTCGAGAAGCAAGTGAGTAATTTCCAGTCAATATGGAAGAATATGAAAAAAACTTTTGAGACCGGCCCAGAGTATTTGGCAGTTCGGGATTTGTGTGGCATTGACACTTGTAAGAAAATTTTCAACAAGCACATACGGCGTTTAAAGAAAGATGCAGAGGATGTCAAACTAGCCGAATATTTGATAAAGATTCCGGCCGCTTTGAGCGATCTTTTCCCAACGATTCATAGCGTCGATGTATTTCATCAGGACTGGTCGAAGTGCCAAGCGGCGATAAAGGAACATTGCCACTTTGATAAGTGGTTTAGGACACTTTCAAACGGCTCGTCATGGCAGGATAGCGAGAACTTGACCAGTAAGGACTTTCTCGTCCCCTTCGATGTTTTGACAAGCGAGGAAGCAGAAATATGCTTTGATAAGCATGTCGAGAAACTGAAAGAGGCTGAGCTATGTTCTCGAATGAAAAAGGAATTCAAACGTTTGTTGCAATTAACCCCACAGATTCAACCTGGTACCCCTTGGGACGACGCGGTTTTGCTTTTGAAAAACGAGGAAAGCTACAAGTACCTCAGCGACCACGATAAATTGGATATTTTTGAGCACTACCAGGTCGAAATCAGGGAACAGGGCCGAATAGATTTACAAGAATTGCTGTTCGAATCCGCAAAGTTGTTTGCAAACTTCGGGCCGTCATGTCGTCCCACGGTTGAAAAATTGCATCAAATATGCAACGAACTACAGAAGGACGAAAGGTATCGTCGCTTCGATAAACTGCCCAACGAGAGAGACACGTTATTGTGGAATCACATCGCCTTAATACACAGTCCGACACGATGTTTGTCTGGCGAGGGGAAATGTATGGATGACCTTATTCAGGGTATCGTCTCAACGACTGATCAAAGGTAGGGACGCTTTGTTATTTATGTCTGACACATACTAAAATACTTCAGGGTCATCCGGCAAGTTCTTAATTCGAAAAAATCACTTTATTATACGTTGTAAACTTGCATTAATTGCTCAATTTACAATAGAGATTCCCGAAATCGTGAACTCTGTCAATATTTCTAAAGTTAAGCACCATCTGTTTCCATGTTTATAAAATTCTTAGCTTGAAAACACACCAATATTTTTTCCTAATTAAATACGTTTACAATACCACCCTTACATCTCCTTTAAATTATAAATATCTTAGCGGTTTTGCGGCCGAAATATTAAGATGTAGTTGTACACATGTTCAATTAATTCGCGATAGGAATTCTCTGTTCGGAGCGACAATGAAAGGCCACATATCTGAGATTTTTTCTTCGTGTTTGCAATAGCGGCATTTACTGTCTGGCTTTGTTAATGAATATACAATATTTAGACTATCCTAGAGTCTGTAGAAATTTCTCTACGCGCGCCGTAGAAATTTACACCTTGTGAATGAAATACGATCGTTGAGTGATGAAATGTTGTTTTGAAATCAACATGTTTAGGAATGTTCGTACGAGGCGTCTCAAAACAAACTTGTACATTTCATTTCGATGTCATCGTTGATGCTTGACAATACAAATGCTCTCCCGAGCAAATTATAATCCTTTTAAGTATAAATAGTAGCGTGGCAGCAACGTATTGAAAAGGAAAGTAAATTTTAAGAGGCCATTTGGAGCTATTTTTGTCGGCACTTGTGAACTGAAATTGACTAGTTTAGGTATTGTGTCGCGTGTCATTCGCCGACCCTTGTCGATTTCAATACATTTTTTGTTTACATTTGAGCCGAATGTGACGCTAATTTTTCGCGATAAAGGCATCGCTCGCGTTCTATCGCTTTGTTTTGATTTGACTACGAGATAAACTTGAATGTATCGGAAAAACGCCAGAGTCACTAAGTGGCCACATCCTGTATCAAATTGTTAGTAAACTAAACGAAACATTTATTACCATATAGTTAAATAAATACATGACGGGCGATGGTTGTTTTCGATTTCCGATGTTGCAATTTTGCGACAATAGCGCTAGGATGGTATTTTAAATACACTAAATTTTAATAGAATTTTCCGGCTAAACTTATCTTTGTTAATTGCTCTTCCAAATCTAGCATTGGACAGCGTTTTTTCTCGCTTTGTGAAATCCCACACTATTTTGTCAATTTAGGAATGAAACATGCCATGTAACTCTCAATTAATCCCCTTATGAAATGTCTCTTGAAGCTCATGATTTATCATGTGAAATTGCATGTGAGAAATTTCACTTGCTAAAGATATATGGTGTGTTAATTATTTATCCTATTAAGAAGCTTCTCTAATCCTCTAAAACTCATGAAGTTTCTGCTTGCATCCCATAGTTATATTGGCCATATGGCTTGATTACTTTTGTCAAAAGGTGCCCCCTCAGAGGTATAAAACCAACATTCTAACAGTCAGAAATTGCCCATAAGCATGACGTCATTACCGTTGTCATGGTAAGAATGGCGATTCAATATGGCCGACATTTTACCTATTCACGCATTTTACTCGAAAACAAGTTCGGTTACCCCAATTTTTTATTTTATAAAAAGTTTTCTTACAAAAAAATGGGAAATTTGAACGAGTTAAAAAAAATTCTATAGAGCCAAAATTTTTAAAAATTAAAAAACGTGATTTTTCGTTATAGAAATTTTTTGGCTCTATAGAATTTTTTTAAACTTGCTCAAATTTCCCATTTTTTTGTAAGAAAACTTTTTATAAAATAAAAAAATGGGGTAACCGAACTTGTTTTCGAGTAAAATACGTGAATAGGTAAAATGTCGGCCATATTGAATCGCCATTGTTACCATAACAACGGTAATGACGTCATGCTTATGGGCTATTTCTGACTGTTAGAATGTTGGTTAATATATCTGGAAAATTTCATTTCGTTTAGCAAGTAATTTCCTGCCAAAAATTTCAATCTAAATCATTAGTTTTCAATATTCTTAAAACTGTAGGGAGCCACCTTAAGAAGCTTCTCTAATCCTCTAAAACTCATGAAGTCTCTGCTTGCATCCCATAGTTATATTGGCCATATGGCTTGATTACTTTTGTCAAAAGGTGCCCCCTCAGAGGTATAAACAGCAGTGAGAATATGTAGTTTTTTGTGATGTATTGAAACCACCTGTTAGACAGGTTTATTTATATGATTTGCATTAACTAAAAAGTGAGAATTGAGTGAAAGATTCATACTAAATTGGAGCAAACTACTTAAATCCTGATTTTAATTAAAATTCTCACATATGTATTGTAATTGCCACATTTCTGGTGTTCATATGCATTGTATTTTTGTGCATGAAATTGCTTTCCGTATGCATTATTAAGTTGGCTGACTTGCTGTACACAATAGCTTATTAGGAATTGCCAAGGGCAAGGAATTTGCCTGAATATTACCTAAATATTATTTCAAAATATCCCCATTTCCAAACTCTATCTCGATAACGATATTTAACTGAAAATGTTTAACCACACTAGCACAATTTTTAGTGATATTTTTGCCTTTCCTGATTATTTACATGATTTCTTTATATAAGCTGTGTATTGCATAATATTGAATGTAAAAATATGCAATATCCATATGAAATAACAAGGTGATTAGGCACCCTGTACTTTGTAGTTCATCCATTTTTATGACAACAATTTGGATGGTTGTTTTTAATTTCCTGTTGCTAGAAGCTGCTAATTAATTAACCGCAATAGTCTAGACATTTGTTGACCTGATCTGAAAATTAGTTTGTTCATAAGTTGAATTGTAATTACATGGCAAATTTATGATGTAATAACAGGTACAAAATCTCTTCATAAGTAATATGTGAGTTTATATGGAATAACTAAAAGGACTGGAAACAATTGTTAAAGAAATAACCCATTCACAAAATTTGATATGGTTTCATCAGAGAATCAAGAAAGCATGTGATGAAACACAAGGAAATGTTTTATTAGTAGTTGCAGGCTTGCAGGCCTAATACTCAATACCTGGCTTTAAGGGTATGTTATGGAGCTGTATTTGGAAGTTTACATGCCTGCAGCTTTAGCCTAGTTTAGACTTTAAAAAAAGTATGTTAAACAGCACATCTCCTCTATGGCAATACATATTTTTTTAAACTTAATCATGTTTGGTATGAACCTAATTAAAAAAGTGTGAAAGAAGTGCTTTGCATCAAGTGGAACTTTGACTTTAGGGTCATACATGCACTCAACATAAATATTTAGAAAATGTTCATGACCTTGGTCACAACTACAAAATCCTCTGAAAATATCTTTTTATGTAAGTTGTGTTGTTTAAGCTTCCCATAGAAGATACTTATAACGAATGTTCATTATTTCCAACAAAACCTTTATTAAACCCGGAATTAAACTTCAGTATAATTTTTGGGGAGATTACCTATTTGAAAGGGCTTTTCAAAAAGGATTTTAAGATAAAAATATGCCCTGGCAAATTTTGTACTCTTTTGTACATCTAATCTTTGTGTTTGCTTTGACCACTTTAGTTTCAAGTGTTAAAGAATCTTTAACATACACAGCTGTGCACATGATATAGGATACATATTATCTAGCTTGTTTACAAAGAGAGACAGCCCAGTGTTTACTGTATTTCTCCCAGTTTATTATTATCTTCATGTTTCAGCAGGCTCAACCATAGGGGTCTCAACATTTCTGTCTGATATAAATGTCATAGCACTTCATATTATTTATATACATCACCAAAGGTTTATCATTAACACATGTAAATGTAAAGGCAGCTGTGAATTTTAAGACATATTTATTTAATTTATACTTAAACAAATTTAAAATTCTCCCAGGACCCTTATTTTTTCAAGAAGAGGTGGGTGGGGGGGTAAATGAAGAGAAAAGAAAAAAAGGGGGGGTGGGGGTTATAAGAGAAAACAAAAGAAGGGGGATTTTCTGTTTCACTGTATTTTAAACTTATATATTGAATAACTATTTGTTGTTTGGCTAATTTTGTTATTAATTTTACCTGTGTTTTCATGCTGCCGAGAGATTTAATGAGACTAAAATTATAAAACTCTTCAAACTAACCTAAAACAATTTTAGAAACTTGCATTTCCAAGTGTGAAAATATTTTAGTAGGTGCAAATTTTAAAGTATATTCATCTAGAAATATAAGGCAAAAGACAACAGTAAATGGCCCAAATAGTAAACATTGTCGCCAACACTTAAATCAATGAAAATAAGCACAACATTCCATTTTTGTTTTTTGGAAATTTTCATTCCTAAAAAAGACAATAGTTTTAGGAAGAGGAGATCTCCGGGATCTGCCCACGCCAGGTAAAAGCACGTGTCGTAATGCAGTTTGACAGTATGTCTGCAATACTGAACATCTTAGGTATGTGAATTATGCAGCATTATTGAAATACTTTCAAGATGAAATTATTCTTAAAGGCTAAAGCCGAACTTAATTAAATCTTTGAACAAAAACTAGGGGGCTTATTTCTAATGATTACATGCATATATAACGCGAACCATTGAAAACAAAGATTAAACCAGCTGAGAGTCTCTGTGTGTGAAACAATTTCTACAAGGAAAGAAGGAAACCTCTTGACGCAAAGCACAGTGGTAAATTCCACCATTTCATTGTTGCGCCCATTTAGGGTTGTGATGATTGAGAGCAAATATGGTGAAGAGTTTCGCAAAGCCGCGCCTTCGAAGTTTACGTCAAAGCATTGTTATTCACTCTACTTTATTTTGACAACTACGTGTAGAAATAATAAACATCTAAAAATAAGGGATCTTTCAAAATTTCAAGGACACACATCACATGCTGATGGTCTCACTTGAAAAATAAAAAGTAAAAAACTTCCGATGATTGACATTGAAAATATTGTCTTTTTTAGTTTCTATGCGTCCTTAATCAAAGACAAAACCTTCATTTTCAGTTTTCGCCAAGAAACTCATTTCCCAGTTTTAGATATCACTTATTGGACTCTTAGCAAATCATGGTCTTAAAGTATGATGTTCACTGTGTTTATGTTTACCCGTTAGTTTCGTTATCTTTTCAGACATGAAGCCAGTGGTAACATGCTGATATTTAATTAATGACTTAGTAGTTTATAATGGCGTCCAACAGCTGGCTTTTAAGCATACTGAGTATGAAAAGGCTAGATATTTGGAGCAGACACCTGGGTCATGTTATGACAAAAGTTAACAGACACAATGGAGCCAGCATTGTAACTTCTTGCATAAACTAACCTGGTTGACATTGAATGTCAAAACAATGGATGATTTTGCATCTGTTTTAGTTTTCTGGCTGGGGGGGGGGGGTGTGGGTAAAGGAAATCTCAGTAAATTCCCAAGCCATGTTCATCCAAAATGATTTATTGTGTGAAGGCTATACGGGATTAGTCTATTTTACCCTGCCCAGGCGTGATCTCAGCTCTTTAGAAGATTAAGTCAATGAATCAGATGTTTCAAGCGTATTGTGTACCTGATCGCCATTAAAGAAACTGGGTGGGACCCACCTGCTCGGCAGACGGCAAAGCCCTCGATTATATAAAGGGCATATTCAATCATATCCTCCGACAGCCATATTTGCATGATCATAATGTCCTATTTTATCAGCTTACCTGACTTTGACTAATGCTTTTTAGACTTTGAATACGATAAAAGGTTTTAGCAGCGTGCTTATATTGTCCTGAGCATAGCCAAATTGGAATGTGCTAACCACCAAATTCTTGAATGTACTAACCGTAACTAATTGGCTATGAAACCCTGCAGGCTTATCTTCTATTCAGACAATAATAGCATTTGAATTTTGATGTTTTGTTTCAGTTTCCCCATTTGCCATGGATTAAATTTTTTAATCCTTTTCTAATCCTTGGCAAACAATTTACATAGTGTACCTTGTTGTTCTGTCACGTCTTTTATTAGAAATGACGCATTTCTTGACGCATTTCTTAAAGATTAGGAAATGAACGATTAGGATTGAGTAATTTCCTAACCTTTCATAAAATGGTAAACAATAAAATGTTTTGGTAAACAGTTTGTTTCGAAATGAAATCAAAATTGACCCACTCAGCTGTACTACCGTAATAGATGCTATTTCATCGTAAATATGTTAATGTATAAAGTATTTTCATATCATAACTTATGTGGTTTTATATTATAAAAAGCGGCTATTTCAATACAGATAAACCATCCAGAGCGTTTAACCTTGGGCTCTGTGCGCGCGAGGAATGATGGTTAATTATTGTTTATTTAGTCTTAGAAATCGAAAATTTGTCTTTATTGGAATACAGTGTACCTAAGACAAAAGACACGAGTGCTTAGCTCTAATAGCTGTAGCTTTTTTGATTTCAATTTGGGCATAATAAGTTACAACCCATCATCCCTTTCGCGCCCAGGCTTGAAGGATGAAATGACAGACCGGAAATATATGAAAGATCCGAAGTAGTTACTACTATAAATATTTTATGCGATTAAAAAATGGATAAATTACTTTCCATTTACAATAAATATTTTATGTCTGGAGACTGGCTTTCAGAAACCATTTAATTTTACTAACAAAATCCGAGCAACTACAGTATTTGCCTTGTAATCGACGACGTATAGATAAAGTTTTTTGCTTTATTTCATTGCTTTAGACCGCTGTCATCATTTCTCACTGGTAGCTGCGATACCTTCGAATCAGAAGATAGTCTTGTGACTTTGATCGTGGTTGGTATAAATGGTCTTGCCAAAGAATTTGCACAAGGCGCTGAGGTTAGTTATTTCATGCTGTTCCATTTG
The DNA here is from genome assembly GCF_004324835.1 of Dendronephthya gigantea. NCBI lineage: Eukaryota > Metazoa > Cnidaria > Anthozoa > Malacalcyonacea > Nephtheidae > Dendronephthya > Dendronephthya gigantea. The sequence goes on from NW_021163069.1 coordinate 373,115, forward strand.
ATTGTATAAACGCCCATTTTTAGCAAACCGAGATTCGGCGCATTGATCCGAGCTAAGAAAACTCTCCTTCGGAGGACGTATCTCAAAAAATACCACCAAAACACATGTTATGAGTTCTTATAGGTCATCATACTGTATAGGTTATAGCAAATGCATAGAGTGATATATTAGCTTGATAGGAAAGCAGGGCAAATTTTCTGGTTTGAAGTAGATTTTTAGTTAGATTTCTATAAATTTTAAACATCCAAAACGCGACGCTCAAAGAAAGGTCCAAAGCATTACAGTGTCTCGCACAAATTCCTATAAACCAAGACGTTCGTCTTAACGAGTAACGTTACCCTTGGGGACCCACCTCAATACAATGAGTTTTAGCGAACAATCTGCAAGATATTGCTTTCCTTGTACGCATTTCTAAGATGAGTGTATTGTAATTTTAGAAACGCTGTTATGGAGAGCACATGGAGTATCCGTTTGAAAACAAGCTGTATGAACTTGATATCAAGGTCGTAGAGGATGAAGGGAACGAATCCGACATCTTCAGTGAACTCGATGACATCAGCACTACAGGTACAATAAATAACTTGTCAACAACTTTTCTATAAGCAGGAAATTTGGCAATACTAAACACAGCTTGATGTTCACACACGAAACTGCTGAGATATTATGTTTGTTTACGGTTCCTTTAAATGGATTCCACCAAATTGGGTTGTTTTTTTAGGTTCCCCTACTATTTACACTATTAACGCGCTTGCATACTTTTCTTGACCATGTCACGACCTTTCAGACGATAGGCCTTCCCTTAGAATGATCGGCTTCTGTCTATATAGTTAATTTTTTTTCACTTTATTGGGCTTATTTAATCATACGAACGAATGGCAAAATGCGAACGTATAACTACTGAGTGAAGAAGCATAGCTAATATTCTTGTTTGAAATCCAGTTTCGTATTCAAGTACGCGGAACTCTACGAATTACACAGTATACCGAAATGTTTTTGTTTTCACAGTTTTTTCAGAATGTCTGCCAACAGCTTTTGTTTGTTTACACCAGGTCTGTGTTGCGTTTTTTCCTCGCGGGACACTTTCAACTACATTGAGACGTATCTCGAGCGAACAGTCGGAAAATCAGACGATGTTTTGAGAGAGGACGTTCCAATAGTGTTAGTGCTAGCACAGGATCCTCAGGAAAAAGATTCGCAGAAAGAATTGAAATCTAAAGCGCAAGAACTCGTTAACAGGTAAACAAACATTTTATTCATCATGGCTTGACCATCTGTAATCGTCCCTGGATATAGCCGTTCATGCAGTACATCCCTGACCATAGAACGGTCTGCTGGCGGTTATCCGAAATTTTGCCTTTGAATTTGGTTAAAATGCGAAAAATGCATTGCCGTAAAAATGATCCCCGTAAAAATGCGTATAAAATAGCTTTTTCCAAAGTTGCACTCAGAAACTGTTTTCAACCTTCTCGGCAGAATAATACCTGGAGTTTAGATATAATTTTCCGAAAAACTTGCACTTAGATAATAATATAGTTAATGTACAAATGCACACATATACACAATGCACACACTTCACTTTTTTAAAATCTTTTTTAAGAATCAATTCATTCCTCTTTTCAGTCCGTAACAATTTAGTTTTGTGTCCATGCATTTCTGAATTAGTACACTGTCTCAACGTGTGATCTTTATGCTTTCGATTTTCAAGGTATGGCTGTGTGTTTATCGATATCCACATCAGTCATTTCTATCGTGATTTGTTGATCACTGACACCCAAGTTGACGAAGCCATCAAGAACATCTTGGAAGGAATCAAAAATCAGACGAGATCCCGATGTACTTCTGAGGATCTGAAAGAACCTGATCCAGATTTAAGGTATATATACTGGGGGAAAGTTAGTTGTAATTGGGGACAAAAAATGTACGGTTAAAAAATCGGCTGCATTTAGGATGATAAACCTAAACTTTTTCTTTTGGTGAAAAGAAATTGTTAAGAAATCGATTTCCTATAAAGAGGGTAGAGCGGTGTAGGTCTACAACGCTCTGACGTACCCTAAATACAAAGAAATTTTTCATGCAAGACAAAAGTAGTTAATAATTTGAGGTCACCAGCAAGTGTATATGCAAATGACAGTGGTACTTTTTGAAACACGACAATTAATTTCCCATTTATCTCTTTAGGATCTTACTTTGTGCAAACTGTGGCGATCCATATCCCGTCGAGCTTATTCTGGGTCCTCTGTTTACAAACCAGTCGTGTTCAAAATGCCCAGGAAGAAACGACAGCGTTATGTTAGAGACGTTTGTTGGTTCGGAGAAGAAGACAGTTATGATAACATTCACTTCATATCACCGTAAGTCTTGTTTACAATCGCGAACCTGCTTTGTACTCGATAATTCTTCTGCATTTATAAATGACCAAACTTGTCGTATTCAGTAGTGTTCAAGTTCACCAAAATTTTTCAAGTTCACAAGATTTAAAATCAGTTAAAATTTTTCTCGCGTGAATAAACGAGCCCAAAGACTCAAATATGTCACATAAATGAAAATGAAAAATTATCACACTTGGATTGAAAACAAAGGAAACGGCTTGAATTAATACATAAATCTATCTTTTCATTTAGGAGCATACAGTTTAAACTATCAAAAATTCCACGGGTATATTCTTGTCTACTCTGCCGTAAGGTCTGCCTCGTTATCAACACTGAGGTACGTGAAATAGATTGGAAATAAAATCATATGCAGACACGATATATGCATGCAATATTCTCATTTCTGATCTTTGATTTCTAGTGTATTTGCATCGTCCATACCCACCATTCCTATCCAAGTTCTAGCGACTACGGGAAGTTATTCTGGTGCCAGTGTTGTTTTTCATAGCAATGTCGCAAAGACACTGCTCGCTGATGGAACTAACCTTGCCAGCAAACTCTGTGCAAAGTTTCAAACCACTTCGCCACAATTCCAATACCAAGGTATGTTGTTGTCTTATATGTGATAGCTGGTCGGAGTATTTGCATAGCTTGTCCCAAACTCAGCCATTACCTAGTTTGTTTTGAGCTACGAAAAAGCTTCGCTTTCTCGCTAACCTAATGACTAAGATGTAGTTTTCAAATGAGGTTTTTCATTTTAAACAGTTGTAAACTTTTTATGCGTTTTATTTAATATTAATAGCTTTTGATGATACTTAGCTTTGTCCCGTTTGCATTCAAAGTTAAAGTTTATTTTTATATCATTTCTTCAGCTGGAGCATTTGCAGTTTTCTTCAACCGGGTTTGGGAGAAGAAGCGAGAATCCGAGGCCGCTTACGCCGAACACCTGATGACATTTAGCGATACGTTACCACGCAAGAAGCATGATCCACTGCCCGAGGTGCCGCCGTCACCTCGCGACCGTCGACCGAACCGTAACCGAAGCTTAAGCGCACGTCATTACGAATCTCCGTCGCTGATCACTCGGGAGATCCACAGTAGTTCGGGAAGTCTGAATGCAAGGCCTACACCTTCATTCGAGGTTAGTTGTTAATATTGTGCTATTTTTAGAATTACACTGCAGTTCAACTGCAAAATTCTGTAAAATGAAACATTTTGATTAGCTTTCTTAGCAGTTGATGTTGCTGTTTTCAATTGACAGTTCTTGGTCAAATGGTCATTACACGTGGAACTGCTTGCGACAATGAATGATCTGTATTTATATTTCTAGGTGTCATTGGTGGACGAGGATGATCTAAGTCCTTATGCTGTTGTCAAAAGAAACGTTTACCACCCTCCAGCTCCGAACGAGATCAGGCCGCCATTCACAAGCACACCGAATGCAAGTTCCACAGAGGAAATTAATCCTTATGCATCGTCCACACCACTCAGGGCTGAGGTTTGTTTGATAGAATGAATATATGTCCCCCTGCGGGTCCTCGTATTAAATGATAATTCCCTATCTATATAATCCGTAAAAACGTTGTCGAATATTATTGCAAACGCCCCCTTCTGATTGGCTACGCTACTCGCTATGTATTGGTTATGCGATTTCCCTCATTAGACCTCTTTTTGGGGGTATTTCAAAGCGTTTTCATTTCCGTTAATATGGTGTCCCTAATATCAAAATTATGCCAGAATAATTACAATGAAAAGCGCTAGAAATACCCATTAAAGGGAATCTATTACTGTCATTTGAGTCTATTACTGTCATTTGGAAAGTTTTTCTCGGCAAAAGGTATATTAAGGCCCGGTTTACACTTGCAAATTTTCTGTGATCACAGTTGGCATCTTGAAAATCGTAAGTTTCAAAGTATTTAGTAGAAATATCCAAAGGAACTAAAACAGTGGCTAACAACACTGAGCTACTTCATCGTGATACTCCCTGTAAAACATAAACCTCGGGATTTACCTGTGGATTTACCAATGCAAGTTTTCAACTGCGAGCACAGGAACTTTTACAGTGTAAACTATGCCTAAGTATATACGAAGAATTTAGTTCAAATTCTTTGCTTATAAATCTTTCTGGCTTGTTTTAAGATGTTTGCCCAGAAGGATAACATTGTCAACGAGTTTGAGCATCTGTATTCCAAAGTTGACCGAGCTGCGATACTCCGGGAGGTCCATGCGGAAGACCAAATCGCGTCGGACAAACCTGCGTATGTTGATGATATCTCGTACGAAAGTAAGGAGGGATATCGAGGATCAGGCACCTTCGAGACTCCACCTCCAGTACCTATACGTACTATACACGATGAAGACGAGGATGAGCCGGTGTCTGGGGAGAAAGATCCGGGGTATTCGACAATACGAAGTACAACGCGTGATAATCATGACGAAGGCTATTCTACCGTAGAGGAGACATTACAACGTGGGAATAAGAGAGGGAACAAGGTGGGAGACCAGTCTATCAATATATGTGTGTAAACACGCACAAGTCGTTTCAGCTTTTGATTGATGTGAAATACTTAATATAGAAATTAAACATGATTAGAAAACTTGAGCGAAGATCTTAGGCGATGTTGTTATTCACATTTGTGGAAACTTTAAATATTTGTATTTTTCCTTAGGCGCGTCCTCTCAGTGCCGATCCTTTCCAAATGGGAATGAGAGATAAGATCCAGTTCTTTGGTGAGAGAATGGTCCTTCCGTATCCCTCTGCGAACCGCTCGTTCCCCAGCGATAGTTTGCAAAGACTGCGCGACAAGAAAGTGGTACCAGGCCTCATCAGCAGGTTCTCTAACAGCGCGCCTCTGGCACAAATGGAGGTAGGAGAATCTATCTGATGTTATTAGATGTACTACATTTTCAATATTTTGCGTTGCACGTCTCTCTTACCAGCCATTAAGGTTTATAGCTGTTATAGCACATTTTGACATTTCAAATTCTTCTCCCAGGAATCGGAGGTTCCCGATTACGCTTCGGTAAAAGACCTCGAAGAAGTGCGTAAAAAGGCAAACAGACATTCTACCATACCCGAGATTACGAGTTATTCCGACAGCGTCGTCGTCATGCGTTCGACAAGCAAGGAAAGTGCGCGAACAGCAAGGTGAGTGAGGCGGGAAGGTGAACTAGTGTGAATATGGGTGCAATGCGCTGAGATTAGGTACATTATTTGGTTTTCTTTGAATTTTCATTCTTACGCACCATGTAATCGGTGTTGGAAATGTTTTTATTTCGTATAGATCAGCCGACGAGTGTACAATTGCGGAGCTGATGGACAATGCCGCTTGTGCAGCTGCGCAGAAACGGCTTCGTAGCCCAGCGAAACGACAACCATTTCCGGAACCAACTGGAGGTAAGCTAGTACTGTATTTCATAAACGAGAACGGTATAGGCTCTTCTCCATCACATTCACTTTGCCCGTGTCATTGATGTTGTAAGTTAAGCTTTTAAAATTGTTCTAAGTAATTTCAAGTAATTGTAAGGTAAACATTTTGCAGATCTCAATTCACCGAAGTCAGAGCAGCCATCTCCAATGTCAGAACTTCCTCCACCCCATATAAGTTATTCCATATGTTCGGACGACGGCCAAACTGCTGACGACGAGGCCACCATTGATCGCACAAAGAAGCCCCGTAACTGGAGCATTAGAAAACCTCGCAAGAGTTCTCCGATGCCTCCTAGACGAGCCCACGATTTGGAGAAACGATCCCGCAGTAGAAAGAGGAAAGGTATAGACTGGAAGATATCGCTCAAGATCTTCGTAGTCAATTTCCGTGAACACTGCGTTGTCAAATTTTCCGTAGTTTCTTACCTGAAATATATTTTGTGTTTCAGAATCAGACGGAAAGACCGGAGAAAAGAACATAAGCCGTAGCAGAAGTGTTCCTCGGAACTTTAACCCTCTGACGAAACGTTACGAGACCAGAGAATGGATTGCTGTTAAACAGAAGTACAACAGCTTGTCAATGGACACCAGGGTGAGTTCACGTGCCTATTTCTTAATAGAAGGAAAGTTTTCTTCTATGCGTAAGAATGCATGTACATGCGCGTATGATTATATACGTATGTTAAAATGCGCAATAGAAATATTACTATACAGACCCAAAACTATATATTCGCTAATGTCAAAGTCGACATTGCACCAAAGGTAAATGTGGGCCCAAAATGTAAATTGCATTTTTCCTATATTAAGAAATAGCGCTGTTCACACAGGCAAATATGTATTTTTGAACTTTCACGACTAAAATCAAGCCTTTGAGCCAGGACTAGTATGAATATCAACTTATCAAATGTATATTTCTCTCCATATCCCAGGCGATGTCACCTCGCCAAGACGAAGGAGAATCGTTCACGGAGGAGGTATAACACATGCGTATTAATTTTAGCAACTCTTGTTGTATCACCTAAAATACTTTGCTTAAACTTTAAACAGAACCTTTTTCACCTTCAGAAAGTTATCATTTGTAACCATTGTCTCTTTTCTTTGAATAATAGGATACTGAAGACGATACAATGACCAGGAAGGTGAGTGTTTTGAATGTCAGTAATGAACTTTGTATGTTCATTGATATATCAAGAGCATCATTTAAATAGTCCCCGTTTTATTTGTTTAGCGTAAAAAAGACGAAAAGGAGGCGGAGAAGAACAGAAAACGCGAGGAAAAGCAACAGAAAAAGCAGGAAAAACTTCGAAAGAAAAAAGAAGATCAAATGAGGAAGAAAGAAGAAGAATTTCGTAGGAGGTCGAAAGGAAAGAAGAGCAAGTATTTCGGTCAGCTGTTACCTGATATCTGTCCTGAGAACTCTCTCGTTCCTCTCTTTGTCACAAAATGTATCAACTTTGTTGAAAATAGTGGTAAGTTTGGCTCTGTTCATTCTGAGAGAGCCCGAAGGAGGTATTCTTTCTTTTTCTTTCATTAATAAGCATGTATTTTCTATCTTTATCAGGAATGCAGGTCAAAGGAATCTATCGGGTGAGTGGAAACAAAGCCGATGTGGAATCCTTGCAACAAAAGTTTGAAGAAGACCCAAACAAGGATTTCTCGGAATTAGGACTGACCACACATGCCGTAACTGGCGCTCTTAAATCGTTCTTCACCAAGTTACCCGGAGCTTTAATTCCAAGCAACAACTACGAGGGGATTATTGCTGCAACCAGTAAGTTACTTTTGTTTCAGCCTGTAAAATTTTTGCAAACGTTTTGTAACACCCACCAGCTATACAAACGCATCCTGGGGTAAAGCAGTAACCAAAGACTGCCGCCAGTCAATTCTGTTTACCGGTGAAAAGGCGGTTTCCACTAGGCTGCATTTTTGATGGAACGAAATTTTTCACACATCCTACTTTTGAACTTTGTGCCACTGGTTGCACTGCAACAGAGCAATCGTATTTCATTTGAATCAAATATATCCATGATCATTCTCTAATTTTTTCATTCTTCACCCTAGCGATAATGGACGCCAACGAAAGATTTGCAGAACTGCGTAAAATAATGAAACTGATGCCAGCCCACAACTACGCCGTATTCAAAAGGCTCATGTTCCATCTTAACAAGTAAGCTCTTAACGCTGATTACTGCGTGGTTTCTCTCTTTGTGTTTAATTGCAGTTGATATTCTTGATCTTGCAACGAATTCAAAGGTCGAAGAAAAATAATTTCACGTATAATTTTTCGATGAAAACACATTTCGAAAACTCGCCTAAGGGCTTATTTTTTCGTTATTTTCGTTCATAAATATGTCAACTTTTGTACACGTTGTTGAAGACAATCGTACGTTACAAATCAATCATCGAATACCATTGCATTCCTTAACAAGAAAAACCATATGCCTATAGACTATTGCGTAACAAAGCGTTTCATTGATGTGTGTATATGTTCTCTTTAGGGTAACGGAGCATAAAGATGTGAATATGATGGAATCTCGTAATTTAGCAATCGTTTTCTGGCCAACATTGGCTCCACCAGTCATAGCAACAATCGACAATTTTTCCAGAACTATGAATATGTGTCTGTTCGTTCAAACCTACATTGAACATTGCGCTGAACTATTCAAAGAAGATTAACCACGGTATGCTTTAGGACAATTTTGGATCATTGTTTACATTCGTGGTAAAATATTATGGTGGAAATTATTGTTTGTGGAAGATAGTGGATTGTTATGAAAGTCGCCGCCGTTGATATTGGAATGGTTGTGGATAGATTCATAAATCCAATTTGAACGTTTTGTACATCATTGGATAGTTATGGATATTGTAGTCTAAAAAATGGATGACTACAGTGGTGTTGGTATATGCAGATGATCAAGTTGGGATGAAAACATAGGTTGATAGATTGATGGAAAGTATTACTAACGTAACGACACAAGTGGATAGAAGTTTTGAATAATGACAAATGCCCTTTATGGCTGCACTAACCATTAGATATTTTATAGACATCACTAATTTATTATGTATGTGTGTAATATGTAATCACGCAAGAACTGCCGAAAATCGCCACGCGTGGCACTCTGCGTGTCACCCGTCCCTCGTGAACCACGCGTGAGTCAACTTCATTCAAGTATACGAAGCAAAACAAAGTCTTAAACATTGCACAATAATTGAACATTACCTGGAACAATAATTTTAGCTATTTTTGAATGAGTTTTGTGTATTTTTATTGTATATATTTTCTTGCGGAAAGTAATCGTTTTGTAACGAACTGTAGCGAAATTTTAGGGATTTTTTGAGTCGTTTAGGGCTAGGTAAATTGCTAAGATTTAGAATTTAGTCTTGTGCTCTTTTTCGAGCAGAGAGGAAATAAATGTATACATTTTTTACACCTTGGTGTTTTCCTTGTTTGTTTATGCTTTTCACGAAAGTATGAACTTCGTAAATATAATTTTATTTTCAAATTTGATAAACTTTCAAATGTCCATATTTATGGAATATTATCATATACGATATATATAAGCAATGATAAATTCAGTAACTGCTGTGACAAAGACTTGTTGCTGAGTTTTCGCTAGGCACAGGCCACAGGCGCAATGGATTTCCGTTCACTGATATCCACCAATATCCACCGACCGAAAAAGGAAATATAGATTTTGTTAAGGAAACACTGGTAAGTTGTGGCGGGAAAATGGGCGGGAAAGACGAGCGGTTGAACGAAAAAGCAAGATTTTTTACATTTTTTGTCTATTTTATGTAAATTTTGACATATTTTCTTTTGTGTCAACAATAAATGGTAGCTCTAGTTATGTTTGAACTTTGAAGAAATTTTGGAATGCAGAAGACCTTGTAAATATGAAATAATACATGGAAAGTTTGCCATGGAATTCTACAAGGTCCAAGGTATGTAAACTAAATAATAGAATATATTACTGTCGTTTTTTGTACGCAATTGTATGGGGTTATTGATTAAGTTGCATTTATCACAATGAAAGTCTAAGGGCTCAGCTGGGCTTTTCCCACCTGCCTCAGATATCAATATTTACATGTGGAATATGGATACATATTATTAAACTTATCCCATTGTCTTTGTTTAAAAACAAGATACGTTTATTGAAATATTGTATATGTGATGACTTATTAATTAATTGATAAAAAGTTGTTCTGCATTTAACCATTGTTCAATTTTTTGGTCAGGCAAGACTTGAAATGTATTTTTTGTTTGTATCTTAATAAAACATAGTTGTGTATCTTTATTAGAAATATGTATTTGAAGGTTTCTATTAAAATATTACAAAATGTGCACCTGAATTCAGCTTTATATATACATGACACTTAATAGCCATATACCAAAGCACAAAATGGCATAAAGTATAGGTGCACCAACACCCATGTCTTGTGTACATATGTTACAGCTACCATATAAAGTAGAAGTAAGTCAATTTTCTACCTGGGGCCAGTTTTAAGGCTCAAATATACCCTCAGGTGAAAATTTAACTTGCTATTAACAAATTCCCTGAAATGGTTGGATGGTTTAACCATGAAATTCCCAGTTTACCCAAACGAAACATTTTTCAAAAATATGTCTACTAAGTCAGTCATGTTCTGGTCTTCCTTGGGGATTGTCTTTAAAAATTCACGTCTGGACTCTGCATAGTGAAGAACTTCTGCAAAGTCATGATCCTTTGCAACTTCGTAAGCATTGTTTGCAAATTTGACAGCCTTCTGTATGTATTCACAATTCACATCAGGGTTTTGATGCCAATATCGCAAATACAGGTCAGACTTGGCTAGCAGGAAATGGAACTCGTTAAAGCCAGTCATGGGTGCTCCTTCAAAATCTTCAGCTGCTTGTAAACTTTCCTTAGCACTTTTTAAGCTCTGTGGTGATACTGTTTGGTTGAAGTTGATGGCATTAAACTTTGGGGATGAGGCCAGGTATAGCATTGCCAAATTAATGTGGACTCGATGCTTTATGTTTGCAGCAGCTTTTTTATAAGCTATGATGGTTTGTGCATGTCCCAGGGCCTGTATATAGTAACTCTCTGCTTTGTCAATCAGTTCTTCTTTTTTGATAGGATCTGGCTCCTCGCTGGCCAAGATGGTGAGTAAAGATGCAGCATTGCAAAGAAACCATGCTGTAATCCACCCTGGCACGATCAACTGCATCTTCTGAAGAGCATCATATGCATATTTGTAACTTTCTTGGTATTTTCTTTCGGACCGTTTGATGGCAGACCAGGAGTAAAGCTCTTGTACCTGAAATATTGCACAGTTTTTCGCCTGTTTTAATAAGGAATGGTATGACTTGAGGAAATCATATGCCTCTTGATGCTTGTTCTGTCTGTATGCCGCAGCAGTGCATTGGAATGTTACAGCTAATTTCATATCAGCATTAGTGTTCATGGGTGTAAGGACTTTCTCTGCGATTCTATTGATTTCTTGCCAGTTTCCATTGTTTCTCAAGTTCTCCATCAACTGCGCTACCTCCATGTATTCCTTTTCCAGCTTGTCTGAGCTCCATCCAGTTGCACTAATACTCTTGTACACTGCTGGTTCAAGGGCTTCAGATCGCCTCCTTGTGCGAGAACTGTAATCATCACCTAATTTGCCACAGTCTTCTATCATCTTCTCTTTCCAAAGTGGGAAGGGAATTCTGGCAGCTTTTCCATTCACAAACTGATAGCTCTCTGGTTCCTTAGCAAACACTCCCCCCGGGCATTTGGCGACCGACAAAACTATGACGAATACGTCGTGACACACTTCGTATCTCGATGTATCGCGTTTCTGAACAACTGGAATAAAATCAATCTTCCAGAAATGTACGTGATCGGAATCTTTAACCGGCCAAATCATATTCGAGAGAACATTCGAGACTTTGCCTTTGATCTTTTCTTGTTCCTTGACATTCGCTACTTGCCCTTCAACGATATACGTAGTGTCATCGATGCCATAGTAAACTTGACCTCCTTTGTGATTGGCAAAAGCCGAAACGTATTGCACCAGCTTGTTTGTTTTGTTTGTGATTCGGTCGGCCAAGGAATTGCTCTTTGTTGTGTCGTCTTTCAAATGTTTGAACTGTACCGTTTGTCCCTCGCGTAAACAATCAAGGGCTTTCTCTTTGTAACGAAACTCCATACAATGTTCTTCGAAGGTCACCTCGGTTATTTGTTGTCGTTGTCGAAGGAGAACACCGACTTTTTCCCAATCACCAAAAGGGATGGCATTAACTTGACAATTCGTTGGTAGATACAAATGGTACTCCACAGTACAGAATCGCTCTGCTGGTTTAACCACGAACCAAAATCCATTATGGTTTGTATCCTGTAATTTGAATGCGTCAGAGACGGTCGCTAAACCAGCAAAATTTGCGACACTTTGCTCGATTCGTCTAGCTATGTTGTCAATTATCTTTGGATGCGATGCCTGGACGTCTGTGGGCGTATATTTGAGAGAAATGTGAAGTATACCTCCGCAATTGCTGTTAAAGAACGCACACACGACCGATGTAATTTCATTTATCTTTTCGTCCCACGCTCTCGACTTTTTAGTATTGTTGTTGCTCAAATGCTTCTCAAGTAACTCGATCGTAACTGTAGTAGGATCGTTCGTACCGAGTTCAGCATTTCCTGCCATCGATATGGAATTTCTCAGTCATTTTCCTCTTGCAAACGCCACTTATCACTGCAAATTTATTACTGTTGTACCGCTTGGCAACTCGTGTTTACAAAGCTTTAAATATCTCAGTTATTTTGTCCAGGGTTTTCCCCTGCCTATGTTTACCAGTGACATCATGAACTAAAGTGTTCCGGTATTGGGCAATCCCCTTTAACACGTCATATTAGAACTGCGGTCAAAGTATTCGTAGTTTTGAGAATCCTGTGCTGGAGTTTGGGAGAGTGGATTTTGCGACAAGTGTTCAGAATGAATTTTTGGGGAGTTGTATATACCTTCGCCCGTCGTAATATTTCTACAATGTGTGCATGTTTGTCTTGGAAACAGTTAACTAGAGAAGGCTTGGCCATTAAACAGAAAGTGACACTGTTCCCTTATGATCTTAATATGAAAGAGTGAGAGGTATTATTGTAAATTTTTAATTTGTTATGAATAACAGTGTGTCAATTAAGTCCAGATCAGTGGTCAAGTCTAACGATCGAGTCATCGATTTTTCCTCGACAACTATGTTCTTTTTCAATGGTATTTACTGCCTATAATATACTGTTTGCCTATGCACCATCTCTTTCACATCCCGTATTTGGTGCTATTTATATGCCATTTGTTCACGGACCACATTTGAAATGTGTTGAAATAATCGGAGAACCTACGTCACATGAAAAAAGAATGCAAGGTCTCTTAATTTTTGCGAGCAGTACGAGGTGGAAGCCTCGAGGTTTGGGATTGCTTCAGCTATAATTATAGTGCTGTTGATCTTAACTGGATTAAAGGCACTTTAACAAAACAAGTATCGTTCCATCTTTTAAAGACACGCCAATATTTCTTGTAAGTCTTAATTTAAAATTTTAAAAGGCGAGGGGATATAGTCATTTATCAGCGTGTGTTAAAGTTTTAATTCATATAATGACTATGGCCTTGGTTAAACGTCGCATTTTGGTAATGTTGAAAGCCGGTTTTCCCCTAGTAGGAATTTTCGATGGAACCAAATTTTCCGCTCGATTTTCTTTTCAATTGTTTCAATTGTGAAGGGAATCCACTACGGTCGAATTCTAACAATTGAAAAGAAAATCGAGCGGAAAATTTCGTTCGCTCGAAAAATTCCGCCTAGTGGAAAACCGACTTAACAGCACCTTTAGGTCTATGTTCGAAAAATGAAATCACAAGTGCGTTAGTAAATAATATGATTTATTTTGGCATTTGTTTGCAACCGTGTTTCAATTTTAAAGCTGATGGCGATGCCATTGTGAATTTTTGGTGCCAACCGGCAATTACCATATGAAAATTCCTCGAAATTAAATGATCAGAAAACTGAAATTTCCTTTCAAGGCCGGAAGTGGTCGTGTAAAGTTTATCACGCTTTGAACACACTTTAGCGAAGCTTATTTCGAAAGTTTCTTCTCAGATTCAGACAAAGGAACCAATGAAATACAAGCAGTCAACCAGCAGTCTCACTCAAGTCAATCCACTGCATATACAGGGTGAAGTGCTTCGTTTATTTCAAATAATTTGTGAACGTTTATAATAATATAGTACTTTGTGTTCGTACGATGCAATGCAAAGCACTGAATATATACGTTGCGATTTGTTACAACACAAGGAGACTTGCAGTATGGCAGCATTGAAGAAGAATTTCTCATATTGAGAAAGACGTTGACGAGAACAATTAGCAAAGAGTCTGTTCTTAGGAACATCGAAAGTGAGGGTATAATATGTAATGAATTTTTACCGACATGCACATAATGCGTATATAGTTTGTGTGTGCGTGTTGACCACAAAGTGATTACAGCTATAAAATTTTAAAACCGAACTGCCGGAACTTTAACGGTAATAATATTGCCGGAACTTTAAAGGTAAGTGTATAGTTATACCAGAAGTATAAAGCGCTTACAATGTGTATTGACTTTCGCGTATAAGCCAAAGTTTAAAAATACTCTCACAAATATTGTGAATGACTGACCCTCATCTTATCATTCTTGAGCATTAAATATGCATTTCCATTGAAAATTGAAAATTTGCATGCATAGAAATATTTCAGCTCAGTAGTTGAATACTTTAAATTACATTATAATATAAGTATGATATAACGAGCAATTTGATTGGCTACCGCGCGTGCATTGTGAGGCCATAATGCACGCTTCTGGCTTCTGAAGTTTTTGTTGCTAAGCGACATCTTAAATAACATGTAAGGAGAATTTCATCTCGAGAAGCTTGTAAAACACTCGGCTACGCCTCGTGTTTTACAAGCTTCTCTCGTATTCTCCCAACATTCCCCCATCGTGCATTATTACACCATAAAGGCACGCGACTCGTTTTTTAATTCTTAAGTATCTGCCATTTAATCTAAATGCCTTTAAATCCCTGAGCAAAAGGTCCCGCGTTTAAAGAAGCCTAGTGTCTACTAGGTTGAATTATTGTTAACCGCGAAACCATGACGCGGAATTTTATCAATAGTATAGCTTGTCATCATTCAAGTTATTATTAGTCAAACTATATATGCAAGAAACCTCCCGACGTTTCAGCTTTCCTGCCCATATAAGTTGAAAATAGAAATCCACATTTATTTCCCCGTTTCCTAGCGATTAAAAAGTTATTATAAAAAATAACGTTATTCTAGAGCGCGTCAACGATCTACCAAACAGCATGGAAGAAGAAATTGATGTTTCGGTTGCGGAACAGCGACTTAGAGCAGCGGGAACCGATCCATCAAAACAAGTGTCGCCCCTCTTCCAACTCGGGGAATGGTACTTGAAAAAAGCAATGGTCGTAAAAGATGCTGCTGATTTCACAAAGGCTGCCGCACTTTACAACGCAGTTCTGGTAAGATCGAAACTTGCAGATCATGAAATAGACGGAGAGAAATAACCAGAAGAATTGTTGAGACCACTCAGCAATTTTTGCACATTTTTGGAGGCGGTGAAAACGTCGCGCTGGACGAGATTCGCAATGAAATTGATTCTCATAAGGAGTTCCTTGCCAACGAAAGAAAAGTCTTTAAAAAGCGTCTTAATGATATCGATTCTCGTTTTAATAGGAGAGATAAAACCGAAGATCATTATAAGGTATTGAGGAATTTATTTATTTCGAAATTATAACAAGATTTTTGTGGATTTGTGAATTCAGATGAAAATCTTTATGTGCATGACTTTTCACTAAGTGGAACCAACAAAGAGGCGAAAGTACTTATCACGATAGGAAGCTTATGCCTAAGCAGTTGTTTCACCCCAATTTAGTTCCATACAAAGTTTGTTTCACTCAAACTTGGATTCTACAATATATTTCGGAGTTCAACACAGGCATTTAACATGACCCTATAGACCTAAAAGCGACATTGGAGGAATTAGACTCCCGAACCAATTTCTGCTTGGTATAGAGTACCGTTGCCAAACATTTTCGCCTCTTTGGAGAATAATAATTAAATATTCAAAAATATATTTTGTTTAAGGGCCACGCAGAAAAGATACAAGACCTTTTCCGCGACATTCAAGATATGTATATCAGACTGGTAGCAATGTTAGCCAACGAGTGTGAAAATAAGCTTGGTCGACCACCCTGTGACTATGCTATTATTGGCCTTGGTTCGGTGGCTCGTATGGAAGCAACTCCTTATTCAGATCTGGAGTTTGCCATTCTATACTCAGACCCAGCCATAGGAGACAAGATTAACTACTTTCGCGTTCTGAGCTATCTTCTTCATTTAAAAGTTATCAATTTGGGGGAAACTATTTTACCAGCTTTGGGAATCGAACAGCTCAACGATTTTGAAGACCCAAAACGGAATTGGTTTTATGACTCGGAAACGCCTCGAGGAATTTCGTTTGATGGCGCAATGCCGTGGGCTTCCAAAACACCGCTAGGAAGAATGGCAACGAAGAATAAGCCCGCGTTAGAGTTGATCAGAACACCTGAGCAAATGGCTGAATTGCAAGATGAAGAAACTGCGGTGAAAGAAGGATATCACTTAGGTGAGAGTGCTGGGCGTTGTTGGCGGCGGGATGGGGTATATTGAGGAAAAATAATCTATCCACATATTCATATGTAAATGCGATCACTAAAATAAGCACAGATGGGCTTATGAGCATAAACATAGTTTTAACAACTTTTAGTTCTTCAGTAGCCTTCTGGGAGTATTTTCTACCCGTTTAATGACAGCTTCCAATTTTTGCTAAAATATTTGCACGACTGATCTGTCTACACTTAGGGTGACTATACTTTGTATTATCAATAGCTTGTAATAGGAGAGTTTTCCTGTAGTATATTTGTACATGTGGTATATAGTTTTCATATAATTGTTATTATTTAGCTGATATTATGTCCCGAGTTGCACTACTGTTTGGCGAGCAAGCATTAATAGCGGAGTACAATGAACGGGTGGCCGAGAAGTTAAACACAAAATCAACTGCAGTGGAAAGTATATCAGAGGGAAACTCACCGACAGTAGGCGTGAACCGAGGGATCAAACAGCTGCTGCATGACATTACCAACTATGATCCGTACGATTCCTTTCTTGGTATGTCCTCTTACATGGGCGCTGTTTTCGATACAAAAAAGGAATTCTATCGTCTCATTTCGCTAGTACTTTCCGATTTAGGACTGATATTTAATATCAGATCTGCCTCGCCATGGCACGTGATTTCAGAGTTGCAGAATCGAGAAATCATCGACGAGTTCGAATCAGCTAACGTGAATGTGTGTTTATCAATTGCAAACGAAATTCGTCTGAAAACATACTTTGCTAATGAGGGTCAAAAGGAAGTACTTTCGCCTGTGCCTGGAGATGCAAAGACAGCTGCAGAGCAACGTTCCAACAATTGTAACACAGAACAACGTATGGATGATTCTCCTTTCTATCCTGATTTCGATGAAGACGTGGTAGTGCGTCTTTTAAGCACTAGTTTTGATATGCAAAAACGATGTGAAGAGTTTTGCATAAAGTATAATAAATGCAACGAAATCAATATCAGAATACTCCAGAATCCAGTCTCCTATTTCTCAAAGGCAAGTTTGAAAGGGCATTTCTATTTTCGTCTCCAAAACTTACCGAAAGCTTTAGAAGCGATGGAATCCATACCTGAAGATAATAAGGATCCGGGCACCCTTTACGGTCAAGCTCTTGTTTATCTTCGTAATGAAGAGAACGAAAAAAGCATCGAATACTTGGAAAAAGCACTGGAAGCGCATTTCAAGAATGAAGAGATGTCCAATCTTCATGTCCTTCAAGGTATGAGTAGTTTAGCAATGGCACTGCTACTCTCCGGGGAGTACGAGAAAGCCAAGTTTAGACTGGAAGAAGCCATAGTTAAACACAATGAAATCTATGGTGAAGGTTCACAGACAATCGAACTCTGTTTCTTGATGCGCCGTCTGGCTTCCGCTTATTCTGACCTGGGTGATTCAGCATTAGCTTTTGAAACCCTTCGAAAAGTTGAAAGAATCCAGGGAAGCCTAACTTACGTTCCTGATGATGAAAAAATAAAAACCTATTACGTCATGGCATGTTCGCTAACTGCGAAAAAGCAATATTCGGAGTCACTGGAATACTTGAAAAAAGCGCTGCAACTTAGTCACAAGTTGTTTGGTAAACATAATCTCAGTATTGAATTGGCTTCAATCTATATGGGGGCGGGCGTTGTTTATGAACGTTGTCTTCTATATGACGAGGCGGCGTCTTGGTACGAACGAAGTTTGGAATTGTTCCATTTGATATTTGGTAAAAATCCTTGCCGAGGTTGGTTGTGTACATTATTGATACTTTATTTCATTACAGATAGTCTGTTCAATGGGGCATTCCAGCTAAAGACTTAGTAACATCGCATGCATGATAGCTACTAATATGTAAATAAAACAGTTTGCCAACTTTTTAGCTTATGTTGCACCATACTGCAGTGCTTGCTCTCATCGAGCTTTTTGACCCCACAACTCTTGCTGTATTTCGTATTTCTGTAAAATCGCATTTGTATTTTGGGCGAATAGTGCTATTTGATAAAAATTTATACAACATATAAATGGTCAATATAATTTTTTCGGAATTTCTTTGTTTCCACATAAAGATGCATGTACGCACCTGGCCTTCGTACATCCGTACTAACACGTTCAATAATTTTTGTCTCAGGTAAAATTGTCTGTTTGATGCAGTTGGGAAAATTACATTCTCAAAGACTGGAAACGGATAAATGTGTCGAGAGTTTACAGAATGCACTAAAAGAGGCGAGAAGGTTCAACCATGACAAGCCTTATTCCCTACATGCTCTTGTTTTAATTAGTCTTGGAGAGGCTATGCAAAAAGCTAAAAAGTTCCATGATTCGCTTCAGCATTTTGAAGGAGCAAAGGAAATCATGAGTAAGATCCCTGCATCTAATGGTAACGACGGTCTTAATGCAAAGATTCTTTACAGCATGGGGAACATTTACGACGAACTTGGTAATTTATCCAAGGCACTTCGGTGCCTTCAAGACGCCTTCGGCCTATATTCCCGATATGTTGAAGAAGATGAAGCTAGGAATAAAAACCTGGCGATGGTTTGTATGAATATCGCGTGTGTTTCTCAAATGATGGGAAATATTATACAAGCTAAGGATTACTTCACCAAAGCCGCCGTATTCTTCAGAAAGATTCCGCTGACCAAACCTATATGCTCATGTGCTGTGGCAAATCTTTTTAGATTAACCTTGGTCTGTGAAGCTATCGGAGAAACTGATGAAGTATTGAAGCATTTAGAAGAGGCGAGAGATGTTGCGAATGCTATCGGGTTTAAGCATGTCATGGTGTTAGATGTGTTGCACAGGTTAAGCAAGAAATACAATAACGAAATGGGATCCTTCGATAAATTCAAAATTTGTTTTGAAGAAGCTGTAGAAATGGCTAACTGTCTGCCTGAAGAGTATGAGTCCATGCCACCTTCACTCTTAGAGGTCATTGACGTGCTGAAAACCTAGATAACTTCTTTCTTTCTTAAACTGAGAAGAATATCAGCATTGTATTGTATTTATTTTATTAGCTATATTAAGCCCAGGTTCAGCGCTCCTGAATTAGTATCTGAATTTTGGATCTTTACGACGGATAACTGACTGATTTTAAGTACTGTTCTAAGTGCATGCGTGCATTTTATCGAATAATAATCGTCAATAAAGGATCATTCCTAATGGTGTCCTGCGAAATTATTGATTTCCGGTGCGCTTCTTTTGTCTAGCACTGTGCAAAATTTGTGCTCATTTACCCATGGACAGCTGACGTGTCTTACAAAAACACCCAAACTTTTCACCAAGACTAAAACGGCACAGATCCCTCCACCAATATCCGAGTGCATGCAGTTTTCAAATGCCTGCCATTTTCGAATTTTGGGTTAGGGTTAGTTTGTTTTTCTGGATGTTATCTCTTACCCAGGGCCGTCACAGAGTTGAAAAAAAAGCTGCATGCGGGTACACGGGTTTGCTTTGAATGAGGTTTGTGAGGAGTGTTCAAAGTTGAATACTCTAATTGATCACGTGCATGCACCAAAAAAACAAATATTTCTTTATGCTGGTTGCCACTTGACTCAGTGACGTAACGTCATTTTGAGGAAGGTTTTCAAAACTTGAAATCCTACCGGAGGAAGGTTGAACTCTTTGCAACTCTGGGTCGTCAAGAGGCAAGCAGACCCATTCGGCCTATTTATGTAAATAACTATCCGTGGCGAAAGAAAATACTTTGGTTGGCCCAAATTTATCCACTGTTATTATATGCAGAGTCAAATCGTTACATTTCCTTCGAACCAAATTATGATTTGTGTAAGAAATCTATGAAGTTCTAAACGATCGATTTATTTAAACGAATCGAAGGGTCGATGAATACGTTTGGTCTACTGGTGATGGATAATGTAATGTGTTTTTGAGGCTATTCCCGTTTTTCCTTCACCGCTGTAAGTTAAAACAGTTTTCCAGTCACATTATTATATGTTGGTATGCATCCGTACTATCAGCCTACTGTCGGCGGTCTCTTCCAGTTCATTTACTGGTATATACAATAGTATTCGTATAATTCATTTACTGAAAATGACAACAAGTATATTTATATCTCATATTTGGTGTTCTTCTTTGCAATGCGAACTTCTGTAAAAAGGAACTCCCTTCGCACCCAATCTCTGGGGTCAAACTTTTCCACTTGGATTCGTCAAACCATTGGGTAAACTGTATTATACATTGCAGAGACTCGATTTTCCCTGGGCTACCAGGCGCTCCTCTGTCGCCATTTGCACCCTTGGTCCCAGCCTTTCCGTCGCTCCCTCTATCACCGGGCGGTCCGGTTGGGCCGGTCGGACCTGTCTGTCCGGTTATACCCGGTTCTCCTCTAGGTCCAGGTGCCCCTGGGAGACACGATGTTCTGATGATGTTCGATGGAGAGGTGGTCGTACTTGGATTGCTACACGTACCCGAAGGCCCTGGTGGTCCCGGTGGCCCTGGTTGTCCGTCTCTTCCCTAGTGCATTCATTAATTATTTTATTCATGTGATTATGGTGTACATGCAATAATCAGACAGTTAGTTGCGTTTGAGCCAGAATTTGATGTGGGAAAGGGTAGGGCTATGCATAAATGTCAGCGTCAGTCGAAACCTGCGTTTTTCTCTCTTGTTTAATCTTGCCTAAAGCTAAACGAGTCTCGTTTAGCCCACTGCAGGTTCCGAAAAAAAAACCCTTTAAGAATCCATGCAATCTGATTGTCTTTAATGCTAGTATTTCAACGCTATGTAATTAGACCAAGTATAAAATGCACACAGTTGTGCAATGTTCCCATCTTACTCGGTTTACTCAGGTTACTCAAGTGAGTTTCTGTTTTGGAAACGTTACTCCACTTCTTGATAACCTCGAGACATGAGGAGCTATTAGTATATCGGGAAGCACTGTTTGCAAAGGACTTATTGCGCATTCCTATTCTATGTAGGAACGTACAAGAATATCTTACCGCAAGACCTGTTGGCCCAGGTGGACCAGTTGGTCCTGTACTTCCTTTGATTCCTTGTCTTCCGATTATTCCAGTCTAATAATGTTATACGTAAAAATTATTAATAGTTGTAAAGATATCATGAACAATTCTTATCGTTATGTGATCATGATGGGTTTGTGAAAACCATGTAAAAACTAAACCCTAACTCAGGAAGTGACACTGTTGTATAACGTCGCTATGGTAATTTGTGAGAAAGTCGCGTCCAAACTAGGATTTCAAATTGTGTTTGCAAAAGTATGTTTTGCAAATTTTGTTTTATTAGTAGCTAAAAGTTAGTCTAATCCAGTCTATGTAAGAACTATTGTTTGATGCTGATCATGCAATTTTTGTGTCATTACAAGGCATCGAGAAAAGGCATATAAATGTAGACGATTAGCCTCTAGCCACTTAATTTTTACTTTTAGTAGTCACACACGCGAGTCTTACCGTTCCAGGCTGTCCTCGTATCCCTTGCCTTCCATCACGGCCATCTGTTCCCTGAGAGTAGACAAAAACGAATAGTAACGATTTATTTTCCGTTTTTTTTATAGCATGGAGTCGCACAACGGAAAAACACACGGGGAAATCATAAGAGTCTGCATTTTTTGAATTCATCCGATCTCTTAACTGTAAATGCAGTTTTGGTTGTCGTGTTTGGCGAATGAAGGGACAATACAGGTGAGGGTACATGCAGGCTAAGTTCTTTGCATACGTAACCTTCTAATCCCAGCTTATACGCCTCAATGTCTAACAAGTAACGTTCTAACGTGGGACAGGTCATTTATATAAGCGTTATTACGTCATTAACGTTTGATAAATTGTCGTATTCCTCGTTATTACGTCACACCAATGGTGAAGATATCAACGTCCCAAGGGAGCGGGAATGTGAAACCGACACTGATACGCGGGAGTCAACGGATATGATTTCATATGCGTGCAGAGTCTTACTAAAAAGAATAATTAGATCATGACCATGCGAACCCCAAGAATTAAGGGTCTGTTTAGGCAACTGCGTTTTTGAATGATTGCGTGGTATTTCAGTTTGCAAAGTCGCGCGTTGATACCGAGGAGCGCAAATCAGTATTTTGCTGTCTCCTGAAGGTCAATCAATAATCCAAGCTTAGATTTTTTGAAGGTAAGTTGCCGTGTCCAGTGTTATGATTAAATCGGTGGCTTACCCCTTGGCCAGGAGGCCCAGGTGGTCCTGCAGGACCATGTCTGCCTCGTGCACCTTTTTGTCCTCGGCGTCCTCGACTGCATGGACATTGCTAGAAGGAAATAACATCATAATTATGTTCACATTAGACCATGTCCGTAGGAGGGTACTAAAAGTGGGTTATAGGAGAGGATGCATGCGAGATGAGCATGCTCCAAAATTTTGGATAACCTAAACGTGGAAGATGCAGATAAGTACTAATTCTAATTCACCTAAAGTGTACTTCTATTCATCTATAATGGTTGAAAATGTAACCATAACCTAGTTACGTTTACCAATAACTTTCTATTATTCAATCTCTGATAAGAACCGCACGAGGTCGTTTTTAGCAAATCGTACGTCAATTTTATCTTTTTGTGTGAATGCTGATTGATGCATTTTCATTCTTCTCGACCACACAAAAAGACTACGAAATATGCCCTCGATTCAGCTAATTTATGAAACTATTGGAACAATCGATGCCAATGGAAGTATAATTGATGATACGAACTCAAATTGATTTAAATGTTCCCGATCTCAACGTGTGCATGCATATAACTTTGGTGGCATGACTCTCATGGTGGTATTTCTAGTTGGTTCTAAACTCGTTGCTCTCTCTCCATGCCCCTGCAATTCTGTCGAATGTGCATTTCAGGTTACAAAAATTGCCATAGGAGAATCTCAAAAGCGTAAATTCTTTGAATGGGACTTGATTCATGCAACCCTAAACCTACTCTTTGGAGACGATACGCAATAGCATTTGCACAATCTGACATTTATTGGCGCAGGAGCGTTGCTCTCGAATTGCATTGAATTATGTTTGTACTGAATGGGATCATACATTTAAGGCGAAGGTGGGATAATAATGGAAGTCCTAGAGAGTGGGGATGATTGTTTTTTTCATGGTAGTACTCTATGATACAAAATCTGTCGTTTTTCCTCCCACCGACAAAAATGATCACTCTTATTTGAACTACATATTTTGGTGATTACGCTCGTGTGACGCTTACAGTGCTGCATATGCGATTAGTGACAATATGCACAACATCTGTTTTGAAATACTTTGTGCGTCGCTTTTACTTCGCCTCTTTTCTATCGTTTATATGGTAATCAATTATCCGACACAATTTCTCCACTGCAATTTATCTATCCGCTGCAGCTGATCTCTGTATTTCGTATTTGCATGCTCTATAGAATGAACGTATTCTCTCATTTCGTAATATTTGGCCTAGTTATAGCTAGCGATCAAGTAATTGTTTTTCTTCTTAAAACCACATGTTATATTAGTTCTAGACGCTTCCGAAAGTCTTCATCCCCTTCTATACCTTGGATATCACGTTCTAGAACGCTCACATGCTCTCTCGTGTATCTTCTCATTCTCGCTAGTTCTATCCCGACGGTCTAGCGCGTATTGTTTACCCCTAATTACATCATATCGTTTGAGATATTAGTTAATTCAATCATCTCGACTATTTGGAGATTAAGATAAGAATCAGTCATTTTAAAAAATCCCGTCGAATGGTTCGTGCGTGGGAACAAGACGCATGCCATCAATTCTTACACAAATCAACAATATTTTCTGGCAACGCGCGTGTTGGCGCTCAATAGCGATGCCACCCAAATTTTTTCTTCGTTTTCTGTGTCATCTAAATATACCAATATTTATTTTTTGAGGGTAATAAAAGGCAATGGAATTATATTTGTTCTAGCTACAAATAGTTTGACAATTTTGAAAATTCAAAGCAGACTATCGTTGCATGTTAGTAAGGTTGCATGGACCTCAACTTCCAGAAAAGTAACTCGTTAGACATCGTTTAACGTCGTTTGTTTCCTGGATTTTAATGCATAAATAAACTGACCCAACTTGAACAATCTGAGTTACAAAAAGGAAATAAATCAAATTTGTTTATTATGCGACCACAACTCGATTGTAACATTTGCGTGTTTTACTAAGAAATAAACCTTTGATTTGGTTGAAATATTTAAGCTGTGATCTTTGCATGACCGTGTCCAATTGTTATTGCCTCTAGTTGGCTAGGTAATCATCAAAGTAGCTGCGATGTAAATTCATAGTGAATGCCAGAATTAACAGTAAATTGTTCATTTGACTCAAAATTGAATTGTGCACGAGTGAGGTGTACTCATTAGTTAGATGGTCTGAATATCTTTTTTTATATCTTTATTATTAATCAGAATCTCATGCCCGCAGATTCGATCCTGCCAAGCAGGGAAGTAACGCTGATTTTTTTCGCTTTTTAAGTTCATTTTCATTATATACTAATGAACGACCACTTTTATTGACCTCTTATAAGAAATGCAGTCATTTGGGCAACTTAAGTCCTCGATTAATTGAGCATGTTTGGTGTACAAAGGTGTTAGAAATGGGGTCGAAATTTACGTTGTAATGGTTCAAGATCAAAGTCGTGCGAGAAGAAAAAAGAGGACGCTGCCGCTGGGTGTGTCAAATATTACATTTCATTTATCCGAAGACCCACGTCGGTCGAGCTGTCCGCGTTGGTCCCTCTTCTCTCAGCGTGCGACTGCGCATGGAACTGGATTTAATCTAGAATCAATTAAATTAAAATTACCAGCTCGATTCATGCATTTGAGCATTAATTTTAACTACACGTACCGCTGTGTTTGATCATAAACACGCAGAAGTTCCGCGTATGATTGCGCGAAAATAGTCGAGATGCTATTGTTTTAGATGAAAACAAATTGCTGTATTTTTGTCACGTTTATACCCACCACAAAGCGATGCTAAAAATTCCATTCTTCCCATGCCGAATGCGTTTTTCTCAGCATCATTTTCTAAATTAAGTTCCTTCGAAAATTCGCGAGAAAAACTGTGGTATCATCTTAGCGTATTGGAAAGCGGATGGAAAATTATCCTCAATTAGTTTAGCTGGTTTTCTTATGACTCATATCCTTTCTAATTGCATTTTAATGGCCATTAGAGGATTTGTCTCACTAACCGCCTTATCTGTTGTACGAAAATACGTCGACACTTCGTTATGAACTCGATTAAACGAGGCTAAATATTTCGATGACACACGTTTTAGTCATGGATACCCAAAACGAAATCAACAAAGCGTATGATAGAAAATTTGGTTTGTCAATAGAATGAATGTTTTTCCTTTTTGATTGATCAGCATAATACTGCTTGGTCGCCAGTGGTCTGCAAAACTTTCGAATTATCATAAACATCTTTTAGACTTGACTATCAGATGCAGTTGTAAGAATTGCAACGTATTTCATCTGAAAAGATATTTCTTTTTCCTCAGTTTATATCGGTAAATCACAGCCTATGTACCGAGCGCCAGTGTTTTTCCTAAATCCTTTTCTGAGCATAAATATTTGGAATTTGAATGGAATGTATTCATAAATATCGTTTTGTTTGACATAAATAAACCGGCGAGGAGAACCATCCCTCCTAGTCAAAATTATCCCAAAACGGCGTAAAATTTAATGTGTCATTCATTATTGATGCACAGAAAGGGTATGCAAAATTCATGGCTGGCAATATATCTCTGCGTAAATAAATCACATTACATCAATTAAATATACAGCGCACTGTCCCATTGAATGAAACTCAAAAGACAAGCTACACTTTGCCACGAATCAGGGTATATGTGTAATATTTCATTGCATTTCCTCAAAGCAGAAACTCGAATTCACAAATCTCGAAGCTTGTTTTACTTGCCGAATGTAATTACACCATCAATTAATGCACGAAAATAGTTTACTTGTTGCTTGACATGAAAACTAATCTTACTGTTTTTGCCACACTTCAATGTGACGGTGCAATTGAAGTTGAACATTTGCAGTGAAAATACTAGCACAGTTGTAATACTTACGACCTTGCATGAGTGCTTGCGAATTTATTTTAGTCACATGTTGCGAAATCTCAAACTCATGTTGGCGGACGATTCTCGAATAAACCAAATTAGAAACAAAAGTTTATTGACATCGATTTTCACCCAGCATATCAGTCAATTTCAAAGAGTGTACCTTGTTGTTTTAAGCAGATTATGTATTTACAAGTCTTTTCTTAGTCAATATTGAACTAAGGTCGCTTTCAGTCACGCGTTTCTGACACGCATGTAGGTATACACATGCACGAAATGGTTGCATTTCACGACATGCATTGCAATTTTGCGAAAAAAACCTGTTTAATAGCTAATGCTGGTAGAGAAGGAGAGAGTGTTTGAGGAGTGTTACTCATGTTGTAGCTAACTTGCCAACTCTTGTTTCCTCTCGTTGATAATAGTTTCTCCTGTATCAAAACTTTCAGAGTATCAAATCTCATGCAATTTTTCTTTCTCTCACTCCCCGAACTATCATGCGTGCGTTCATTTTCTGACTTTCTTCAACCCAAGAGTAAACACAAGCTGCATGGATTCTGTCAGGCTGTTACAATTAGAAACAAATAAAAAAATGAATGTGCATTGTGAGTGTTTTAATCTAGTGAAGTAATTAAGGTACATGAGCAATCAATCTTTTCCAGTTTGACACGTCGTGGTCCAACCACTTTTGACTGGGTCTAATTGGCGATATTCTAATCCATATAGGCCAGAAAACTGATATTCATTAAAGTGCCTATATCACTTGTGGGATCTTTACGGATTTGAATAGAGCTTGAAAAATTAGTTTATAAGTTCTACAACCATTTTTGATATAATTAAATAGTTTCGAAAATACGTCGGTTGTGAGGACTGGGACTCAGGAATGATTTGCAAACACGCCGTCTTTTATAATGTAAACATGAAAAGTTTCACTGGCGATATAGTTTGCGCTTTTCAAGAAAAAAATGCGGGAACGGTGCGTTGTGTATGGCTGCAGCAACTGGGCGAGTTTTTCTCAAAATATTTTACGTTATTGGAAGATCGAGGTAAATTACAATTGATTTTATTATGTTTGACAAGAACTCGGTTCCTGAGTTCCAGGCCCCCAAGCACGACGGAAATTTAGGCAAATCGTCATGTTTAGATGTAAATATTTTCCGAACTATTTAACTATATCAAAAAGGGTTGTAGAACTTATAAACTAATTTTTCAAGCTCTATTCAAATCCGTAAAGACCCTACAAGTGATATAGGCACTTTAAATCTCGATTATACCCTAAACGTTTCGTAGAGATATCAGTTGCCGCGCTCACTGATAATGAATTGCCTTTAATCCTAGCTGTGTTCACTATATGGGCTCAAATTATCCTTTAGTAATTGTCTAATCAAATGCTTACCAGAGAATGTCTTTAAGCTTACGTACGTGCGCCGAGCTGGTTTTACTAGGAACTTACTAGGAAATTGGACGCGTTGTATAACCAGAGCTATAGCTACAACTCGTTTTAGGGCCTGTGGTTGCTTTTAGAGGTTTAAGCTGTTTTCATTTAGGCGATTTTAGCCCTTTTAGCAAAATGCTTTTCCGCCAGCCAATCACGTTCAGAAATTTGTATGTAGTTCGCTCTAGCATGCAAACACGAAGGTGAAATTGGAAGGAATTCTAATTTCTAAACGCATAATAACGGCGACATAGCCTCTATATATTCAGGGTGAGTAATGATGCCTTTCACGCGCAATAACTACAGCTTTATCATCTCTGTCACGATTAGAAAGCGTTATTTATCATTTAATTTTATGCATGTTAAAATGCATTTTTGAGAACAGGACAAGTAACTGAAGTAAGGCCTAGGTTAAACGTCGCATTTTGGCCGCGTCGAGTGCAAATTAAACAAAAGATAATGATATGGTAATTATTGGTGGATTATCCATTGTTTAAATGTCATTCATATTGTGATCATGGAATAGCCAATAACACTTATAACCATCTCAGATGATTTGAAATGGTTAATTCGCATACAAGCTGAAAAGGTCTATAGCTGAAGCGCAGCATAGCGGTTGTGATTAATCAGAAGATAATTAACCCAAATGTGCAAATCTTTCTCCGTCTCCATTGGGATTAAAAATGCATTCCAATAGTGCGAGAGATAATAAGACTGTAGTCAACTGAGCCTGTTGAACACAATGGAGTTGTGAAATTCAGCCTGTGACAAGTTCTTAGCAAATTTGAATATATAAAAGCTCGGCTTATTTTTTATTCAACATGTGGCTGAATGAACATATGAGACATTGGTGGATATGCCATGATTTAAACAAAGCTTCCTAGTTGAGCACCGATATTTCAGTTCAAATGACTCAAATAAATAAGCTTGATGGATATAAACAAAGCGTTAATAACTTAACATCATGCTTGCGAAGCGTATTGGAATAGAATTCTTTTGAGATGGTCTTGTGTGTAGTAATAAACTGTGTGCCTGATTCACTCTGTGGACTTGCGGCGTTTGCCTTTTTTGTGCTAGTTATGCTTTTAAACGACATGGCAATGGAATTAAAGCAACTTACATTTCGACCTGGCAGCCTATGCAGTGTCAGTGAATATTGTATTTGACTGAACAAGAAAGAGCCTGAATCGAAGGTAATTTGTATCACTTTCTCTGTCAATTAGACCCTTTTACCACCCCCCTTATAAACCCGAAACTTATCAATTTTATAGCAAGAACTTTCCAGTTAACGTTGTTCAGAGAGACGTAATGCAATCACTAGATTACTCAGTGGTGGGGGTATTGTTTTGCACAGCAAAGCGGCCATTTTGAATTCCTAATTAGATGGCTCTATAACTGGCGGTTACCCTATCAAAACGTTACTTGGCTGATTTTCATATATAAGTTTCGCGTTTCCTGCGGTCACAATTACGAATGACTTCATATTAGCATTGCTGATGATTCCAGCAAACAGTTTTTTGTGCGTCATTGTTTCAAAAACATAAACATCAATCATTGATCTTTGCATTGCCTAGGAGGTCACACCATTTTTTTAAGTTGATCATTCCGTTTATTTATTATCAGGAATATTTTCGCTTTTCAGTATACGTTAATGACGAGTGTTTATAGGTAATGATGCGGTTGATGCCGTGATGGGACTTCAACGTCGAATATTTTTATTATTGCAACCTCGTTATTCACAAACCTTTCTACTATTCACCAATTTCGAGTTCACGGCAAATCATAAAACGCCTAAAAACACGAGTATCGTAATGCGCAGAAATGGAAGACATTTGCAAGTCATTTTCCAAGGTAATTTGATCATGAATAAAAAAAGCGCGCAGGAAGACCGTCGAACATTTGCATAATCCGCGCATTAGACTGACAGCCTGGGAAGGGGATTACGCTGAGACCTTGCGCCCTTGCGCAAACGCCGCAGCACCTCACTAATGTTGAAAGACAAATGGTGAAAATGCGTTAATCAAATGAGATCTAAATTATATTTACACCGCTTGGTTAGCTCGCGAGATATCACATATATTAATGAGTGCGAAAGGTCACAATGTTTTGCCAAGTTTGAAATGCCAAATTCGCCAATTTTCCGTATTTAACAGTGATTAGATTGTGCCGCCTCTGATAAGCGGTTTCAAAGCTGGATTATTGTTTCTGGATTGTATACAACTAAACAATGCATTTTAACAAGTTTAGCATTTCGTTAACGAATTTACTTGTGACACGTACGACATAAAACTTCAAAGATTGCTTTGTTGGACATCATATCTGATATCATAAGAAATTTGAAGTCTTTTTTTCAAAGTTTCTGAACATGATAATAACAAATATTTTTATTGAAGCTTTAAGCTTTCCGGAAAACATTGCTGATTTGTTATTTCAATTCGCGTTAATCAGGATGTCTAAATGTTTTAAAATTTATTATTTAAAAATATTATTTTAGCCGTTGAAATTCATTAATTGGTCGCATACAGCGGTGAAAAAATCTTATTTTACTATAACAATAATTTATCATGAACTCTTTTTTAATCATTTTTATATGGGCCATTCTAAAATTATGGAAAAATGAATTGATGAATTGGTATTCACTATCTGCAGGTGTCAAATGAATTCACCTTTTATTTTGCTCTAATTTCAGTCCTAAAATTCGCGTTTCGGAGCATTTTATACTCTGGGAAATTTGATATAAGTCAGTCTCTGGCCAACACTTTCTGGCCTGTCAACTACATATGCGTACTATGAAAGGTATTTCTCTGAAGTTAGCCGCGAGCTCCAGTTTGCCGTAGTTACGGGAAGTTAACATGTATGGGCGGTTTCGTTCCGACTGTGATTAGATAATCCCTGCATTGAGAGATAAGAAGATTATTGCAGGCGAAACACAGGGATGTTTGTCGATGCCAAATTAATGTGAAACTGTTTTATGATTGCCGTGTTGTTGAATTTCTCAAATAGGAATAAGCCGATCGGAAACAAATTAAGGGAACAATTGTATCATGTCGGAATCTAGGATTTAGAAATGATTACAATTGTAAGCATGTATATTAAAGTATAATTTCCATGATTGTCTATACATAAAGGTCATAACTGTCTATACATATAGTTGTTGATTCGAAAAACTTTAACCTAAACCTTAACTTCTACTATGTCTATAGTGCTATATTATTGATTGAAATTTAAGCCAATTAAATTTAAAAACCATGACCGCCGACTATTTAAAAAGTAAGCAAGTAAAAAGAAAATTCCGAATAAACAGGACATCTTGAGAATCGAAATATAATTCAAGCAAGACACAGATTAAGACTGTAAATTTTCGACTTTATTACAAAGTTATCTTCATTTCTGTCTGAAGAAGACTTTACAGTCGAAAATTTACAGTCTGTGTCTTGTTTGAATTATATTTTGATTCTCAAGATGTCTTGTTCATTCGGAATTTGCTTTGTACAATATAAAGTCAGAGTAAAAGAACTAGAAAAGCCAGCCTGCATTTGGCTGTGTCTATGGCACATGGTACTCCATGCTACGATGTTTATTAGAACGTACAAGGTCATGGTCATCATCACCTCTGGGTTTTGGTCATGTATAGTTAATCCGTATGAGAATTATGGCCAAGGTTCAATGTTGTATACAAGTTTTATAATGTTTTCGCATCATGGTGCAACCCCCCAAAACTGTCCCCGATAGGTGGTGTACCCATTCTAATTAACAAATAAAACAATTAACACTACATGAAACACCTTTATAAAACTACTAACCTTTTTTTTGCAATCTAAGCCCCATTTGTTCGTTAACTTGTCCTTCTTTATAACACAATCCTAGGAAAAAAAAGTTTTTTCAGCAATTAGACAAGATAAAAACAATCTCTATGGGTGCGTGGTGTTGGTTGGGAATGGTGTTAAATCTGTGCATGGTTTAATAAACCGGGGTATAGCGTTAGGCTGTACGAATTCAATTATAAGGCACCTTATTGCGCGCTAAAACCATCGAATAGGGAAAATCGCCTGTCGTTTTTAATAACCTTTATTAAATCATATTCAAGTAAAGTTTATCTGTGAAAATCCCTAAGGGCTTTAACATACAGCTAATGGCTTCTCTTGTCGATAGATATAATTGATATCGACAACTTAAATTTGAGGTAAGTCGTCGACAGCTAAACGTGGCATTTTTAAGGAAACGTGATTTGTGAACGACAACCATATATGAGTGTCTTTGGAAAATTGTAGTATTAATATCGCTCACTTCCAAAATTAATCTTTAAGTACATCACATTTGGATATTTTTTCGTGTGAAAGGTATCAGCGCTATATTATTATAATTCATGGTTATTTACATGAAGAAAAATACTTCAGTAAATGAAAAATACTGGGACTAGAAAAAATATTAGATTTGAGTGTTTCCCAACATCTGATTTTCCTAATATTTAAAGATTCAAGTGCGTGTCCGGCTGTCTTCAAATTGGTAATCACTTTATCATCATTTGCAGTCAACTTATATTACATGCCCAGCATATACATAAACATTGCATGTCTGACACTATCTCTTGTCGACAGATTGTGCGCGCGACAATTTTTTCTCTAATTTCTATAGGCCGAAAATGGACTTTCATGCATGTAGTGATGTAATATACCGCCCCTCTCTTTCTCTCTTCGAGAAAAAAAAACTCGCATTAATTCCTTCAGATTCGACCAAAATGTCCGCCGATGATGTAAAATTTACATGTCGCAAACTAGATGCGAATTGTAATTGTAGTAAAATTTGTATTATACCGTAAGTTATACTGAAATATACATTGGTTGCTAAAATTTTATATCCCATAGGCTTACATGCATACCGTTTCTGTAAGTTTCAAGGCTTATACTTGGAAATACCATTCACATGCATTGGTTTGTTCAGGGGTTATTATGTAAGTTACACCATATCACTGGCTACCAAAAATAACCCAAGCATGCGGACCACCTAAATTTGTTTAATAAATTATGCCGAGAAATTTCCGATTAAATAAACAATTTAATGTGTAAAGAACACACGATATATCAACAAAAAACACGGGAATCTTACGCTGGAATTTTAAATTGTTTCCAATCAAGATTAAGGTCAGTTTTTTAACGCATATTAGACGCATACTATATAGAATTCAAAATGGCGACAGACAATTATTACGAGGAAACAATTGTGGTTAACTAGATAATGGATCTTTCCTCGAATTGCCCTAATCGTTCTTTTGACTTTGGATTTGCTGATTGAATTGTTATTGTTTGTTTTGCGCATAGAGTCTGTCCGGAAATGTGAAATGTTTATATAAAATGAAAATCATAGATCAGCATGTCGTCCATAGCTTTTTGCGGCGATGATTGCTTGCTCGTACTTTTTTTGAATGCCGACATGACCTCGCACACAGCCAAATTAAAATATTACTAAAATCGTTTTTGCGAAAGTCTGTTTCCGCATCAGCTATAGACATTAATATATTTTAAGTTTCAAATGCAGTTAGTTACATTCTCGATACAAAATACTGCTCTTTATCGATGGTATTCTTTAGATTGGTAGAAGTCCCTCTCCATATGCGTGTATTCTATCTCTATCCTTTCAGCCATGACTTGAGGAACTTGTTAATCAGACACTTGTTGATTTTCTGAAGATGCATTAGCACGTGTCGAGATAAGAACATTATTTCTGCATCTGTACGCACTCCAACTATAAACATTCGTTACTTCCCCCGAACATGCATGTGTATTCTATTAACTTAGGCTCTACCGGTCTAGACAACAATATATAAGATGAGATTGACGTTGTCAAAGTATTAAACTGTTTTATCTACAGTTCTTTATACATCATAGCTTTATTGGCTAGAGTAATGGCTATATTATTAGCCGCATATAGTCGAAAACGAACTGAATATAGTGTGTATAGTTAACATAACCCGTCGTTAAGTCCTTGAGGTTACTAAATACAAAGCCATTTGTATCCAAAGGCATCGGACATACTTTTACTGTAGATAGAGCTCAGTAATTGCTCTGATCTGATCTAACGTGCTAGCATGCTTGTATGCAAAGTTACGTATCAAAACCCTCTTCTTCACTCAACAACAAAATATTGTCAAGATAATCGTACATTCGAACAAAATAGAAAAAACTAATATGTTATTTTTGTAAAATGTTACTTCTTCCGAGGTGCCTTTTTTACTAAGAGAGCCGCACCAGGCGGGAATTATGCTAATGACTCACGCAGATTTATTCGTTCATAAACAAATCTAAAGATTAACCACTATTAGCAATTTAACAATTAGACTTTAGGAATACAGTAATGTGTTATAATAGATTGATTTGTCGATTGTGACTTCAGAAAGCGCCAAAAGTTAATATTACTTAAAGTAGACGGGTTAACATACGTTAAAGTAGAGCGTATTACGATAATTATTTACCCCACGTAATTCGAATGTCATTGTACAATGGTTTATTTGTTTTTTGGCACTATACAACACATACTTAACAATTTCCGCTGATGTCGCCTTTTCCCTAAGGCTTGAGGAATTTATTACACCAATATATTTTGATTTACGAGAGGAAATTGGCTTGACATGGTACTTGAGAGAACAGAAGATCCTCAATATTTGCCAATTGCATTGACAAACCCGCTGTGGCAAACTGGCAAAATTTGCTTCGATTGTTCTATTAAAATGTTAGAGTACTTTCATTGGACTTTATTGATGAAACCAAAGGGTTGGCGTAGGAGAAATAAGGCTATATTTGAGCACCTCAAATGACGTAAATGTTTATTCTGGTGTTGATAAAGCTCGTAACGATTAAACTTTTAGCTCGCTAAGTATCTAACCACGATGCCACTTCAGAGTATAATTGTATCATTCAACGCCTTTAGTTTGGATGTAATATATAGTTAGACATTGCACACAATGATTAAAAGTATATGTGAACAATAGTTTACTC
Organism: Dendronephthya gigantea; assembly: GCF_004324835.1. Classification (NCBI taxonomy): domain Eukaryota; kingdom Metazoa; phylum Cnidaria; class Anthozoa; order Malacalcyonacea; family Nephtheidae; genus Dendronephthya; species Dendronephthya gigantea. The sequence goes on from NW_021163069.1 coordinate 408,050, forward strand.
GATATTTATATATTTAGGAAGGCCTTCGAATCGCCCTCCACGATTTACGATAACATGTTCTCTCAATGGAGAAAGAAACTCGCTTTTCATTTATTCAAAAATATGGTTTCGATATATCAATTCGTACACCTCACAGACATAGTTCATGGCTTGTATGGCCGCCTGATAATTGCAGTATTTTGCGCCCTACGATCTGACTGGAATCAAATTTACATAAACAGTTACTTACAAGCCCGTACCAGTATAACAGTAAACCGGGAAGTTTATTTGTTTTGAAATGTTTTGACATACATTCTCAGTTCAAAGCATGTTATTTCTCCGTAAATATGTTTTATTATATTTAACACCACCTGTGGGTATTGAACATACGTTTGTGTAATTTGGCAAGACGTGCTTCCGATATAAGGCTCATTATAAAGTTACTATATGTCCGGGATGGCGTTTCCCTTATTCACAGATAAGCTTTTTATAATAATCTCATACAGATTCAATTATTCGTCCTTTGTGCCCATTTCCTTCACTTTCTGTGGGGCTGAATAAATATAGTACTGTAATGGTAGCATCATTAAGGTGGTATAGAATATGTCTCGGGAGGTCAAATAACTCTGTAACATATATCATAAATCATTTGATACTAACTGGGAGCTAGGCATACGCTACAGGCCACAGGCAAAATTGAGTCAAACCAACTTATAAATAGTTGTCAAAAATAGAAGCGGGTGGTTTATTCTCAATTTCTTAGCAAGATCTTGGTTGCACTGTATAGCCTATTTGGTTATGCTTTACCGTGTATGCTTTCTTTTTGGACCATCCGAAGTTTGTATATAGTTGAACCGTTTACATCCTATCACTCTGCCGATTGCATCAATTTAGCTATATTCCCAATTTAGGACTGAATAAATGACAAATTACTCAAATCATGGATTAAACTGATTTTAAACATAAGGGTACTTTTAAATCTGGGAGCTAGCAGTGTAGCTAGTATAAGATCATACACAGTCGTGCGATAAACAGAACTGTGATAACTAAAGAGATAAAGGCTAAGAAATAACCTATTCTCTTCTTCTAGTCAAGAATTAACCGTATCCTAAATCAAACATTAAGTGTTGAAAACATTTGTTTGTGTTGCAGAATTTGGTCTTAATCAGCTGCTATAAGCTTCATCGTGTTACGTAGACGAAGTATACTCAACTTCAAAACAGGAGCTTCGCGTGTCCCATAATTTATATTGAATTTACAAAATACTGTTACCAAAATTCATCTGATATCATTTTTAAGATAAGGGTTGTTTGAGATGATCAACCGGGTCCACAAAACATTGCAAACAATTAAAAAGATCGGAAGCTAGGTTTAGCATGCATTGATAGCTAAAAAGCCTTGAAACTTTTATTCAAATATAAAGATATCTTGTCTGTGCCTATTGGTCATGTCGTGTTCAAGTCGCAGTTACTAGGTAGTCTGTATAATATAAATCAGCGCAGCGAACGCAAATTAACCTTAGTAGTTAGAGATAGTATAACCGTTTCTCTTTCCAGACAGAATAATGTATATACCACTGACCTTAGTACTGCTTTTTTTAGCAGTCTTCTTCGACTTTGAGGACGCACTTAATGCGAAGTGTGGAACTAACACCAAAAGCACTTCAATCAACGCGACTAAAACTATCGCACGATGACACGCACGCGAAAGATTCATCGTAAATCTGCGCACTCTTGTCGGCACCTCTCTTTACTCCCTTTGCTGCCCGTACGCAGTTTATGCTAAGTGGACAGAAGCGCGCGCTCGTTCTTAAAGCTACTCCGCCACCGTATGCTATATTTACACTGTTTTTCTGTGTTTGGTGCGCGCAATTCATGCTCCATGCCGTTCAAATAACCTAATTATCACCCCCGAAGTGAGATAATAAAACACACTTGCGCTTCGAGCCTTATCGGATTACACGGAACCGTCCTGAAAAGGATCCGTGACAAAGCGCCCGCATGACAAACATGTCAAATTGCTGAATTCAGAATGGAATTAAGAACCCGACATCTCTATTTATCCTGTTTAACGATAGCTAGCAGGACATATAGGTTACTGCATGGTTTGTAACATTGTGTGTTTAAGTGAGGTGGCCCTGATTTAATTGATTGTTGATAACTTATCATCTAGTTCGTGATTATCATTTTACTAAGGCTAAGGTTTCCTAGCCGAGGAAGCGTTTATTGCAAAAACCACATGCATATACGCTTCGGGGCTTAAATGCAAGATCAAGCACTAGCTTGTCTTTTCCTTCAGCAGGTAGGAAATTTTGATCGAAGCGTCAGGTGAGATGTTGGCTTTTCCCAGCCTGCTGCTAAATTTTGAAGAGGTCAAACCATTTTCACCCCACTATTGAGAAAAAAAGATGACAGCATCTATACCAGTTTCACGCATAAGTGACTGGGGATAAATGCAAAGAAAAAACACTGCATGCATGTTAGAACATGAAATCTTAATACAACGAAAAATAGCTTTTGTTTTGTCACGGTTTGCAATTCAAAAGACTTGCGTTGTTTTTTAAAACATTTTGAGCAAAGTACATTCTCGTAACTTTTTTACCTGCTTGGTTGCCAAGTGGTGGCATCATTCTGTCTAGTCTTAGTTTAAACATCTAAAATATTAGATTAGACATTTTTTTAGACACGCTAATTTAGACACGTCACTTTCTGGACGGCAGTATCACAAATCCTAACCCCTAATTGTTTAGAATTCTTGAATTTTCTGCAGAACAACATGGACTGAAAACGCAACACGTAACTTTAACTAATGGCAACTTCGAATTGGTTTGCGATTACCGCATAACTTTTTGAGAGAAGTAACGAAGGATTTAAAAAGAATTAGCTAGCTACAGGTTTGAAATTCAAACAATGAGAGAAGAGAAAAAAATTGCGCAGACCTTTCAATATATGCATGTTTGAAAAATCCCACACAGGAAGAATAGAAGAAATTAAAATTTCCAACGTCAACAACTTTGTCAGCTTCTCGCAGGGCATATGAACCACTGGAGCTGACCAAGCTCGCCCAGGGGCATGCATGAGAATACATTTCAGAGTTCTTTTATTTCTGAAGAAGTATATAGATCCTCTCTGCTAAAAAACCCGGTTGTTTTCGATCCTTCTGCTGAGAACAGTTTTTTGTCCTGTCGTCGTATAAAGGCGTTTTCTTTTCAGCGGCTAAAATGGTCAAACCGGTCATATTTTGAATTACTGAATGGAGTATGTTTCGTTCAGAATATAGCGGTGAAACTGTGCTTTCTGTGCTGGACAGATGTAAATAACTATATATATACTTGAATGCAGAGTACTTGAAACACCAGCAACTCTGTACCGAAATACGTACAACAGGGCCGAGCTGGCCGTTTTTACTGACCATATAAAGGGAAGTGCTCTGAGTTAACTGAATATACAAGGAAGGAGTTACGACCTGCATAACTTGACGTTTTGGCTCGGTCTACTCTTCAGCTCATGGTGACGAAAACTAAAAAAAAAATTTGTGGAGAGAAGCCAACAATCCATCAATTGAAATTTTGATGGGTTTCGATTTACGTTGGGCGCAAAATATTTAGAGAGTTTGTCTTCCTTTTTATGTGGCCGAGCGGAACTAATGTGTCTCTTAATAACTTAAACAAGGATATATAGAGTCGAATTCAATATTAAATTTGCTTAACTCCGTTATTATGCAGTGTTACGTTCTTGTTTGCACGTGAATGTATTTTCTACGTTAACCCTTTCAACTAACAACGTTTTTACCATTCCATGCATATATCTCGTATCCATAATCGTATCTAAAATGTTTTTAAACCATGCCTTGCACTCATCCCTAAGCTTTGAATAAGTCACGGAATGTGTTTCAACACACCAGGCAGCAATTGGCAGTGAATGTGAAAACAGTTGGATAGCCGAGAGTTTTTATTAATTAAGAGCACAAATCGCGTGCAGAAATGTCCAATTATAGCATTATATATGCTGAACGCAGCACTTTGTTTTTAGAATAAAGAAATCTAAAAATCGTTTGCATAAAACTGTTTAGTTAGCCAATGGTGTGGCTTCACTTACTGGGAAATCTAAAATCGCTTATCGCAGTTAATGCGAATTTTTTAATAGAATCTATGCCTTTTTCAGAAGTTTCAACGCTGCATGTGTCTGATTGCAATTTTTGTGCCAGAGCGGGTCAATTGCAGGGATACGGGCTGCTTTTCTTCGCGTTCAATGGCGTTCTTCGTACACTAGACACGAACGCAACGCGCTATATTATAGAGATAATACGCTATAATACTGCTCTAGATGTGCAGTGCAGTGTTCCTGTTTGCGCATTTGTGGTGCGAATATATACCAAAACAAAAACCATTCATTACTCTGATTTATATAGTGCATGGGGACTGGTTTAAGCTAATCATATAATCATGGCTTCGGTATGATCTCGGTATATCCAGTGTATTCAGTGTGGATCAGTGGGCAATCTAAGCATGCCGCTCAGGCTATAATTGCATGTTTTCATACCACTGATCTACCAATACACTGGATATGACAGCTGTATCCAAGTTCTAACTAATACTGCTTATAAAATTTTATTAACCACCGACTATCGGTGATTATTAATGAGACCTGGCTTTATAGCGCTTGATTCTCATTAATCACCGGCTGTGGGCGATGTATTGTTTTTGGCCGGGGTGACGAAGAAATTTTACTCAAAATAAGAAAGCTCTTTATTCTCCAGTAATCACTGACAAAAGCCATCGCCGACTGCCGTCGGTGATCGTGAAAATTACACGTGGCTTAACTATGTCACTGACGCTTAAGAAATAACTCAAACATATTCAATTACAATGCTAAGTATATTGGGTCTCTAAAGTCTGGTTTCCATATGACGCCGACCTGTCGCCGACTCATTGTCTGTAATCATCCAAGGAGAAAATTATTTCAGAAGTCAAAATATTTCACTCATCAACAATCATGCCGACGTCCGCGTCATATGAAAACCAGGCTTAAGTTGTGCTAGAGTTCCGTTGTTATTAATTTATATGCTAATACGCTGCAATACGGCCAATGCCGGGTTCCCGACTAAATAGTCGTAAGTGTCGTGAACATGTCATATGTCAAGGTGGCTGATGTGATAGAATATTTCTATTTGTGTGCAGTCAACAATGGCCGATTTGAATATAGAAATAAAGGCAAATTTACAAGCGGACTATTGGTGAAAATGACTTGTCCGCGACAATTCAGTACGATTAAATGGAAACGAGGCTGAAAACTCAAGGATTCATCTTCATTGAGTGTTGATTACCTGGAAAGTACCCAATATTTCCGCATACTAATAGAGTGACCTTTTGTTGCCATGCAACGGCTGGATTGAATATGTATTATGAGACTGCATACATAAGCAGCTGGTTTTCAAACAGAACCTACACTAATGTTGAAGATATTATTTAATTTGGGCTTCGACTGGCTAGATGCGACTCAATTACAGGTAAAAGTGTGTTTTTTCCTCAATTTTTATTAATATAAAAGTTGTCAATGTCATTTTAGTTTTCTTGTCGCAACTTTGAAAAAAATTAAATCCGTTTCCAACTTTGCCAACAAGGTTAATCACTTTTTAATAGCAGATACATGGGATGCATATTTAAACTTATTAGGAATTATATAATAACTCCTCAAGATGTTTTCAAGCTAGAAAGCGGATTTCATACAAAGCGAGTTATTCTTTTTTATTCGTGTAATACTAATAATAAAGTTTGTTTGTACAGATTGCTTATTCGACAAGTCTTCATTTACGTTCTTTTATCGGCCCTGCATGGTTGTGGGAAATACAACTACACAATAATAATAATCCTATGCATAATTTAAAATAAAAAATTTAAGCCGGGAAAATTACATTAATATGATACAAAACAAAATGAAAAATATATTGTCCAGCCTTCCGTTTTATACGTATTATTCACATGTAGACTTTTCTCACTCATTGACATTCAACATGAGTCATATATAGGCATAGCAATTAAGCTGTACATGCATTAGGTCAGACTATGCTAGGCAGCTTAAGAAAGCAGCCCTAAATATACATTTCAACTGATCGTCACGAAAGCACGAATTAATATACGAGTTCAGTCTGCGAGTAAAGAAAATTCATTCACACCCTCAAGCTATAGCGATTGATGTATAATTTTTATTGAAAAATAAAAAAATGAAGCCAAACTTTAAAACACTAAATACATTATTATATATATAAAAAACAAGTATATTTAAAAAATTAAATATACTTATAAAAAACAAGTTTACATTCTATAAAAAGTAAAGTAAATAAAACCAGGGACCAGGGGTTGCTCAAAGCTAGGTTTGCGCCATTCCTGGGTTAAATTTTAATCCGCCGTTTTAGTTTACGTGCTTCTGCACCGCCGCTCGTTTTAAAATATGATTTCTATTGAACCAGAAAATACTTATGGAAAAAATATTCGACTTTTATAACCCTGGGTTAAGTTAACCGGTTTTGAACAACCGGCCCTATAGTAGCGTATAGCCAGCCTGACATTTTAAAATCTAACATTTTAAAAGAAGCTTTACAATCAATGCAAAGCTTTATGTGTTTATTGGAAACCTTGCCATTTTTATTCTAACTTATTTTCAAGCTGTATTGTGTCAACACAACGGTTAACTGCATCTTGTCTTTCTTATAACTCATATCAGGGGTTTGCAAGATGTCTTTGTTTATCGGAGTATGTTTCATTTTATACTTTTTGAAATTGTCTACTCCTATATGATTTTTTTAATACAATTACACCCTCGTTTCCCATACATCTCAATAATTTTACAGGCAGATAAAGATTATATATTCCACGTAGCTACGTTTCCCTTTACAAGTTTCAGCTCAATAACGAACTGTAATGATTTTAGCCGTTTACTATATGAGCTACAAACTCATCGGGGACTTTCGCTTATCAGAGAAGATAAAAACGTATCACATCAGACAAGAAATTTAAATTTTGTTTGCTTGTTCTATAATTTTAAATTTTACTGTCTTTCGCCTCAGAACTTTGCGATTCTACTCATTTTTCATGCATCGATGGAAAATACAATTATTTTTTTCTACATAGGATTATACAGGAGAAAGTAAATAAGTAAATGAACTCTTTAAAGCGCTGTGAGAAAGCAGTATACGCGAGATAAATTGGCGTTTCTCGTATCTATTTGATCCGAAAGTATATTCGAAATTTGCAAGTCTGTATGAAATTAAGCTTGTTAAGTTTAATTGAATAATCCAACAGCACAAGCCTTTTCCATGTAATCTCGTTAATATTTTAATCAGGCTAGTGCTGTCTTTGTAAACAGTTTACATATTATGTAAATCCAAATTTTATTTACTTATTAAGGAGAACATATACAGGTGCTATATAGCTATAATAACAACAGACTTGGAGCCGGCTGGTCTAATCCTTCAAAAGATCAATATTTTCGATTTGAATGAATTTAACGAAATTTGAAAAGAGCAAACGCTTTGAAATTATTTTTGCGTCGTATATAAACCTGTATATCAAATCCGTTCAAAGTTTGACGGATTTAATGTAGATTTTCTTTCGTCTAACCTTTGAAAAGTTGGGTTAAATACAGGTATAAAACTTGATTAAAATTGATACAGGAATCGGCTTCTTCCCTATCCAATGATTCCATTTTTTTGGAAGGAATATAGGGCGAAGCATTTCCCTAAACACAATGGACATATGTCGTTCAGGAAGTAACAAAAATGACTCATAATGTCAAATGGATGCTACAAAACTAATTAAATTCAGGCTATACCCAATCATAGTATAGCTTCAGCCAGGTGACCAGTATATTAGGTTTACAACTGCATGGATAAAGAGTTTTCTAGCTTTGTGACGCATTAAATGAAGTGACAATATAGCAAAAATTTCTTAATGGACGTATTGAGAAATCCTGTTTAAGAAGAAAAAATATAAAAAGAGATAAAAAATTGGGCATGAAATTTAAAAAAAACAACTTAAAGATTACTTAAAAAATGGAAATGCATGCTTACACCTGCCTCGGGGAAAACAAAGCCCACGTTTACTGCGGAAAAAGTCAAAGATAAAAAGATTTGGAACTGTCCAAAATATTTTGATTTTATACCTTTAATATTTAACATCTTTTCTAAAGCTTAATTTGAGAGCGTGGGAAAGCTATATATTTTATTATAATTCTTAATGTTTTGTTTCTAAATGTAATCAAATTCTTCCAACAGAAAACTCGCCTAAACTACCTTTATCAAATATCCGCTGCATATTTTTTTGGTCGCTCAAGGGCGATGGGGGGTTGTAAAATCCTTTCGATCGATCATGTTAAGTATTTAAATGATGTTGTTTGCGAATTTTAGTGATGAGGGAAAAATCGCGTGCATGAAAACGATTTAACGTCAGGAGATTGCATAAAAAAGCCATCAAGGAAGAATCACTAATCTGTCACAAGCGCAAGGCTTAATGGATTTATCATTGAGTATCAATCATATTGAATCAATTTTATGCAGCGTGTCTCCGTCAAGGCGATATTGCAATTTATCACACATGTCCAAATGCTATATTCCATTATGTTCGAATATTCAGCAAGATTAGATATTTATTGCCGGCAGAAATCAAACAATGTTAGCAGAGATAATTGAACATTATATAATACACTTCAATTCGACTCCCATTTCATTATGCTTATTTTTAGGACACACATGGATTTCATGTTTGGTGAACGTATCTGAAAGAACGTCCAAGGATTTGGCGTTCTACAACTTCGTTTGGCTAAGGTATGGTTGAAATTTCGTAAAATTTTATAGGAAGATTAGACGGTTACAATATTCTTCACGTCTTTTTAAGATCATCGAAAATCAGTCCACTATAAGACGTTAGTTATATAATTTAGTTATATACTGATTGACAGGAAATCTACAGCTTATATTATTGCACCAAGCAGCTTTATAGCAAGCTGCATTCTATATGCATGGAACTTCCGCGGAGCCCGGCGTTTTGCCAAAAGTTTTGAATGGTACATTCAAGATCTTTACTTAGCGAAATACTGCTCAAATATTTTTTAACTTGCGTAGTTCGATTACTATCTGGTAGAGTGGGCAATGTTCATGTCTTCGTTTTAAAAAACGACAAAAGCAATCGATTTCGAAAATAAAATTATTTTGAAGCTAAAATATTGTAAAATATTGCAAAAATAATGTATTATGAAGTCAAAATTTGTAAGGGACATACAGAATTCCGTGTTGTTTGTTGCATGTAACCATGCGATTGAATCAGCATTGCAACTTGATTTTCCAATTGAAAAAAGTAACCTTTTTAACTATAATATATATAGAAATGAGAGTTTTATTGTGATTATTAAAAATGCAAGTGCTGAAGTGCATGCTTGCAGTAATATGACAATTTCAAATGAAATGCTACATCGTGGTAATTGATAAGACATTTATTTACTTGTTTAGTTTTTTTGTTCCTTTTATCGATGTTCATGCAAAATTGTAAACGGTGTGAACAACGGAGATTTTTAATCATGAAGAAATCGTCAAACGACATCATCTTGTGCAGTAATCGATTTGTGCAGATGAGCTGTCTTAAACCGCGTTTACACTACGTGGTTTGACCTGGCCGAGATCAGACCTAGACCTACGTGTGAATGTTGTTTATCTGTTCTATCTGTTGTTGGGTGTGGTTTAGGCCTGGTCTAGGCCACAAAATCCGGGCCAAATCCATACTTGTATTACCACTTTTCGGCGTGTTTTAGGTCTTTTTCCAAGTAAATTGTCAATTACTTTGGCTATCCTATATCATCAACAAGAAAGACAGTGTGAACGCAGCACATATCAGGCTACCTAGACTTAACCTAGTCCTGATCCAGGCCAGACCTAGACCTCTAGTGTAAACGCGGCTTAAGGGCCTATTCATAGTTTTCAGTTTTACTATTCCTGGTTGGCCGAAGTTGTCGACAAATTAAGTATTCGACAAAGTTGTTGACCAGGGGCCACTGAGTTGCCTAAAAGACATATAGTTAACTCATAACTATAGAGTTAGACAGAATTGGCCAAGCAGCGTCGTTTATTTTTGCAGAGTTAACTAAGATTTAACTATGTATGCAAAATGTATAGTTATAAAGAGTTTTATACAACCAGCTCAAGACAGAAATTCACTCCGAAGAGAGGGAAAATTACGTTCATATGAGGAAAATATGTTTTAAATTTTTGTGTCATATGAACGCAATCAAGTTTATATTATTATTTGTTAACAAGGCGAGATCTCCCCTCCCCCCCCATCATCCCTCGCTAACCGCGAAAACTTTTGACCCCCCCCCCCCTCATCCCTCGCTAACCGCGAAAACTTTTGCCCATATGAACAAAGCCCTTAATGACAATTTCTAACTTATTATAGAGGCTTCAAGGATTCAACTAGGTCTCTTTTGAGTCAACAATAAAACCTTTTCTAGCTGACACATTGTGAGATGAACATGACAATTTATGCACTTACAAATTCTCCATTAGTTTTTGCTTGTTAAATTATTTTTCTAGCTATGTTGCTTATCTTTCTTACCGCACTTGTTGGATGTGTTCAAATCACCCAGGCCATTCCCAAACACAAGATTTACATCGGTTGTCTAGTGCCAAGCTTTAACCGAGATTTTTATGGCTACGAAGCAGCTATCAATCTTGCCGCTGAAATGATAAATAATCGAACAGACATTTTGCCTAACCACGAAATGGTCATGCTCTGTGAAGATACCTATGTGAGTGGAATTCACGACTTTTGATTTGTAATGTATTCGAAAACACACAGATAATACTGAGATAGCAAGCATCCTTTTATATCGAATAGTCGATTCTGAAGTCTGAATACACTTAACCGTTTCAGGCACTGCATGTATTAATTTGTATGTATAGAAATTATATTCACGTTTTCCAATGATAAAAAATCACTGGAAGTTCTTCCGCTCTGCGCTTGTTAAGTGTTGTCACATGCACGACGGCTTCAACTAGCTTTAGTTATAGATACAAGATAGACACACTCGGGAGGTAATAACCGTATATAGAAGAGGAATTGATTTTGCATGGTATCAGTAAAAAAAGAATTGAACACGCTTTTTTGCAGCAAAAAATCAAATGTTAAACTCGATAAAATTCAAGTTTGATCAAAATTCTCTAGATTTTTGCTGCAGCATTTTTCCACCTTAGGAGTGTCGTTCTCACAAAGCCAATATTTTTTGCCTTAAATTTAGCAAGTTCGTAAAATATTTCATTATCTTGTTTAGGGTAACATTCAATATACCATTTATCATGTATTTTCATTTCTTCAATTGCCTGCAAATCAATCCATCCGTTTACTTATCGGTCCAGCGTGGTCCAAAACCACCGTTGCTGCAAGTCAGGCAAGCAGAGTTTGGCAAATTGTACAGGTAACTTCAAAATTGTTTTAGCGGTGAACGCCTTTAAACCTACTGCGCTGGTAATTCTTTAATCTGATAGCATTTTGCATTTGACTGGTTCATATTTCTTCATAAGTAGTGGAATGAAATTATTGAAATACTCATTGAAATACCAACTTTCTGTCTTAGCGAATCAGAACGTTGTTGATTACCCGTCGTTCCCGTTACCCGTTACCCCTCGCGCATGCGCATAACTGACAAAACGGTCGACCATCCATGACATAGAATTTGTACAGTCAACTTTAAATTGCGCTATGTTCTCCCGGGTTTAAAGCTCATTATCATCTCATTATTTATATTGTTTGAATTGCCTTCAACGCTACCAAAATGCGATGTGTAACATAGGCCTTAATTTTTAGAAGGTGCAACTCCAAGCAGTCCGCTTGGACGTTTTTCCACCCTTTGAATTATATACTAGAAATACATGCATGCAGCAACCCCTCGCTATTTCACACCAAATACACAATTTCCTGAGGAAACCTGACCTAAACTTATATTATGAAATGACACAAAACTCAAATCAGTCTTTTATATTTTACAGAGTATATTATAGCTAATGCTTTCATTATTTTGAACACAAAAATAATCATAAAGCTAGTGTAAACATTGCCTCTTCAATTTTGCTCTATTACACCATGGCAGCAATGGTTTAAAATCGAAGTTTCAAACGATTAAAACAGTACAAAATATTCAGAGACAAAGAAAAGACCTCAAGTTTTATTTTATTCTGTAATTGCAGTCGACGGCTAAACGTTTTATGCTTCATAGTGTGAATTTTTTATATCAAAATTCAAATTACACTTTCAAAAACACTTTTTGAAGTTAAAGCAAAGGTGTAATAGCCTTTCACAGGTTTATGCGTTTGCATAAAAGCTGAAAATTATACAAAGCTGAAAATTAAACAAATAAACGGCATACAAAGATGAAAATTATACAAATACAGCTCATCCTTACAGCGAAGCAAATACGAAAGAAACAAAGTAAACACGTACCCTTTGAAATCACTTATAAGCTTGCAGATTATGAATTAATTATTTCTCTTACACGGCTTTGTCTTGATTGTATTCCTGCATGTTCATCTTTGCTATCTGTTATGCTTCATATATTTTGTTTCTTTTCGTTTTACTTTGCACAAAGTTTATGAAACGCTTTTACAAAAATTTTTACGAAATGACAGTTAAATTGCTGACGTTCTCATTGAAATTCAAACTTTCTGTCTTAGCCAATCAGAACGATTGTTGACTACTCGCGCAAGCGCATAACTTACAAAACCACCCAACGTCGACCGTCCATGACATAGAATTTGGACAACTTTGGATTCGGCTATGTTCTCCCGGGTTCCGGGTGTAATTCCTAATCTCCGAGCGGAATTAGTACCCTCGCAGGCGCTCCGCGCCCGCTCGGGGATTATAATTGTACTTAATTCGTATCGATATGATTGATAACATGGCAAGTTCATTTTTCGACCACTATTTTGAAAGAATTTTAAAAGCCGTCGTCCCACCGTTCCTAATGTCCTACTACAGGTATAGTAGTTGTTGTTTTAATTTTCTTGTATGATTGCATGGCGACTTTAGTAATTATAATAACTTGTAGGTACACCACGTAAGTATTAAATACTGCAAAGCTTTCGGTCCGTTAACCCGGACCTATTGAAATTTATAAACATCAAACTATCGTCCAAGAGGGAAAGCCACTTAATAGTACGTGGCGTGCTCTTTTCGGTGTCTCTTAGTCAAATACTTGTCTAGGGCGCGCGCATTAATTAGAACTTAATTAAATGAAACCGTTTAATTAATAGCGCGAGCAAACTAATCACGACTAACATGATATTTAAGTGACGCGCAAACGTGTATTCAAGTAATTGCACTGATGAAGGTCCGGGTTAACGGACCGAAAGCTTTGCAGTATTTAATACTTACGTGGTGTACCTACAAGTTATTATAGTTGTTGTTTTGTCCAAACGTTTGGCGATTCTCATTTCAAATATCCGTATCACTTCTTCTAGTTGTCATACGCAGCAAGTAGTGTGGAATTCCAAAATTCTGTGAACTACAATATATTGTTCACCAATGTTCCGTCAACATCAGCGTTCAATAAAGCCAAACTGGAACTGACACAATATTTTGGCTGGAAGAGGATCGCTATTTTGCGAGAATATGATGACAAGCTACACGCGGAGGTGAGTGAATTATGCCTACCTCATTTTTTTTGTAATTTATTGAATGATTTCGATGACCTCCGACATTTTGCGGGTTTTTCTGATTGGTCGAGCGGACTCTGATTCTTTACCATGCAATCATTCGTCGAAAGCGAGGTGTATATCGCTCAATGAAAACCGAGATATTTCAGTTTTTACCCATTTCTTGCAGCCATGCAGATATTGATTTTGTATCATCCACAATTGTGTTTCAGACAGTTCGTGATCTGCGCGACCAAATCGTTGTAGTTCTCTTTATTTATTTAATAGTCGAGGACTTTTAGCAAATCTTTGTCACAATACTTTAGTTTTTGCCCTTTTTTGCGACCAGGAACTGATTTTATGTTATCCACGATTCATTGTGTTTATTGTTTTACAGTCGGTTCGTGACCTGCGCGACCAAATAGTTCGTGACAATTTAAATATTTCTTTGATCACCATCGAGGGATTCAGCAGAGCCAGCGAGGGTCATCCCAGAATGCAATTGGAGAATTTAAAAGTATGTTTTATTCAATTTAGTACCAATTAGAAATTTACTTCTCCCATGGTTGAAGATAAAAATTTGTCGCTGGCGCTGAATTCGCCTGTAAATTAGCTTGAAAATCGGCTGCGAAATAACCCTTAGTTGTGGTGACAGTGTAAATAGAATTAACTGTACACTGTTTCGCTTTTACCTGCTGTGAATTAATTTAATCAGATCTTAAAAAACATGGCCGTCAGCTCATTTTTTCAGAACTTTTTCTAGAACCAAGCACGTTATGAAAAATCGCAGATGAAGCTTTCTAAAAGCCGAAACTTTCGGTATCAAAGCCTGTTAAAGTTTGAATTCGTATTTTGAGAAAGAGGCCTGTGGCTACACAGTGATCAGATTTTCATTTTTGGAATTTCAAAATCATGTTTACTTTCACTTTTCGTTTGAACTTGTCAGAAGCAACAAAAACGATGTTTCTTTCAATTAAAATCAAGAAATAAACAAATAATTTTGGACTTATTTTGGCAGAGAAAACTCTGACTAGCAGGGGTGGCTCTAGCACTAGTGCACTAATTTGCATGACACAAGAAAAAAGCTAAAAATAACCACTTTGTTTTGTAATGCAAATTTGTGCACTAGTGCTTGATCCACCCCTGCTGACTAGCCTCATTTTTGTGTAACTCGCTGCAGGTCTAGCTCTTGCTCTTTGCACGATGTAAATATCTGTCTACGTATGTTGCCGTTATATTTCTTTTCAGAGACTTGATGCTCGAATTATAATTGGCGAGTTTACACCCTACGGCGCCGTTGAGGTTTTCTGTGAGGTATGTGATGCATAACTTTTTTAGTTCGTAGTTAATCCGAAAGTTGGTAAAATTGGAATGTTTAGTTGGGAATACTGATTTTATTTTATTTTAAAATTTATTTATCCATGCTAGCCTTCTTTACAGCGGCGTACGGGAGACGATAATTGGGGGTGGGGCACATGCATATTCATATATTCATGTTGTGTAAGATAAATTTCTTTTCAAATCGTTGTCTTTACATGTCTGTTAACTTGAATATGTGAAAATGTCCCCCCCCCCCCAATTATTGTCTCCCGTACGCCACTGATTCTTTGTTGGTTTTCAAAAAGGGCGTGCTTTCAAAACAAACTATTCTTATTGAACTTAAATCTCATAATTGAGGTTGAGGTTATTCCACAGCACCGCACCACTATACTTAAAACTCCGTTTGAGATAGGTTTTTGACTTTTTGACGTGCTAGATCATTATCGATGAAATCGCAAATTACATTCTCGATTAAGATTTTTGATCTTCATAAATGTTTCTCTAACACTTGGAGGGGACTGCTCATTAAGAATTTTGTACATGAAAATGCTCTTTAAACTATCAAGTCAAGAGCGGACCATTGCAAATCCCCCAATACGATTGCCGAGCTGTCAGCTGCAAAACTCGCTCCTAATATAATATACAGGATGAAAAATATCAGCAAAGTCAGCAAATTTTAAAAATGAAAATAAAGCCCAGCAAATGACTTCCAAACAAGACATAACAAGATGTAAAACTTATTGGCTAACGTTTCGTTAAATTGTTCTCAACATCTTCAGAACAATTTTTAACTTGTAAACTAAATTGTAATTAAACTTGTATTACAAGGAAGGGTTATATACAATATTATACAAGTTACAATTTTATTATGTTTTGTTTCAAAGTCATTTGCTGTGCTTTTATTTTCACTTCTGGCTGGTGCTTAAATCAGGAATTTTTTTTAAACGTAGCATTTTACGCGGGAATGCCTTATTAGCACCTTTAGAAAATGCGCGTATAATACTAATTTCACTTTGTAGATAGAAAGCTTTCTTATCTGCCGTTCCTTATATTTGATGCAATGAATTTTACACAGGCTTACAAAATGGGGATGATCAGTCCTAAGTATGTGTGGCTTCTGTCTGCATCATTGTCTGGCTCCTGGATATTCAGTCCTGGAACATTTTCTTCGCGCTTCCCAGGGTCTAAGTGCAATATCAGCGAAATCATCGAATCAGCCGATAGCTTTATAATATCCGACAAAGTACCAATAAGAGCAGATAAAAACGAAACGCTGTCTCGTTTGGTAAGTAAATTTTAATTGCCTATAGGCCTCCCAGAAAAGTTATTTACATACATAGCTGTCTTTATAGGACGAAAGGATTCACCGCGAAAGAAGAAAAAAACTTTAAACAGGCAGTTTATTTGATCCCGCTTAGCCGTCATCAACGAAGCATGTGGTATTGAAATGAGTATAGCTATAACATGATCCTGGCAGTAGGTCAATACCTCAAAATCATCTCACGCTTCGTTGAATCTCGGCTAAGCGCGCGGGATCAAGTACACAGACCCGTAAAAATATGAGGAAATTTCTTCCAATTTCATGTCAGAATTTTTTGTAATTCTCATGTCGTAATTCATTGTCTTCTCAAAAGCCAACCTTACGACCCAATGGACCGTAATTATAAGGCTGACAATATTTTCATCAATCACCACAGGTAGAAGAATATACTAAAATTAAAATAATTCCAAACTTTAACTTTGTAAAATTCGAAAAATTCAGCAATGCGAAATTGGCGCATGTCGTATACAGACTTCTGTGAGTAAAATAGTTACTTGCAGTAAATTTAGCAACTTTCCATGACTGTAAACAAGGGGGAATTTCGTTTTATACCAAGCAGCAAGTTTGTTTACATTTTCAGTGACCCAATCAGAATGCATAGATCTTGACAACTTCCGGTAAATAGGTACATTATTTACCATTTCACATGAACTTTAAAAATGCCGAACGAAAACGAAATTAATTTAAAAAACGAAATTCTTCCTTGTTATGGATATACTAAAAAGGTTGCATGTTGTTACACTTTAGACATGACGATTTCACACATGGCTATCGGTCAATATAAGGCTGGCTGTTAATAGACCTTTAGGTTTAGACGTTAGAAGACATAAGGTTTATCCTTTCGACTAAATAATATTTTGATTTTTCTTAAGACTCCTGAGTCATTCATGGCGGAGATGCGTAAAAGAAACAAGAATGCACAAAGTTACGTGAGTTATGCGTTTGACTGCGTATGGGCTGCAGCATTGCTATTTCAAGCTACCTTGTCACTGCCTAAGACATACCATCCAGAGAACGCGAAGTTTCGGTCCCTCAAAGTGAGAGAGGCCTACGTTAAGAATCTTGCTGAAGTTGAATTTCAAGGGATGACGGTATAATCTTTATTGCTGTTTTGGAGGATTTTTATTTCTCGTAGTATCCTCTGATTTGACCACCCTCAATAAATTCATTTATACGAGGCACGGGAACTCTTTTCAGTTTGGTCTTTGGGAAGTCCTTCCTGTTTTAAATTGATATATTTATTAGATCAAACAGTAGGTGAGCGAAAAACTCTTTTCCCGTCTTTCTATAACGTTTCCTAATCACTTTGAGTAGTCTTGAAGAGCTCAGGATTATTAAATAGATTGTTTATTGCAAAACCAATAGTACCAAGAACTTACAAGAATTATTGTAAAACTTGATGTAAAGATTCAGGATGATATGAACGAACTCAGGCAATTATATCTCTTCTATGGCAGGGGCCACACCACTTTGACGGCAGACAAAGATTGGGAACCGTGCGAATAAACCAAATGCGAAATGTGAATGGAAAAGGTAACTTATTATTATAGTTCCCTACTAGGAAATATCACAGAATATATGACTCATTAGAAATATGTTAAGTCGCCATGTTTTTTTAATAGCGGAGCTGGTTCAAGTTGGATCGCTCGCTTCCACTAGCAAGAAAGATTTTCAGATGACTCTCTTTGAAAACCAAATTAATAAGTTATGGAAAGGTAAGCAATTATTCTTTATACCCATATATGACCCAGCAAGAGGGAATTTCGTCTTAGACCAATCAGCATATTTGTTTACATTATCAGTAAGCCAATCGGAATCCATAAATCTTGACTACTTCCGGTAAAAAGTTACATCATTTGCCATTTTACATGAAGTATTAAAAATTTTGAAATTCATATTGGCTCTGCCTGAAAAATGTGAACAAATATGCGGATTTGTTCAAAACGAAATTCCTCCTTGTTAGATGACCCAAGTGAGGAAAGGATAAGTAAATTAAAGAGAATAGGAGAAGTCGTTATATTCCTTTTTTTAACTTAATATCTTCATTTGACTGCTATTTCCACAGGGGCAGCGGAGGCAGCAGTGGGCCACGGGGGTAGGGGGGGGAGCTCGCTCTTTATATGCTCATTGTCATGCAATGTCTTATTTCGTAATTTTCGTTCTTCAGTATGGATATATTGCCGAAAGCTGAGGTGCACGAATTTGAATTCCATAAGAATCCATATTTAATCTAAGGAGTGAAAATTAAAAGTCCTCAATTAAAATGTTCTCCTTGCTGGCTTTAGTAAACTAATTAAAGTGTCGTTTTTCGAGATTCTGAAGCCCCCCCCCACCCTCTTAATTGCTTTCGGTGCCTCCGCACTTCAGTTACAGTATTCTCCGAGTTTACACGTGTAGTTATTTTGGCAGATGGAAAAATACCAGTGGATGAGACAAGAAAGGAAAGGAAGATTATGACATACTCCATATTTCAGCTTGCGGTCATCTGGATTCTTGCTGTTTTGGGCTTGTTTTATTCGATATTTTTCTTCCATTTTAACATCAGTAAAAGGAAACACAAGTGAGTAAATATTCACTTGTGGCTATGTCAATTTATAGATTCTGAAAATTTAGCCTTTGGGATAATGCAAACAACAATCTATATTGAATCCGTAGAAGATCATTGTACGTTCTTTTTTACCCATTGTTTTATCATCACTACAACATGCAGAGGCCGATAAACGAAAAATTTATACTAAATTGTCCACAAATCATTACCATTTAGTAGTTTTTAAACTTTCTTTTATCAGAAACATTGCTTGCTTAACATACATATTTGCCTGTACTTAGCCGAGTATATATTGCGGTAAATAAACAGAGATTACACCTATAATATGTCTGCAGTAAGTAAATTATTTTTAATTATCAGTTACAGACCGCCTGTTCATCTTTGATATTTCTTTTTTAGAGTGGTTCGAATGTCCTCTCCGATGATCAACAATGTCGTTCTTCTTGGCTGCTTCTTTTGTTATGTTTTTGTTTTCTTGTTGGGAATTGATTCAAGATTTGTAAATGACCATGTCTTGGGAATATTGTGCAATGTAAGCTATGGCCGTATTACTTTTTCTACCAGATTTATTTGGTCGATTCCATGTTCCTTTCTCCCGCAAAGATGGCGGGCAAGAAGGAAGAATCGTCTTTGTGAAAAATATCGTGAAAATTTTATAAAAAACAGATGCGGTTTAATCGAGACAGGCCAGGAAAAATAATTGTAAACGAAAGCATCAAGAGCCTTGCAGTCGCCAAAAGTTTATTTTTCTAAAAAAAAATGCTTATTTTCGCGAGGATAGCGGATTTTATATCGGTTACACAGTACCTAGCTAAATGGAACGTACCGAATTATTTTCATATAAATTTCACAGCGAAGTGATTTTTATGCCGTAAAACGTACAGGGTAGGTTTCGTACAAGATACCGTACAAGAGTAATCCGGTATCATTAGTTTTACAAATCTTGTTTCTCTAGCCCGCGATTTTCACTTATCCAGTATTTCCTGTCTTATCAGGTGCGTCTTTATGTGCTGTCTGTTGCCTTTTCCATGTCTTTTGGTGCTCTGTTCAGTAAAACATGGCGAGTACACAAGATTTTTACCGCTCAACGAGCTATTAAGAAGAAGGTAAAAACTAGAGTTCATTGCTACGTCTCTATCATTCATCTCACAGAAATAAATTACCAGTTTTCACACCGTTGAAATTGTGCGTAACTGACAATGACAAACCAAAGTCTGGAGTCCATGACATCGTTGTTGGACGACTTTAGCCTCTTCTCAAGAGGTCTTGTATGATAAGAATTCTTTCTTAATTACTTTAGCTGATGCGAGACTTTCATCTCCTTCTTTTTGTCTTGGCCTTGGTTGTAATCGATGTCATCTTCATAACCATGTGGGTCTACTATGATCCCTTGGAAACCAAGGAAATCATATTTGATAAGATAGTAAGTTTATGATTATGATTATTGAAATGCATAACTTATACACTTAATAAGCAATATTTGTGTTCATTTCCAACGTTTTAGAAAGACGATTCCGGGGACCTGATTACAATTCCCGTGCTAAAAATCTGCGAGTGCACCCATAGAACAAAGTTACTCGGAGCTCTTTATGGATACAAAGGAATTCTGTTGCTGTTTGGTGTGTTTCTGGCGTGGGAGACGAGAAATGTTACTATACCTGCTTTAAACGACTCCAAGTACATCGGAATGTCAGTTTACAATGTTGTCATATTATCAGCCATTGGTGCAACAGTGTCCATGGTTTTAAAGAAGACAGTTTACTTTGAATTACTTCATGTATTGGTATCTGCTGTCGTGGTACTTTCCACGACTGTTGCCCTGACGATGGTCTTTGCGCCCAAGGTAGTAAGATGACCTACTCATCCTCCGTGTGTCAATTGTGGAATCGCTGTGATTCAAAATGATGATATTCAAAATTGTGATACTTTGTCTTTTTGGGAGTTGAGTTAAATTTTGAATTCTTCATGATTTCCACGTCTATATTTTTCATTAAGCAGGTCTACTTATTCATGATCAAATCTTATTAAAACTATTATAGCCTTCTTGATTACACTTGTTCATTACCAAAAAAAACTATTTTAAAAGAAAAAAATTGTTGATTCCATCGAAAAGTACAGAACTTCACCTTTGTGCAAGACTTGTGTTAGCAAAAACCCCGATTTAATCACCTATAATGCAGTGATTTTAAGTGATACTGTTTCTTCAAAGGTATACGAGTATTATCTATTACCACCCGAGCCTCAAGAACGCACCCGGACTATGGAAACGCTTCAAATGAGCATGACATCCACCACAACCACGGAGGCATCTGACGTTTACGAAGTTTATGTCAAAACAAAAGATGTTAAGCATAAATGGATACAAACTGATGATTTCGAGGAAGGTAAGGATGATATACCAATTCTCTGAAGGATTATATATCTCTGTTTTTCATTCCCTTTTCCACTACCACGCGTAGCCAGCATCGATAATTGGGGCGGCCCATATTCATATATTCATGTTAACAGACTGTAAAGACAATTGATTTGAAAAGAAATTAAACCTGCGTATCACGAATATATGAATATTGGCCCCCCAATTATCGTTCTGGCTACGCCACTGTTCCACTACATGATGTAACATGTCCTTAATGGCTTGTTCTTTTGTGTGAAACAGAGATACAAATTTAGTCAATATTTACGTCTGATTCTAAAAGCTCACTCGCACTCAAACTCATTGAGTGGGAGATCTTCTCGTAACGTTTCCATGGCGGTACTTCCAGTCGAATAGGGGCTTGATTTTCAGTGTTTAAATCAGTGCTCAAATGTCAGTGCTTAATTGTTTCCACCTATTGAGAAAAAACTTTCTCATGGAGCAACATTAAAAGTGATTTAAAATGGAATCTTACTAACTTTTGCATGTAATCTTCTGCAGTAAACAGTGGTCTAATAACCGCATCGCCGGCGCCACTGGGACAGAACGGAGCAACAGTTGTTGACAATGGGATCCATGAGGACAGGAATGATGAAATGGTGACGTCTGAGGGAAATGATGAATCTCAGTTCAGAGAAGTGCATATACAGGATGAGGAACGTATACTAATGGCATCTGGTGTGTATATAGGATTGTGTAACGATAGCATGAGATCTCCAATGGCCGTGCGAAATGAAGGATTCAGTGAGAATACCGAAGACGCTAAGGAGCAAAACGGGTTAAATGGTGATTGAATGAAATAGGCAAGGTGTACTGTAGCACTGGTAATTATTTTGAATTTTTCCTTCCTTTTAAGTATATAAGGATTAAGTTAAATTTAAAAAGATTGATAAATTAAAAAAAACAACCTTCTGACCTGGTATTTTCCAGATGTTATTGTTTCCAAATGATAAAGATGTAATTACCTGCATAAAATAAACAGATAATTGTTGATAATGTTGATTTTAATTCCATATTAAATGTTAATTCTGTAGTCATCATTGATGTAATGAATAATGACGTAAATTTATTAAACTTCTGTATAATTATGTTAAAATGTATAACTCGTAGATATTAAAAATACAAAATAATTTTAAATGTTTTTCTTATTCATAATTTATTGTGTGTCGTGTTTTTTTTAGCCCGGAAAACTTTAAATGCTTCCAATTTGTTATTATTTAACGAATGTGTCGACAAATTGATACTAAAATATGCTGAAAACTTCGATTTATTCGACTAACGATTTTAAATAATGACATAATAGTGGAATTTGTGTTTTAGTGCTTAAATAAAATGTCTTTACTATCGATATGAAAGTTTTTAGCCTTATAAATGTACAGGAAATCTCCAACATCAAGAAAGGTGTTCAACATGATAAAACATCTTTTAGTATCTTTTATGCGTGACTCAATTTTCTAACAGGCTACTGCATAATTATTGGTCATTATAACTTTATATTCGATATTGTAAAGCCCGAATTCGACGATATATTAGACGTGCTTATGAAATGGCTCTGCTGTTCGCGTTGTAAGTTATTTAAACTAAGGGGATTTAAAAATCTGAAAACAAAGCTTGAGTCTTTATTTGAGGAACTTCAAAGTCTCGCCGAATTAATGGCTAATTCGAAACACGATCTGTTCAAATGCATGCACCTATGTTTCCTTGCTAGCTACAATATTTGCCAAATTTCAGCAAGCTAAATCACACATTTTGCTTTGTCTGGACCTTTTTCTTTTACCTGACAAAATTTAACGTGCTATATGTGGATCATCTGGTTGGATGTTGTTTTGAAGGATGTCATAACACCTCATTGTTTTCAAATCAATCTCGAAACCAGAGCCCGCGATCCCCTGATCTCTTTCCCCGATAAATTGCAGGCTCAGATTTCGAGATGGTTTTGACATGCCATATCTTTACTAGGTTTTTTCTTCTCTCCATTTTAGGCCTATTATGCATGATGTTTGAAATGCATTGTGGTAAACGGTATGTGTTTTCTTTTTATGTTCTTTAGTTTTATTTTATTACCCAACATTTCACTTTTTTTCACCCCAACATCTGTACACGGTTGGCCGAGATGTAACTAATCACTGGATGGAGCATTTTAAAAAAATCAATTACAGTAAATTAATTTGAAAGCCATTCTTAACGATGCAAATTAGTCGGACGATTAATCGTGTTTAGGTTATCGTAATTACAACATAAATTAAGTTGGCGGCTTCATAATTAAATGAAAAGGCTAAGGGTTTGTCATTCATGTAAAAATAATTTATAGTTTCAAGAATCGTGTTTTTATCTGCCAGAAAAGAAGACGAGTATTGCCTATACCTTTTAATTCGTATTTTTCGCCTTTCCAAATTCGGGCCCAGGGTATCTATATGACATTCCAATTTGCTTTGTTGACCGCCGTTCATTATTGGTAAAATTAGCAAAGCGAAAAGGCAATAAACGATTTGGTTTTTGAACAAAATAAACACCGACATTTCATTTAATGAAAAGTGCGCCGTTTTCATATTCTCGTTTTGCAGTCTTCATATTGAGACCGGCTGTATCAATCTCCGGAGGCTTATTTTGCAACAATATAGTAGCTACGATCACAGCTTTTGGATAATTTTAATTTTCGACTGGATCAAACCTCACAAAAGGTAATGCTTTTTTACTTATGGCGCACTGAAGATTTGTTATGTATATAGTGTAAAACGAGGAACTCGAACATTAGCATGTCGTATTATATATGATATATAATTCTAACTATCTGTAGTTTTTACCTAACAAGAGGAATTCTTTCTTTCGCTGGACGTATCTAAATGATTATTTGTTAAATATTGGTTAAAACCCACATTTTTCCACCGCAAGGAGTTTTAAATAGATATCCTTGATTAGCTCATATGTACACGCACTATAAAAAATGGTTATTTTAACTCAGCTGGTGCCTTGAGAATTTTTTTTGTGACAAAAATGATTACAACAATATACTGCATTCGTTATATTAATTTTCAGTTATGTTGTCGACTATTATTCTCACTGTGTTTGCTTTTGGATGTCTACAAATCACCTTGGCTGTTCCCAAACACAAGATTTACATCGGTTGTCTAGTGCCAAGCTATAGCCAAGATTTTTATGGCTACGAAGCAGCTATCAATCTTGCCGCTGAAATGATAAATAATCGAACAGACATTTTACCCAATTACGAAATGGTCATGCTCTGTCGAGATACCTATGTGAGTGGAATTTATAAAACATAATTGTAACCGTTTTCTCATGAATATGAATGAAATGGATGATTATAATTACCTTGGCAGGTGTTCGAATCCAGATATATTAGCATTATCACTAAGTTATATTATTTCAACTTATTGTTCTTGTTTTCCGGCAGTTATATACCCTAGGCCCATTTTAGGGTCTGTTTATATGGAGCGATTTTCCTCGCCCCGCTGGGATAACTCGCTCCATGTAAACAGGCCCTTATAAGGCGGTTTTTCACTACGCGAAGTTTTTCGATCGAACGAAATTTTTCGCTCGATTTTCTTTTCAATTGTCACCAGTGAAGGGAATCCGCCACGGTCGAATTCTCACAATTGAAAAGAAAATCAAGCGAAAAATTCCGCCTATAGTGGAAAACCGGCTTTAGACGTCAAATTTTTCATGTGCGGAACCTGATATTAATGAGCTAAAGTCTTTGTTTGCGTTTGAGTCCATTTGCATTCGAATCGGCACATGAAAAGTTCGACGTCTGAGAGAGAGCCTTAAACATCTCGGTTCAGCTAAAATCTGATGCGAAGAAACTAGTGATTTAGTGGTTTTAAAATTGTGACTTGTTTATGAGAGTTATAGAAACTGCTATCTTCAAAATGCTCTGTAAAATGAGATTTGTCTTAACGTGATCACTTTTTTTATTTCAGTTCAATTTCAATGTTTAAAATTTTTAATTTTCATTATTTCTTTTAGGCACACATTCAATATACATTGCATCATATATTTAAATTTCTTCAATTGCCCGCGAATCGATCTATCCGTTTACTTATTGGTCCAGCGTGGTCTAAGACCACCGTTGCTGCAAATCAGGCAACCAGATCTTCAGAAACAGAAGAAAATAAACTAATTAATGAAATTCTTAATGAATGGTGAGCTTAAGGAAATGTCAATTTTCACAACACGTATACGTTGACCGCAAGGAATTTTTTTTGCTTTTTACGAATCACAATCCTTGACCAAGTCTTTTGACGTTACTCGTGCCGTTTGTATTGCCAAAAAACGCCACTTGCTTGAGCTCACTAATATGTCATCAGTGTTTACGGATTTCCCAAACTGCATTTCTTAACACACTCGTGCAACGGTTTTTTATTTAAGACCCGAGTGAACCCCGAATTTTAGTGGCCACTTTATGGTTAAATTGCATGCTCCCTGCTTTAGTCTACTGTGCCATGTCCACTTTATCCTATATCTCCTTTTCCATTAGCCTGACATTTTTTATTGTCCTCCCATCATCTGAGAGAAGCGGTAGCTATATATACACCATTCAACTAGACACACCATCATGTCCCCGCAGACACCTGCTCTTATACTTTTAGCGTCTACACCGTTTTATATAATATTTTAGTTGTCATACGCGGCGAGCAGTGTGAAATTTCAAAGTTTCGAGTACATGACATTGTTTACAAATGTTCCGTCAACATCTGCGTTCAATAAAGCCAGACTGGAACTGATAAAATACTTTGGCTGGAAAAGAATCGCCATCTTGCGAGAATATGATGACGAGTTATACGCGGAGGTGAATTAGATTTTTTTGTAATTCATTGAAATATTTTCATCACTCATCCTTTCCCGTCCCTAGACGTTTAAATCCGCAATTATTTCTGGAGGTATGCCCCGTTCTGAAATTTCCTTTTTGTTATCTGAATCAAAAGTTGTATGCAAAAGGTCTATACCGCCATCATATTTTTGTTGTTTGGCAATTATCACAAAACAAAATTGCTGATGATACAAACATTGGATTTTGAAAATGCAGTAAATTTGAAGTTGTTAAATTTTCGTAAATGGCTCACGGCTTACATTCAAACTGAGCTTAATTTAACGTGGCAAAACCTAAATTTCAGTTCATCGAAGTAAAATCCTTTCACTTTTATCTGTAATACGGGGATTTTTATTTTTACTTATTGAACCTATATATTCGATTTAGTCGGTTCGTGACCTGCGTCACCAAATAGTTCGTGACAATTTAAACATTTCTCTGATCACCATCGAAGGATTCAGCCGGTTCACGAAGGGTCATCCCAGAATGCAATTGGAAAACTTAAAAGTAAGCCACAAAATTTAATGTATATTTGTGTTCCAACGGTGATATGTTTCTTTATTTTTTTCTTGCGTCCGAATTCATATTTTAGCGTATGAGGGCGTACGGACCGCGCGAGATTTAAAAGCACAGAGCAAACGCTGAAATAGTATGAATTCGGACCGCAAGAGAAAAATAAATCTATTATTTACCAGTTTAGTCGGTCCGTATGGGGAAATATTTCCCTTGGTCTCAAAACGTCCCTCGCGGCCTTCGGCCTCGGACCTCCAATCTGGTAGATAACATATATATATATATATATATATATATATATATATATATATATATATATATATATATATATATATATATATATATATATTCATCATTAAAACATCGCTTTATTCAATTTCAGAGCCTGGACGCCCGTATCATAATTGGCGAGTTTTCGATCAATGGCGCTGTTGATGTTTTTTGCGAGGTATGTCATGATTTTACCCAGTCCGTAGTTATTACTGCATGAGACCCCATGACTTATATGTTATTCAATGAGCAATCCATAGTCGCGAATAGAAAGCTGGAAACGCGCAACTTTGTCTTTCCTCACTCGTTTCTCGTACTTCATAATCACTGCAAAGAATTTCTACCTAGGCTTACAAAATGGGAATGACAAGTCCTAAGTATGTGTGGTTTTTGCCAGCAACAGCCTCCGGCGCCTGGATATTCAGTCCTCTAACATTTCCCAAATACCACAAAGCTTCCAAGTGCAATATCAGCCAAATCATCGAAGCAGCAGATGGATTTATCGTTTCCGACAAAATACCCATTCGAGCAGATAAAAACGAAACACTGTCTGGTTTGGTAAGAAGAAGTTAGGGCCTAAATCATCAAAGCAATAATTCTGGTATAACTGCAAGCTAAAATAGACATAAAAACCAGAACTTGTTGTCTCGATTTAAGGGCCCTTAGCTCTAGGCCTTTTAATTGGTCTATTTTAGGCAGTTGTATCTTGGGAACAATTTTCTCGCGTTAAACCTAGTTGTATGTAGTACTCGTATGTCACACTTTCACAAGGTTTTCATCCCTCAAAACTGTAAATACAGACTCGTGGTTGGTTTTATCATTAAATTAGCGAAAAATAAAAGTCATTATCTAAGAGCAGAATTTGAATATATGCTTAACTTAATCCGCAGCGGTGTGATTATAAAATTTTCGCACAAATTTTTTGTTCATTTTCGTTTTTATACGACTCAAAAAACTTTGAAATTTGAAACCCAAAAACCTTTAACCGTTAAAATTAGAGAATTGAAACCCTGTCCGTATAGCCTACTGTTTTGTAGTTTTTTCTGCCCCTGAAATCTCAATCGGTGAGAAGCAAAACTTGTGATATTTTGATTTATTTTATAAGACTCCCGAGTCATTCATGGCAGAGATGCGCAAAAGAAACAGGAATCCACGAAGTTACGTGAGTTACGCGTTTGACTGCGTATGGGCAGCAGCCTTGCTATTTCAAGCAAGCTTGTCAGCGCCTAAGGAATACCGTCCGGAAAATGCAAAGTTTGGATCCATTAAAATAAGAAATGCCTACATTCGACAACTTTCTCTAATTCAGTTCCAAGGCATGACGGTATATAATTTTTATCACTATATATATTTCTATTTCTAGACAAATTTACTTCACAATTATTATCCTTTGATTTTCTTAGCTTCGAATATATTCAACATGGCAATAATAAAATTTGTTGTGCATGTCCATTGATTACACAAGCAGTCAATCTCTAACGAATTTCACGATAACAATCCCTTAAGATTAACAATTGCATGCCTCTCTAGATATTATGGCTGGTGAACAAAAGCGTGCACGATTTGATTCGCTTTCAACCAATTCATTTAAATCCATCTGAACGATGAAATAAATTTGTCCCAAATTCTATATTTTTTCGATAGGGGCGACACCACTTTGATTACAGAAGACGATTGGGGTCCGTTCGAATAAACCAAATGAGAAATGTGAATGGAACAGGTAATTAATGGCTTATGTTCATTTCAAATGTATGTATGAAAATACATTTCAGAAGCATCATAGCACATTAAAGGTGATTGATACATATATTTATTATATTCAGTGCAATTACCATTATAAATTATTATACGGTGATTTATGCAGTTTATCGTCTGTTTTTTCACAGCGGAGCTTGTTCAAGTGGGATCGTTCAGTTCCATCAGCAGGGAGGAATTTAAAATGGAACTTTTTGAAAGCCAGGTTGATAAATTATGGAAAGGTGAGTGCGTATATTTTGCCATTTAAAACAAAAAGTCAGCAATGTCCTGATATTTTGACAGCAGTAAATTAAGCCTGTTTAATCCACAACGTCGTCACCAATATCGATAGATTCGCTATCTTGGAATTCATGTTTAATTAAACGCATTTTGACTAATTGGGCCTTTTTTGGTGAAAGCGAAAACTTGTGTTTTTATAGTCGTAAATATTCTGAAACATGGTGTACATACATGAAGTTGATTTATACTTTTTTATTTTCATAAAAAATTGCAATAAACTGTTGTATAGCTTCTCGTTACCTCTCTTGACTGAACACATTTAGATTTAGTGTTTTCCCCAGTATAGCCTCTCTCTTTCCGAACAATCATTTCAACTTCACTTCCTGCGCCTGTCAGACTGCAACTTAATTTTTTTTCAGATGGGAAGGTTCCGGTCGACGAGACGAGAACGAAAAAAAAAGTTTTAACCTACTCCAAATTGCTGGTAGCGATCATCTGGGGTTTTGCTGCTTTGGGCTTGTTTTATTCGATTTTTTTCGTCTACTTCAACATCAGCAAGAGAAATCACAAGTAAGTAAACACAGTAGTCACAACAAGATTTTTTTCAGTCCGGCTTATTCTTTGGCCTTTTAATGTTTGTATTTAAAATAGCTATATGTGGGAAAGAGGTTTTCGCTTTTCCTCCTTGTAGAGTGGTTCGAATGTCATCTCCGATGATCAACAATGTCGTTCTTCTTGGCTGCTTCTTTTTTTATGTTTTCGTTTTCTTGTTGGGGATTGATTCGAGATTTGTGGATGACCATGTCTTGGGAATATTATGCAATGTAAGTCCAGGCTTAAGAATGAACGTCGACCGGTCAGTGAGAAGAAGACTCGAGTTTCTTATCGATCTCAAAAAGATTTCCGCTTGCAGAGAAAGAGTTCGCTAGCGAAATACTCGCATAATTTCTTTTGAAATGAGGACAGTCAAGCTGAACTAATTTATTTATGCTGTCAAAATTCAAATTAAAAGAAAATATGCAAATATTTCGCTAGCGAACTCTTTTTCTGGAAGTGCAATCCACTCTAAGCGAGAATGGAAGAATGAAAAGTAAAGGAATTTGATTCTTATTTTAAATAACCAATGTGAACAAGCTTTTTTCACTCGTGTTCTTAGGTTCGTCTGTATGTACTGGCTATTGCATTTTCCATGTCTTTTGGCGCATTATTCAGTAAAACATGGCGAGTACACAAGATATTCACTGCTCAACGAGCTATCAAGAAGAAGGTAGGAAAACAAGGTTGATGTAAGGCATCTAATATCTAACCTCTTACGTGCTATTAATTAATCGACAACGAATTAAAAATTGATTTGTATTGGTAAGGATGTATGTATCATTGTAATTTGCAATGCGGCTTTTTAACTGTGCACATGCTGTGGTCAGCTTGACGATTCCCGTGTTCATTGACGGTGTAAAAAATGCATTTCTGAGATATTGGTCAACTATAAAAATAAAAGAATTCAATTCTCATAACTGAATTAAATCGTCACTGTTTTACACCAATGGCATTTGAACTCCGAGACAAAACGTAACTTGGAGACACTGAAAGGATTTACTTATTTTGCGTGAGGACGTTCTCGTGGTTCAGGGATGGTTTAAGTGTTTTGTCTTTTTAGCCTCGTTTCCAACGCGGTACTTACTGCACTATTCCAAGGAGTCTGTTATTGACTTCCTAAATCTTCATAACAAATTCCACAAGTAATATTAACTCACCTCCTTAACTCACAGAGCGTTTTTTGGCCATGCAATCCATCTTTTCAACAAGTGTCTGGTACAATTTCATGCAGGGCCGTAGCTAGAAGCTTAATTGGGGGAGGGGGGTGCATATTTATATATTCGTCTTATGCCCGAATGATTTCTTTTGTATGCTATTGTTCCTATGGTATATAAACATGAATATATGAATATACACCTCCCCCCCGGTCTTCATGAGAAACTTTGCATGCCGTCATATACCAGTATGTCTTCGGCAGCAAATACAGCATTGTGTGTAATGTTTTTTTTCTGAAATACATCTAGATGATGCGCGATTTTCACCTTCTTTTATTTGTCTTGGTCTTGGTGATAGTTGATGTCATTTTCATAACCATCTGGGTCTACTATGATCCCTTAGAAGCGAAGGAGATCATTTTTGATAAAATGGTAAGACTGTGAGTATTATATGCAAGCATTGTGGTATTCTATGATTCTGTTACTGAGTACTTTTACTACCGAAAGAGGCCAGCATGCATCCCCGTTTGGATGGAGAAATTTTGACGTCAGAATTATTTTCATCGTTATAGAAGGAAGATTCCATCGATGTGATTACAATTCCTGTTTTGAAAATCTGTGAGTGCACTCATAGAACAAAATTGCTTGGCGCCATGTACGGATACAAAGGAATTTTGCTATTGTTTGGCGTGTTCCTCGCGTGGGGAACGCGCAATGTAACGATTCCTGCGCTAAACGACTCCAAGTACATCGGAATGTCAGTTTACAATGTTGTCATATTATCAGCCATCGGTGCAACAGTCTCAATGGTTTTAAAGAAGACTGCTTATTATGAATTACTTCACGTACTGGTATCTGCTGTGGTGATACTTTCTACGACTGTTACCTTGACTATGGTATTTGCGCCAAAGGTGAGAAGATATTCTCTTCGTATTTCTTTTCTTAACACCAACATGTCAACGGCGCAGTTTCGTTTCCTGCGAGACAAACGGTACTTAACAGATATTTAAGGAAATATTCCTGGCTCATACGCGCTGTGATTTCCACTCGAAGTTAAGACCTTTTAACCCTCAACGTATAACTTATTATTCTTTCTCATCCTTTCTGATGGGTGAGATTTCTTACAAATAGATGATTCGCTTTAACCGATTTTAAGAATGAGGTGTAGGAACATACCCCTATTGACAGCTTAAATCTATTGTTTATTCCAAGAAAAATATTAGAGAAAACATTGTTCAATATGAACTAGTGCATTGTCACCGACAAAAAATTTGTTCTGTTAAAGGTTTATGAGTATTACTTTATTCCGCCGGAGCCTGAAGGTTGCACTCGAACGATGGAATCTCTGCAAATGAGCGCGAGATCGACAACGACATCAACAACTGGAGGATCTGATGTTTACGAAGCTTATGTCAAACCAAAAGATGTTAAAGATAAATGGATACAAACGGAGGATTTCGATCCCGGTGAGGATAATACTAATTCTTCGAAGGGTATTGAAATCTATTGCAATTACAAAAGAGATCCATAGGACAAAACTTGATATATGAATCCCCCCCCCTAATTATCGTTCTTGTTACGCAACTGTGTTGTACAGCTATAA
This sequence comes from Dendronephthya gigantea, assembly GCF_004324835.1. Taxonomy (NCBI): domain Eukaryota; kingdom Metazoa; phylum Cnidaria; class Anthozoa; order Malacalcyonacea; family Nephtheidae; genus Dendronephthya; species Dendronephthya gigantea. The sequence goes on from NW_021163069.1 coordinate 440,244, forward strand.
CTGAAACTTGTTAACTTGTTAGGGTGGATTTCCACTTACAGAGAAACAGTTCACAAGCGAAATATTTGCGTATTTTCTTTTGAATTGAGAGCAGTCATGTTGAAATAGTTTATTTATGCTGTTGACATTCTAAAGAAAATATGCAAATATTTCGCAAGCGAACTATTTCTCTGTAAGTGAAAATCCAGCCTTATTTATAATTATACAGTAACTTCAAACTTGTGATATCCAAAACTTTTCAGCATTTTCGTTTCGTCACAGTCCAAGTTTGAAAATTTTCTATCTACTTTTTCCAAGCGAATCAATAAAATTTTACTTTTTTCCGTTATGATATAATATAAGAATCAAGAAATTGTCTTTTATTGTTCTTAACGTACATATAACCATCTTTTATATACCAAAAATACAACACTTTCGAGTATGATATTATAATATGGATTTTTTCACGATCTCAGTGAAATATTTATTTGAGAGCAGTTGTTAAGTCATGTCCGGTATTTCTCATAGCTAATAATGGTCTGTCAATTGCATCGCCGATGTTTAGTGGAGGAAACGGTGCTGCAGTGATGGCGAACGGGATCAATAGAGATAACAATGGTGAAACGGTGACATCTATGGTTAGTAATAGTAGTGAACCCGTGTTCGGTGAAGAATATATGAAAGTTGATGAATGTACACTGATAGATTCTGGTGTGGGTGTGGGATTGTGTGATAACAGCCCAGACTCTTCAATGACCAATCAGAACGCGGAATTTGATCATGAAAACATGAACACAAAGGAACAAGACGGATTCAGCGTTCATTAGAGGTATTGTGGTTATTGTTTTTATTTCTATGAAAATGTTATATAGAATATTGCAAAATCAAACAATCTTCGGTTACCTTAACAGTAAGTTCTGATGAATGTTTTTTTTCTCTACTATATCTTCCAGGTAGATTGTCTATATACATTGTAAAAAGATGTCTAAGCAGACTATTGTCTATTAATATTATCGTTAATTAAATCTGTTTAATCTGATCTGTTCCAAGTAGATATGGCGTAGTTATATACAAAAATATGTGCCAAAAATTAAATTAATTACTTAGCCTATATATATAGTATTAAAATGTTATAAACATTTAAGTTAATAATAGCCTGCATAGGCAATAAACATTTAACACCTAACATCCTACATCCTTATCATCCAAACATCCTACGCTGTTTGGAACTTTTCCCACAATATCCAGTCCATTATTTAGTATAAGACGTCGTATGAGACGTATTTATATATGCATGTTCATTGAGCGTAAAAACCATCGTTATTATGAACACGAATATATGAATATGCCTCTTCCCCCTGCTTATAGCTGGAAAAAATGAAACCACTACGCAAAAACAATAATTCAAACGTCCACAAGACCTTAAAACTTGAAATCTCCCTTTCCTTAAATCTCCCTAAATCTCCCTTTCTCTAAAATGAACGATTCCAAAGATAATCGTCTTCCTTATAATTATGGTAGGCTACGTAAAATAAAACCAAAGGATACTATTTTTTAGGTAGATTGTATACATGCAATGTAAAAAGAAGTAATCATTCGTGTCTGATATATTTAAAAAGTTCTTTAAACAAATAATTATTGTTGATAGAATTGATTTTAAATCTATAAAGCTACTGTATATTCAGCTTTGTCGTTTATAACTTAAAAATTGAAGAAGATTAGACATAATAATTTATGGAGCCAAGGCTAAAGATTGAATTTTAAAATAACACTATTTCAGTTTTCTCATTTTAAATTACAAAACTATTAACGGGGAATGTGATGTTATTCTTAAAAGGAAGTGTTCATTGTTTATTCCGAGGGTTGGTACTGAAGAGAAATGGATTGGAACCAATCTTGTCCCCAGAGCCGTTTTGGACTTTATAGGGGGTGTTGGGTCTGGAGGCGAGAGGGAGAAGAGGAAAGACCTTGGGATCGGCCGTTCAAAATACCCACATTTCGTAAGTATTTTTAATAAGCATGAATTATCATAAAATTTTGCCTAATATTTTCAAAATGGTGATGTCACGTAGAACGGATAATATTGTCGCATTGAAGCATATTGGAATTGTACTTTTTCCGAATAATTACAAAATATTCCGCTAATTACACATAAACTAGGAAAAATATTTAACCAATCAGAAGTCAGAAGAGGCTGGCCGACCCCAGGGCCTATTACCCCAACCCAAAATCAAGGAACGAGGTTGGGTTGGAATGCCTTTCTATAGTTTCTTTACAAAGCCATGATCGTTGGATGAATTATTTTCAAACCAAGCAAGCAGTTTCCGAACTTTTATTACTTAAATTCTGATCACAAACTCTGGCTATTTTACAAACTATTTTACTGGCTGGTTTCATTACTGTCTAGCTTAGCCTGAGTAGCTAAGCCAATCAGGATGCGTAGCAACTAATCTATCAACCTCGTACCCAGGGTCTTGTTTACGGTAAAATACATCAGCACTTTCAGACATTGATGTTTAATTTTATTTAATCTTTATCGTGCACACAGTCCCACTTTTTGAAATGATTTTTTTCACTAATCAATCTATTCCGCAATTTTGCCTTTGCAAGGCTTTGCGTCGCTCGAATAAATTTGCCCACTGGAAAACGGGTCTAAGTGCTCTACTCTATAGTAAGAATTAGGTAAATGAATGCTGCGGCCTTAAGCCCAAGAAATTAAATTTTATCAATTTCAATTAACCCCACTATTCTCTAATGGGATTTATTAATTAAGCAAATTATTAAAAATAAAATTAAAGCTTGCAACATTTTGTCATCGGATTTAAGGCGGTTTTCCACTGGGCGGAATTTTTCGATCGAACGCTCGGATTTCTTTTTCGAAATATTCCTCCTAGTTGAACCGGCAACTGAGCACCGAACAATATGCATGAACTACATGCTTGCTGCAGGAAATATGCACCAAAATTTGGTTAATATATCAATCGTGAAGACTTAATTATGACTATATTCGTTCAGTTATGAGCACGCTTTGTCTGCTGGGAAAAGTGTGCTTCTCAGATGATGCACTGTCAATCAATGCTCAGCATGGAAGCACAAAAATGCGGTAACTTGAATCGCGATGTTAAAAAATACATACATTAAAAATATTGGTGTAGTTAATATTGGAATAGTATGAAAGTTGATGAATGTACGCTGATGGATTCTGGATTCTCAGATGATGCACTGTCAATCAATGCTCAGCATGGAAGAACAAAAATGCGGTAACTTGAATCGCGATGTTAAGAAATACATACATTAAAAATATTGGAGTAGTTAATATTGAATAGAAAAAATTCTGTATGCTTTCTTATTTTGATGCGGAAGACAGTCAATACTACAGAACACCGCATTCTGCAATCTTTTGACAGCTCATCATACGCATCTGGCAGCTGTGAAATGGCAATTCTCTGCAGGCTTAAAGTATTTAGCGATTTTTTTTGCCGTCTGCAAGCTTGACGTATATTGGATTGCAAGCTTGACGTATATTGCAAGCTTGACGTATATTGATCTATATGCAAGATATATTTTGTTGAGTATCTATAAATCTTTTTCCCTACCAAGTAATGATAAGTCTTACCGATTTCTGCGGTGTCATTTTACGGCATCTTGTTTGCCCTTGTCATTGCGACAATGATTATTCAGCGTCAATTGTGACTGACAGCTGTTTGATAATTATAGTTAGCAAGCGAAGAATGCAATAAACGATCTTCTGTTGCACTAAATAAACACCGACAAAAATATTTAATGAAGAAAATTCACGCTATTCTTCTTTGCGTTTAGCGATCTCAGTATCACTCAGCCAGCTGTACCTGAAACAAAAATATCTGTTTCAGCATTGCGATTAGGAGTTCAAGACGATACGCGTAAGTGGATATAGGACACGAGATAAGGTGATGTGTATTTTAAAATTTAAACAGTTGTTATATGAAGTAGATATATAGACATGAAGATCGCAGTGAGCATTTCATTTTTTTGTCGTACAAACATTTAGGTATAGAAGCTTTTCAACAATCATAAACACATAATAACAATCCGATATTTGAAGTTCCGCCGAAGTAATTTTGTTCTATCTTTTTACATTCAACACGTAGTTTTCAACTTACTCGAAAGTCAAAGATACATTATGTGTGTGACCTTTTGGGAATTTCTTACATGTTGGAATATATGCATAATTGACTTTGTACATCAGCCGGACGATCATAACATAAAATTCTCATTTTTTTTCCGTTTCCGATTCTTGTCTACGCCAAATAATCCCATGCACACAGAGGTTATTTATTGCAGTGCATACATGTTCATATCTCGTTACATGTATTTGATCCCAATGTTGCTTGATCGTGCCATACTACTAAAAAAGGGTCGGAGAATACTTTTCTCGTAGTTCTAACTTTTAAGTCATTTTTTGCCTCTATAATCACTGCGGTTAATGTATGTATATCCCTACTCTTTACGTACAACCCGACCTACAATTAGCTGAAAACAGCATCGTACCTATTACACAGCAAAAGGCCCACTTTTATGTGTTTAATCTGGTTGAGAAATTTTGCTTTGGTTATAATATCTTATTGAAAGCAAATAACTATAAGTATTTAGGGAATTATTTAATTGCGCGAGCTGAGAAACGTATTTTTTGGCTCCAGAATACATATTTGCGCAAAGCTTGCGCGAAAAGAAATAAAGAAGACTTTTTTCTCACGGTGACGCGCGTCTAATTTCCAAGCAAAACCCTTTGACAACTGAGAAATCGATACGCCTGCCCTTTAGCTCAGACCATAACTCAGACAAGTACTCATGTGCATGGCAAGCTGTCTGGAATCGGTCCCTTCGGTTAGGATCGCCGGAAAACCCAACCCAAATTAAAAGTGATGATAATGATGCTTGATAATGTTTCAACGGGAATAATAAGTCACCAATATTATCCGATGTGACTAGACAGCTGCATGAAAATAGCTAAACTATAACATTTTCATCGCACACTTCATGATCATATTGTTTTGAAAGTTGCGAGTCCATACCTTACAGCTCAAAGACGTAAAAACTTCATTTTGTTTTCCTTTATTGACTGAATTCCAATTACTTTACTTTATTGAATTTGTTAAAAACGTAATGACGGCAACAAGAATTATATTATATTTACATAAAAAAGAGTGTTAAAAATAACTGGGCTGACACAGAAACAGCGAACATCGCAGCTCAACAAGTGGATAAGGAAATAAAAAAATATTACGATATACCAGGGCGACTTCGACAAAGACGGCAGGTAATCATTGGTAATTTAAATATTTAAAGTCCCATGGGACTCTTAGACGTCATCTTAGCTACATATTTACAGTGGAAATTTACGATTCACTATAAGCGGTGAGCTCGACGCCACTAACACAATTTATCCTATTCAAAAAAGCAATGGAAATTTAACTGCTTTGAAGCCACATAGTCAGGCGAATTCTGCGGTGATTTTACGTGCGATTTTCGTCCGATATTTAATTGAGAGCATTTATATAAATGAGCATTCATCTTTCATAACTATCTATACTTATATTTCAAACAATGTAAAATTTCTAGCCCCTGTTTGTCCTGCAGAAATACAGCATTTCTCTTTTGCTAAGATATTCCGGTGTCTAGTTGATAATATTGCTAAAAAGACCGAAAGAGTCGCTCTTGGATTAAATATTTCCTGTCGGGTCGTTTTGGCACTATTGAAATTAAACAGGTGCTCTCTCCGCTATTTTGCCCATTACGTTATAATAACCAAACAACTCTCACGTTAATTACAGCTGTTTTCATATCGGAAAGCCGTGAAAATATCCGAAAGTATCATATATATAAGAATGGCAAAAAAATGGAAGAAATTTTTGGGAGTACAAGTTTGTAACTGTTGCCCTGCGCCAGATATTTCTTCGTTTATAGCAAGATGGCGTGCTAGCTGTGTCACAATTAAATCTTAAACTTTCAAAAGCCCGACCAACACGTGAGCTATTATTAGCTGAGTAAAAGACCACGCGTGGCTGTTAGCTCAGCAAGTTACTCTCGTGTGCGGATAGTTTTTCGTGAGGAATTCGCCTCGAGAGGCAAGTTTCTCACGTGTGTGGATGGTTTTCAGGCTGAGCTAATTGCCTCGCGGCGTCGTTAATGAGCTCAGTTGATAGCTCTCGTGTGCGGCAGGCTTTAATGTTGCAAATCACATGTTCCTAAACTTAACAAAATTTTCGAGTTCAACACAATTAAAAGCTATTTTTCACCCATTTGTCTTTTTTTTTCATTTTTTTTGAAGGAACTTTCGGACTGAATATTAAGCTATAAATCTAAGATCTAATAAATAAATCACGCGAGCAAGGCAGTTCTCATTAATAATTGGAGCCGATAAATAAAAATGAAATATTTTCTTTTACGAAACGTAGATTGGTTTATTCAATCTAACAAGATATGCAAACAAGCGTTAAATTAAAGCTGAGATTGCAATTTCGTCGAGCCGTGTTTGATTAAAAAATCTTGCTATGAGGTATTATTATATTGCTACAATATGCTTCAGCGGCGCTTTTTATTCTAAAATTGGCAACACTGCAGTTATACTACGACTCACCCGAACAAATTAGAAACTCGAAACCAAAAAAGAGATCGCGTCTGCAACCCCATTTATTCCCGAGATTCCCTTTTAGTATAATATAATTATATGTGTGCGGTGAACAGATAGAACAGGTGAAAGGGATTCTCATGTTAACGATAGACAGTTAAAATAGAATTCCATCTTCACTATAATATTATATGTAAATTAATTCTCTTGGGTGTTATTCGGCGATTTGTTTTCATATTTTTTTAAATTCTCTTAAAACATCAGGGATATCTTCAAAACATGACCATCCTAAATTCTTTTAGACCCTCACCTTTGATTATTATTTTAAGCAGTGTGTGTTGCGTATGTTCCAGTGAATGAGTTAAATTCAATCTTATGCTCTGAATATGTAGTTGTAAACAGTATCATTGCATTAAGGTTTAAAATCTTTAGTTTACTTGAGGAAAGATTTGATTTCTACATTGAACTTAACTACCATTTAATAAGCTAAACGGGCTTGATACAACCGGCCCATGATGCAAATAGAAATATAACAGTCGACTTGTGTGTTTCAAAGTGATTTTAATTCCGGAATTCTGCCGTTAGGTTTATTTTTTTTCATATTTAATTACAAAGTTCTTAGATGGTTAAAGAGACTACAGCAGCAGCTACTAGCTGGGCAGCGATTTTGCACGCCTATAACATTGAATGATTCAAAGATTTAGGAATAACGCAAAGCTTAATTTGTCGAAATAAATTTAATCTCTATCTCTTATTCATTTTTAAATATAACGAATTAAAATAGTGTAAAATATTCCAATTTTTATCGTATCATATCATTCAAATATCTATCATGGGACAGGGTATTTTGAAAATTATAGCTGTTCAATATATGTAATCAAGGCGTTTGTATATAAACATAGCGCGACTGTACCCATGCATATACTTAGTTTACCGGCGACCATATATCAAAAACTAAAAATGTTTCTTGACCCCAACAGACTCGCCAGCTGATCTGAGATCATGACGTCATAAGGCGTCTCGACAAAACTGAGTTATCATGTGCCTGGTGTTATTTGTCCTTATTCTTCTAACTAATAGTATAAAGGGCGAACAATTTAAATTCTAATTTACAGTTGAGAAAAAATTAGCGTGTTTTCGCATAAATATAATAAAATTACTTGATGTTTCGAGTGTCAAAGTCATATGCAATGAAGGAAATGATAATTCAGTTTTGTCAAAGATCTGGCTTCTGATTGGTTGATTTTTATACCCAGATCAGCTAGCGGAGATGCGCAAACCAGATCTTTCATATCTCTTCTTGCTAACATTCATAATATGATTTTCTCCTGGCACTAGTAATGCGTCGTGCGTTGATGTGGGCGATTTTGTTTTGCTTTTCGAAAGCAACAATCTCGTTATCAAAGAAAAAGATTTTCATCGGAGCTTTGGTGTATTCGTACGGTGATGATGCGCAAGGCTTTAAAACGGCAATGGAGCATGCGACAGAGATTATAAACAATCGAAGTGATATTCTAAAGGATTATGAAATCGTTGTGAAATACACGAATACATTCGTAAGTTAAATAGTTAATACGGCGGAATTTTGTTTTAGACCAATTAGTGAGTTTGTTTACATTTTCATTAGCTTTACATGAAAAATGTCAACAAATATGTGCTTAGTTTAAAACAAAATTTCACCCTGTTAATACATCAACATACTGTACGTTTAGCATCTACCGTATTTACAACGACAGCAAGAAGGAGGAATTTCGTTTCAAACTAATCGGCAAATTTGTTAACATTTTCCAGTCAAAACCAATTTTTTAAGCTTCATGTAAGTGGCAAATAATGTACCTCATCACCGGAAATAGTCAGAATTCATGCCTTCTGATTGGTCTAAAACGAAATTTCTTCTTGTGACAATTCCATTTCTGAAAATTCGGGAAAAAATTCGTAGAGCTTAATTCTAGATTACCGGCAATTACCACACCTTAGAGCATCACATTTATACCATGCAATAATTCACGTACATTTACTTTCTAGAGCTCCCCAATATACACTGTATTAGGAGTGTTTGGTTTTTTGCAATGGCCGAAGAATGAGTCGATCCAGGTTATGATCGGACCAGCGTGGTCGAAGAACGCTGGGCCAGCTGCTATCGCAAGCGCAAGCTGGAACGTTTTGCAGGTAATTGTTGATATAAAGGCAGAGTTCCATAGATTCCAAAGGAACCGGTAATTGTTTATGGCAGGGTTGGGGGGTGACGAGTAAAAGGTGGGTTAACTAAAAATTAGGCACCCCTGAGGTGCAGGAAAATTAAAAAAAAAGAGAAAGGTGGGGTAAAATAAAAATGAGAAAGAAAAAGATAAGGTAAAGAAATTTATCAACACAAATCTTTTAATCATAAAAATATCAATCTAAAATTAAATGTTACGATCTATGTCATCATTTGTCAAAGTGTCTACAAAAGTTTTTTTCCCGAACGAAAATGGTTGGGTGGGAAAAATGGTTAGCCCCCACCCCTGACATAATAATGACTGGTCCCTAATTCCTAATTAGCCCTTACCAACAAGGTAGAATTTCGTTTTAAACTAATCGACATAGAATTATTTGTTTACATTTTCCAGGCAAAACCAATCAGAATGCCTAATTATTTGATAATGTAAAAAGGGTAAATAATGTGCCTTTCTACCGGAAGTCAAAATTTCTGCAATCTGATTGGGTTACTGAAAATGTAAACAAACTCGTTGATTGGTCTAAAACGAAATTCTCTCTTGGTGCGCTTACCATAAAATTACAATAATCCTAATTAAGAACTCAAAATCCGAAGCATGTTTGACATATGTATTATTTATTTGAAAATAAAACGCCCGAAGGGTGGTCTAACCGGATTACGGAATCTGTTTTCACAGATATCTTACGGAGCTACAAGTGTCGAGCTACATAATGATGAGTATTACCACACCTTGTTCACTAATGTTCCATCGACGTCATTTTTCAACTATGCTCGTCTAGCTGTTCTGAAGTATTTCGGATGGAAGAGAGTTGCGATATTACAGGAATATGATGATAAACTGTACTCTTCGGTATGGGAAGTGATGAAATAGATATAAACATTAGGTTAACTTTCTTTTTTCTTTTAACGGTTTTTTCATCGTGCTCTTTGTTCTTTATGTTCTTCATTAATAGTTCTTGTCTCTCTTTCTTAACTACGTTGGTGTTGCTATTATCACCAATTCTTCACGCACGTTGCAACACTCTGTTCTCCTATTGCTCTTTCATACTCTGCTTTATACAACCTTGAATAGCCTAACATAACAGCTTTCTCTACCGTACCACTATATGCCCTCCTTTTCAGTCTAGGCTCCCTGCAATCTTGCGCTCTTGTGCTATTACCCCAGATGCCTTCCCTGATTTAGCATTCAGTAATTCAACCGACTTTTCCTAACTTTCTGCAGGCTGTTGAAAACTTTCAAAGCGTAATTGAGTCGTTTTCAGCGAACGTTTCAATAATCACACTCCAAGGATATCAAAAAGGCTTAGCAGATCATCCGAAAAAGGAACTTCAGAGGTTACAGGTAAAATTTAAAAAATATTTACTTTTTCCATACTATATCCTCTCAAGGTATAAGAAGTTATTAGTGTGGTTACGATATTTTTAAAGATAAATTTTACTTACGAAGGCCCGGTTTAAAGGTTCGGAAGCTCCTCATATAACAACCTGATGTTTCTACAAAATGATGCTCGAGTTATCAATTCAACATGCGAAATTTCATTTAGGAATATTATCAATGCAATTTCTTTTATTTTAGAGGTTTCGTTTTCATTTCCCCCATCCTTTTTTCTATAAATTTCAGAAACTTGATGCTCGGATTATAATCGGAGAATTTTCAATTGATCGTGCTGCTGAGGTTTTCTGTGAGGTTTGTGCATTAATTTGATTCGCCATCTCTCTTGTTTCATATTGGAATATTGATATATGTATACCATCTTTTATCACCTGAAAAGCTAAAAGAGCGAAAAAGTTTGTGAATAAAGTGGTATTAAAAAATACAAAGCAGTGGTTATGTTCGAATAATATCTCTGGTGGACAAGCAACCTTTTTTATATATATATATATATATATATATATATATATATATATATATATATATATATATGCTTCAGTCGGATTGATTCAATACACGTCTTTCATTAAAGTAGTTTCTTTAAAATTTCTGTACTTGTGTTATGTTGTTGGAAAAGCAAATAAATGCAAATGAAATGATAAATAGCTGTCTCTTTATTCCCAAGGCTTACAAACTTGGAATGTACGGTCCAAAATATGTATGGATTTTGGCTGCTACCTCAACGGGAGCATGGATATTCACCAACGACGTCGACACATTTTCAAAGCATCATATGAATATTGATTGTAATATCAGCCAGGTAGCCAAAGCTGCAGAAGGCTTTATTACTATTTCCCAAGTCGATATTAGACAAGATGACAACGTCACAGTTTCTGGACTGGTGAGTAATTTGATATTCACTTCAAACTGTCAATCATAAAGTCTTCAGATTATTAAAATTTTATTGTGGGCGCGGATGTCGTGTCACAAAAATTAATATGGCAGGATTTGTACGACTTGTAACAACAGTGTTTACAATACTTGATCAATATTTATTCGCAATTTGTAGATAGTTGATTATAGGAGGGTCGAAATCGCGAGGCTAGGTTCGATTGCTTGCGTAAAACCTACTTGTCCTTTCTTCATATTATCTTTGAGTTGACAGTAGTCTTAACTGCGATAATGCAGATAGAGATTTAACATTAGTTTATTATTATTCTCACTTGTTTGCTTACGCCATTGGCATTATGCAAAACTCGTAGGCGTTGGCCTTCTGAGTACGAATTTGTTGATCGATCAATTTCGTGGTCCAAGCAGCGCTTACAATCATGTGCAAAAATTATGAGACTTTACGTATTTTAAGATAATTGTACTTACTTGCGAAAAGACGATGGATCTTGTTATCCCATGTTCTAGCCGTCTCTCTACCATGATTGTACATACGGGAACAAAATAATTGTGGGGAATTTTTTCAACATTTAGACTTCCAGAGAATATTTGGCTGAAGTGCAAAGAAGAAACAAAAAAGCGCAACCGTACACCAGTTATGCGTTCGACAGTATCTGGGCTGCAGCACTGATGTTAAACGAGACATCAAACACGACTCGTCCGGAAGATCTCGTGTTAGGAGACGACAAATTCTTTTACGAATATAAAGATTTGTTGCAGAAACAAGAATTTGAAGGCCTCTCAGTAAGTTTATTATACTTCATGTTTTCTATTTACATCAAGTAAAAAAGGCAAAAACTGGTGTGAATCGAAGTCATATTATAAACCTCGCTATCGCAAACAGAGAGTTGATTTAGCAAATTGCCAGGAATCGTCACTGTTAAAATAGCTTTTGAAGAACTATAATTTATCATATTCAAGGCATATTCCAGGGAGGTTTGTCTGTCAATTTAATTATGTCCTAATTCATGCATCTTTTATTTAGGAATGTTGTTGGATTTCATTTTAATCAACCAGGATTTTTTAATTTTAGGGTCCTCATAAATTTTATAAGCGTGAAAGAATTGGAACTGTTGTGATCAGACAAATGAGATTGACTGAGAATGATATTGGTAAGTGCCGGTAGTAAACTTAATCTGGTGGTAGTAAACTTTATATATGACCAATTCTTACTTCTTTCCAGCTTATCTTGAACAAGTTGGAAGTCACGATTCTTATACCAATGAATTAAGCATGAATGAGAATGAAGTGAGAAAAATGTGGAAGGGTAGGCTGGCATGATCGAAGCAATTCTCCTTTAATTCAGTTTCACTTCCAATTTCTCCCAACAATTCTATTGATTCTCCCTAATTGGGAGATTTAGAGGCCCCCGACAGGAAAACTATATAATCCCCAGCCCCCTTCTTTTTGCCACCAATGGATTTGTGTCATGAATCGTACACCTTTAGACGGCAAAGTTCCAGTTGATGAAACAAGAAAAGAACGCAAGGTTTTGATATATTCCCTGGCACAGTTGATCTTAATCGGTGTTTTTGCGGTTCTTGGCTTGATTTATTCGTTGGGATTACTCTATTTTAATATCGAGAAAAGAAATCACAAGTGAGTTCATTGATCCTCGAGACTTAAAATTAAGGGAGCAATCTTTTCTATCTTTTTCGTAACGAAGCCCGTTCAACTTAAACGGCCGATGGCATGGCTTTGAAATAATAGTTGCATCATACTATCAAGGAATAAGTAGAAGAAGTGTAACTAGAGAATATTTTTATTTTTGTGTCCTTAAATTTTCCCCAAATGTACAAGTCATGCACACGCCACGTCACTTGCCTGAAACATGGCCGCCTGTGAATTTATTACTATTTCTGCGACTTTAGTAGTAATTTGTTGGCTTATAATTCATATATAAATGAATAAATTTTTTCTAAATAAATTTTTATATCCGCAATTGCCAAAAAAAGTGAAATAGGTCACATAGCAGAGAGCATGAAAACAATGACGTAATGACAAATGACGAATATCACGTATTATTATATACACAAGCGCCAGATATGAGATATGCTGCAATTTCATTGGTTGGCTACTAGACAGATATTAGCTCATATCTGTCCAGAAGAGAAAGTAAACAAAATGACCGAAAGATTTGGGGAGTTGAGTGAAATAGAAATCCAAGTTTTAGTTGATAATAGCACACCAAAATGCACCGATCGAAAGGGCGACAAAGTTTGTGTATATAATACAACAGTGCGCCGAGTTGGCTATCGGCCATATACGACGAGAGTGCATGAGCAGAATAACTGTTGAATATCACGCAATAAACACTTTCCAGCATGATGGCTGCCGTGGGACATTTTTACCATTAAGATGGTCATCTGTCCATCTTTTATCTATGACACTATGCACATTTACTAGGAGGATATTAATTAATTTAGATTCGCCAAAAATAATTTCATTTCCTCCATGGGATCACCACGTGATTTTTATATATGATTTTTTTCCCATAGGGTGATTCGAATGTCATCTCCGATGATCAACAATGTCGTTCTTCTTGGCTGCTTCTTTTGCTATGTTTTTGTTTTCTTGTTGGGAATTGATTCGAGATTTGTCGATGAACATGTTCTGGGAATTTTATGCAACGTATGTGAGATAAAGATATAGTGTAATATACTTTTTTGCTTGTCACAATTTTGTAGATATCTATATAATTGGTGTCTAATTTGTAGCCAAGTGATTCTTATTATCTGCCTACGGCAACCATGATGAAACAGACAACGGTGTTTATTTATATATTCATAACAATTTCTAGGTGCGTCTCTATGTTTTGGCAATCGCGTTTTCCATGGCGTTTGGGGCTTTGTTCAGTAAAACATGGCGCGTGCACAAAATATTTACCGCTCAACGGGCGATTAAGAGAAAGGTAGGAACAGTAGTTACGTTGGCAGAACTTAACTAAACTCAAAATATTTTATTGGGGGAATCGAATATTACAATTTATTTATTTATTTATTTATTTATTTATTTATTAACTTTGCCAAGTAATATGCAACATTTACCAGTATATTTACAACAATATATAATATGGAAAATTGGCAGGGTGCACGCTACAGTTTTCACCAATTACAGCGGCCCCATAACACTTTTCACTTGCGTTCTTAATTCGCTTTTTGTCATTTTAGTTGATTTTGACCAGAATATCAAATTTCGCTGCCCGTTATATTGTACATTACACTAGCTATCTAGTCTGTGTTTTGAATTAAAGATATGATTTTGTACAATGCCATAATTTTTAAAACATTTAATATACATTTTGCCTTAGATGATGCAAGATTTTCATCTCATTTTGTTTGTTCTGGTTCTTGTTCTGGTTGATGTTGTATTCGTAACACTTTGGATTATTTTCGATCCATTGAAATCTGAGGACATCATTTTTGATGTAAGATTAAGATATTATATTATGTCGTCAACTTCTATAATAATTGATTCTACTTATAGTTTGAAGGATACCCTACACCTGTATTGCTGCGTTTTTTAAAGTTCTAGTAAAAATATAATTGCACACAAATAATAGCTAGTTTTATACGGTATAAAGTGAATTGATTTCGAATAATTTTACTGAAAGGGTAAGTAGCTAATTCACTAAACTAGCACCGTTATAAAATGATATCTTGGATTTAGCTTGCTCAGTCACGACCAGATGATCGCGAACAAAGACGAACAGCTTAAGTAAACCTGAGGCCAGAATGTTTTCAAAGTATTGAATACTTTTACCATTTTTATGTAATCATATTGATGATAGGTACCCAATTTATTTGAATCAGTCTCGTATAAGGATCTTCTTTCTGGCATGGCATATAATATATTCTCCACGTTTTTAATTTCAGATGGAACAGTCAAACGATTTGATCACAATCCCGGTTTTGAAAATCTGTGATTGCACCCACAAAACTAAACTGCTTGGCGCTTTGTATGGATACAAAGGAATCTTGTTGCTGTTTGGCGTGTTTCTCGCGTGGGAGACGCGCAATGTAACGATTCCTGCACTAAACGACTCCAAGTACATCGGAATGTCAGTTTACAATGTTGTCATATTGTCAGCTATCGGTGCAACAGTGTCCATGGTTTTGAAGAGGACAGCTTATTATGAATTACTTCACGTACTGGTATCTGTCGTCGTTTTGCTTTCCACAACAGTCACTCTGACGATGGTGTTTTTGCCGAAGGTAAATTTTTTTCTTCTCTGTTGTGTTTTTTGTGTTCTAATTAGTGAAAAAGTTGAATTTACAGTGTTGATAACCATTGAGAAAAGTCATGTGTCATACTTTAACAAGGTATTGAAGCACACCGTTAATAAATTAACTTTAAATTGGCGAATGTTCATAGGTGCAGGAGTTTTATACAACGCCACCTGAGCCTCAAGAACGTGTTCGAACTATGGAAACGTTAAATATAAGTATGAAGACCACCACAACCACAGAAGATGTTTATGAAGCTTATGTTAAGCCGAAAGATGTCAAACATAAGTGTATACAAACAGAAGATTTTAATCCAGGTATTTAATTAATGCTCAGTTGTATACAAGATTTAGCTTACCTTTCCCCGTTAAATTCCTCTTGATTCCTTCTTTTTATATTCTTATTTCCCATGACTTTCAGCTTTCAAATTTTAATCTACTTTTCAGGTGGAAAAATTTAGTCATTTTTTCATCTTTATTGTATCACTGTTGTAAATACTGCAGCGAGAATAATTCGATTCGTGCACATGTTTTTGGCGATTGAAAGCAGCCCTTAAATGAAAGCAACCTTGTCAGAGGTGGATCCAGCACTAGTGCAGTAATTTGCATGACACAAGAAAACTGCTAAAAATAACCACCTCGTTTTGTGATGCAAATTAGTGCACTAGTGCTGGATCCACCCGTGAACCTTGTAGTTCTTTACTGTAATATTTGAACTTTTAAATTCTCTGATCGCTAAAAGAAAAAGGAAATCATCGACTTTATTTAAACTCTGTTCTAATATTGTAGCAACTACAGAAGACGCATTATATAAAGACATAAAAACAGGGATCAATGAAGGCTTCAGTGTGGATAAGGAGGGTGACAAGGTGCTAGAAGAAAAACTGCAGAAGTATAAAGAGTACAAAGTTGGATCATTGGGGCATTTTGAATTTCAGGATGATAAAGACTGGTATTAGTAAGGTATATATTCACTAGCTAGTATAGCTTGTTTTAGTACGATTATTTATATTTGGAAAACCTGTTAGTCTTGTTGATCAGGGAAATACACATAGCCGTATTATAGCAAGATCCTGAAAAACATAAGCGTCATTTGAAGATGGGCTTTGAAGATAAATTATATAAAAATTATCGAAATAGTATTAGGATAATGTAATGTATGTGTCATTTTGCCATTAAGTGCATAAAAAGACCATTCTTTAAGTTGTATTAAATTACTCGCATTATTTCTTAGTTTTTTTGGCTGTTTGTAAAAGTACAGTCCGTTTGAAACATAAAAACATAATTTAAAAAACTGACGATTTCGTCTCGATTTCTGTTCAGCGACTTTCACCTCGCATAATTGTTAAATATTTCGAGGTTAATGTGATAGAACTCCTAAGGTTGTCATTAACGTGCACCAAACCCCTAATCAAATGCTTTAGGTTGCCGGAATTTAGAAAGGAGATCAGTTTTATAAGGATAATGAAAAACCTTTTCCAGTTTTCAGCCGTTTTTCTCTGGTGTTTTTCCGGCTCCAGGCGACTCCCACTTTATTAAGCGATTAAAACAGACAAAATCTTCAAAGACAAAGAAAAAAACTGAAATGTTATTTTATTCTGTTATTGGAACTTAAAGTTTTATACTTATATAGTGTGTATTTGTGATATTAAGATTTAAATTACACTTTCTAAAACACTTTTTAAAGTTAAAGCAAAGGTGTAATAGCCTTTCACAGTTGGTTTATGCTTTTGCATGAAAAGCTGAAAATTATACAAATACATCTTACATTTAAATACAGCTTATCCTTTCCGCAAAGCAAATACGAAATAAACAAAGCAAACACTTCCCCTTTGAAAACATTTATAAGCTTGCAGATTATAAAGTATTTCTCTTACATCGCTTTGTCTTGACTGTATCCATGCTCTTCTTAGTTATCTGCTATGCTTCATGTTGTTTCTTCCCGTTTTATTTTGCACAAAGTTTATGAAACGCTTTTACAAAAGAGTTTACGAAATGACAGTTAAATTGCTGACGTTCTCGTTGAAATACACACTTTCTGTCTTAGCCAATCAGAACGTTATTGACTACCAATAGTTACTTGCGCATGCGCATGACTTACAAAACCACCCAACGTCGACCATCTATAACATAGAATTTGGACAACTTCGGATTCCGCTATGTTTTCTCGGGTTTCAGGTGTAATTCCTAATCTCCGAAGGGAATTAGTACCCTCACCCGCTCGGGGATTAATGACCTCAGAACTCACCACCCGAAATGAACTTCAAATCGGGGTAGTTAACACACAGAGTTCGCTGGCAGTAAGTGAATATACGAAAATTTGCATTTTAACTTGTTAATATGGCAGAAACTCGCAGAAATACCTAATATAGCTTATATTAGCATAAATTAGTGCAGTATGGCATGGGAGACTTTTAATTCTATTGAAAACACAACAAGCGATTGCTTAACATTGCTATTGTTTTTGGAGAATTGTTATCGCCTGTTTATAGGGCAATTATTGACATTCGGTTGATCTATTATACCAGGGATTCGTTCAAAATTAACAAGGCTACTCTGCGGCACATTTTTGAGGTCAAAATACCTGAATATCGATGCTATTGCTTACCAAACCAAGTATAATGGCTTAATTGCCAGTCCGGTACACTCATTAGAGTTGCGCTCAAACGGCCACTGCTTATCACAACAGCGGTTGACGGGATCGAGAGTTGTCGCAGCGATGGAGGGTTGCTTCGTATAGCGACCTTGCTCAATTTGTAGAGGATAAATAATTATGTTGGTTCGAAAAATCTGACATGGAAGATGAGCAAGACAACAACACGAGAAATCCTAGGGCTTTGTTATTGCTTTGGGCGAGCGATATAATCATGACGGTAAGAATAAACTATTATTCGCTTTACAAAGCATGTTAACTATAAAGCTGGTTTTCAAATGACTTAATTCGACCGTAATTTGTCGTAATTCACATGCTATAATTTGTTGTAACTCGGTTTTCATATGTCAGATTTCGAATACGACGAATTACAACGAACTACCACATGTGAATTTTTTACTTACGACAAATTGTGAGATATTTTATGTAAACAGGTCTTAGCACTGACTGACTTTTAAATGGTACCTCACATCGCAAGCCTCAGAAAGTTTGCCAGCATAAACGTTTTGAAAATACCCTTGACCTTGTCTTTCAATGCCCGATCAAGCAAGGGTATATGTTCTAAATTAATCAGCAAGTTTTTTATGGCGGTTTTCCGCATAGCGGAATTTTTCAACCGAACGAAATTTTTCGTGAGGGTACCTAAATATCGAGGCAGGATTCAAGTCAGGACTCAAGTCAGGACTCGCGCCAGGACTCGAGTCAGGACTCTAGGTCAGGACTCGAGCCAAGGACTCGAGCCGACAAGCTCCGAATAAATGACTCATGACTGATGGAAACTTCTATTGCCGTCTTTCCCGCGTGCCTGTTGGCGTGTCCCGTGTGCGGACAAATTTTAAGGGCTTTTGTTCATTCGTTCCAGAATAAAGTGCCACGAATGAACAAAAGCGCTTAAAATTTGTCCGCACAAGAGAAAAATTTGCTTACGCCAACAGCCACGAGTGACTATTAGCTCGGCTAGTTGCTCTCGTGTGCGGCAG
The DNA here is from genome assembly GCF_004324835.1 of Dendronephthya gigantea. Classification (NCBI taxonomy): domain Eukaryota; kingdom Metazoa; phylum Cnidaria; class Anthozoa; order Malacalcyonacea; family Nephtheidae; genus Dendronephthya; species Dendronephthya gigantea. Next base: position 459,229 of record NW_021163069.1, read on the forward strand.
GTTTTAAGTAGACTAGAATTTTTCCGAATTCGTTAAATGTGATTTTTTATGATACCATTTTTTGAGTCCGCAATTTTTAAATCGCTAAATGAATTAAACTGAAACAGAACTATGCAAAACTTCTAGTTAGTCAGCAACATTGTATTGGTCGCATAGCCTTAGAAAGGCTAATTCTTTTACCATTACGGTGCATGCACTATTAAATCGTAAAAATTTGCAAGTTAAAACAATGGATAATAGAAACACAATGTGTTTTTATTCTCCATGCCATGGTCAGAAATGAAAATTAACGATTTGCATCCGATATTTTGGACAGCAATTACCTGTTGGTTACGAGTTATGTTACCCCCAATTTTTATTTCATAAAATGATTTATTATAAAATCAACTATATGTCATCTAAATATGGCGGATTGGTCGCATTGCGTGAGAAAGGTTAATTGACTCGAGTCCTTGACTCGAGTCCTGGCTCGAGTCCTGCCTTGAATCCTGACTCAAGCAATAGTATATCTCATTTTTCGTCTGACATTCTTTTCAATTGTGAGAATTCGCCCTTCACCGGTCACAATTGAAAAGAAAATCGAGCGAAAGATCACCTTAGGGTTCTGCCAAGTGACAGAAAATTTGTGAGTGAAAGGTATCAGTTTTCTTTTTACTCATCCTTCGTGGAGTAAGAGCAAAAAAACACCAGATGCCCGTTCATGTAACGCCCTTTGACAAACGCCTTCATCCGCAAGAAATGTTGCGTCATTATTCATGCGCTCTAAAGCACGGCCTATAAATGTACTTTAATTGATTCTAATTTGTCAGAAATATTTAACGAGCTCCGTAAATGGACAAAAAAATATAAGGAAATGAATTGATCAATATTTTTCGGAGAGCTTCAATTATTTTTGCGACTGTAATTAAACTATACCGACAAAGTAGAGCCCTGTATTATCCTTGCCGCTTGGCTTACGTGCTGGGGGTATATATTGCATTCGTTGTAGTTCTAGTATGACATTAGCAGACAGTGACATTTATTTGAAAAGGTATCCTTTAATTTCTACGGGGAATTTCTGACTAACAGAGGTAAGCAAACGTACATTTAATTTTACTTTTATGGGTAAGAATATACTTTAAAAATTCTCCAAATTACGTGAACGTTTCATGCACGGCCTTTGTGATAACAAACATACCATGAAGTACGTTTTCAAATATCTTTGAGACTCGGTAATGGTTTAAATGTCATTTTCATTTCAGTTTCACAATCGCACGACTTTTGTAAGGGAGTGTTTATTATCTAAACCACGGTTGATTTCGAGGAAAAACCAAATCGAGCAGAGACATCTACAATCCATCCTTTTGAAGAAGCCCCTCCACTATTGCATGATCCAATTTCTATCTTTTTTTTCTCTTAACCATAAAAGGAATTTTCAGTAGAGCGTACTAAAATTAGTATAATTCAGTGCCAAGTTTTGCTGGCAAATGTTGTATATTGCACGAGTACGGTAGCAATGCAAAGTTGGCATATTTTGTATACTTTTGTATTTACGTGTCGAAATATATGACTATATTAGTTACACATTTTCACGCGGAATACAAGTATATACAAAAATTAATTATTTTCCGCATTTTGTCAAATGATTTCACTTGAACCATTTTTAAGACCTCCTGAAGATACACTGTTACAGTTATATAAAATTTTATTAATATTTATTATATATTTTGAAACTTATTTGCCGATAGTGATTACAAGGAAAAACAATAAAAGAAAAACTTTGTCTTTTCTGAAATCTCTGTCTTCTTCTAGGCTTAATTCTCCATCCCTGGCGTTTAATTTTGTCCAGAGGCTGTCGAACCACACAAAAAAATGGGGACTGGCATTGTATTTTTGCAAAACGACTTGTCCCCTTTCAATAATGAATACACTGGTTAATAAACTGTTCGCACCTCCTGCGCCGAACTATAATAACAAATGTTCTTGCATATTATTATTGAGAAATTTATATTGAAAATTTATTCAGCCTGCGCCGAGATCGACCAATATACAGCAAACGGTGAAATACCACCCGCGTCTGCCGTAATTCCATGGCAAAATTATTAAAGAGCAACTTATTGATTTATAATATAACATTTACAGTACGCGCGTGCTGATTGGTCGAGAAGCGTGTTTCTATAACAGTATAGAAACTCGTAAATTTCCCGCCGAACTTAAAGAGCAAAGTAATGTAACGAGAATTTGTAATTAAATCGAATTATTATATTCAATATAACCGCCGGGGAGCAGCGTGGCAGCGTCTTCAAACCAGGGGTGGCGCCAGAGGGGGGGCAAGGGGGGCTACAGCCCCCTCGTCGGGGAACTCTAGCCCCCCCGTCGGGGAAAATTTTAACAATTCGTCGGGGAATGAACGGGAGATATATTGAGTCTTGTTTTTAGTTCTCCCAAATAAAACAGATAAACTTCTTCAAAATTTAACTTAGTATTTTACATTGTACATGGTTTGCAGCATAAAAATTTTCATGAAAAAGTCCGTGATAAGACTCTGAAATGCTAATTTCCAAAGATCTAGAGCAATCAAATTTCAAAAATTTTCTTACTCGGCGCCAACCAAGGTGGCGCCTCGTGAGCTTAGGCTCCACGTGTAAGGCCCATGGCCATAGGACTGTAGAAATAAATCAAAAACTGGGCTTCCTACAATTACATGCATGTTAAATAACAACCAGGAGTTCAGCCCCCCTGTCGGGGACCTTAGCCCCTGTGCCGGGGAATTCCTGGCGCCACCCCTGCTTCAAACAACTTAGCATCAAATGTGGTATAACACTGCCTAAAATAGACAAAAACGTCTCGACGTTTCGACCTGAGGGCCTTCGTCAGAAGAGTTACTCATGCTGAATTATAATATTTGTGCAAAATCTTTGATCAATATTATGCCTTTTATCAACATGCAGCAATAATGAATAAAATGAAACAAATATTTTTTCTTTTAGTTATGCCACGTACATGCATGGATCTTGCTGTTTCTGTTCTGTTCCTTTAAGACAACATTTTGCTTGCCCAAAAGGAAGATTTTCATCGGAGCTTTGGTCGAATCGCGCGGTGAATATGAGTACGGTTATAGAACAGCAATGGAGTATGCCACAGAGATTATCAACAATCGAAGTGATATTTTAAGAGATTATGAAATTGTTGTGAAATACGCGAATACATACGTAAGTATAATAAATATAGAATATCGTACATTAAGATCACCAACTACTGTACTTATAACGACGTGCAGTGACAATTACATTCCTCGGTGAAATTATGCCTTGCTCAAAGAGCTATGGAAAAATATTCTTGGAACTCATTCTCAGATTATGAAATTGCTTTAAGATACGGGAGTACAAGGAATAAGTATATTACTATTACTCTATTAATATAAACATAGGTTTCCGTTTCCCAACATAACAATACTTGCAGCTACTATCATTCACCTTGAATTAACCCTATTCGCTTTTCAGGCTTCCCCAGTGCACACTGCCTTAGGCGTGTACAGCTTTTTATACTGGGCGAATGGTCAACCAATACAAATATTGATCGGACCCGCACGGTCAAGGAACACTGAACTTGCTGCAATGGCAACGGGAAGTTCGAGTATTTTACAGGTGATGATTACATTAGAAGTTGAAATTTGGGCATATTATTTATTAAAAGAATTCACAGCCTCTGATTCGCTAATAGCCATGTGTGAAATCGTCATGTTCAACGTGTGACGTCATAACGTGAGATACGAAATTTTTCTTACGTCATAACGTGTGATAAATAGTCATATCCCACGTTACGACGTCACACCAATGGCGAAGACATTTTGAATATCAGCAATAACAATCAATAAACCGTAACAATACATAACAATGAAACTTTCTTCATCTGTTCTTGCCCTTCTTCATCTTTCTCTTTTAAATAAAACCTTCTTCATCTGCCGTTGTTTGTTCTGATTTTGCTATTATTTAGATTTTATGAATCTTGAAGGGAGATATAAAAATTTAGCCGTGAAACCAAACGATATGTTTTCATTGTTTTGTTAGATATCCTACGGACCTAAAAGTGTTGATCTCCAAAATGATAAAAATTACAACAAATTATTCTGTAATGTCCCAGCAACGTCATCTTTAAACAACGCTCGTGTGGCTGTTTTGAAGCATTTTGGATGGAAGAGAGTGGGGATATTATATGAATATGATCACAGACAGTACTCCTTGGTAAGAAAAGTAGTAAAATTCATAAGCATTGTTCTTTTTTTCTAATTATTCTATTTTGGCCTGCATAGCACTCTGCTTGTCTTCCTTATAGTACTTGTTCTTCTATTTCTGATCTCGCTGCATGACCTCATCATTTCCATTTCCTCATTTAGCCAGTCCGAATGCTCGCTTTTTTACTATCTGGCTCATCGCACTCTGGTGTATCCTGCTCATTCTGCGTACACACTCCCCCCTGGATCTTCATCGTCATTCTCTCCCCCCTAATTATTCGGTTAACCATTATACCTCCATCTCACTCAAACCACTTATTTACAACGTGATCTTGTACGCATACAACCAAGCAGCGCTCAGAGTCGAAATAGAAATTAATTCTACAGGGTGTATCAAAAAAAATGTCCCAAATGTAAAATTTCCGTTTTTCAGGATATTTTGCAGAATTTGGCAATTTTTTGTGTTCCTAGAGATAGTTAAGACTTATCTGGTATACCTAGGCCAAGTTTGGTTTTTCATTTACAAAATTATGTTACCGGGGGGGTGGTTCCTTTCCACTGATATTGAGAGGGCTTGCGCGCGAAAATGTGAAGCTGAAATTGAGATATTATTTAGCTGTCTAAAAGTAGGAAAGCTTTTTAATAAGCTGTCAAAGTTTCAGGAAAAATTATGCAAACTGGGAGCAACGCGCGACCACTAAAAGTGACAAATATTTCATTGCGCGCAGTGGATTAAATGCATGGTTGATTTTAGCGTGACCGATCTCATGCAAGGCTGTGCAAATGAATAAATTAAAGCGAGAAACTGAGCAAGAAGACGAAGCGATTTAATAACAAGATTTTTATTCTTGATGTTAATCCTCAACATTTCTACCATTTCTTTCTAGGCAAACTGCGGCTCGCGTCTGATTATGGTAAACACTGAACGGCGAACCACATTTGTCTGTCCTGCCTCAAATTATCCATTTCGTTCGAAATTCTTTTTTGCAAATCGCCTACGCTACCACCGGCAAATCTAGGCGAATGGACAGACAAATGGTTCGCTGTTCAGTGTTTAGTAAGCTCAGACAAGTCGCAGTTTGCTTAGAATGAAATGGTGGACATGCTGAGGATTAACATCACGAATAAATCGCTTTGTTTTTGTCTTCAGTTTCTCGCTTTAATTTATTCATTTGCCCAACTTGTATGAGATCGGTCACGCTAAAATCAACGATGCATTAAATATTTGTCACCTTTAGGGGTCGCGCGTTGCTCCCAGTATGCATTATTTTTCCTGAAACTTTGACAGTTTATTAAAAAGCTTTCCTACTTTTAGACAGCTAAATAATATCTCAATTTCAGCTTCACATTTTCGCGCGCAAGCCCTCTCAATATCAGTGGAAAGGAACCACCCTCCCGGTAACATAATTTTGTTACTGAAAAACCAAACTTGGCCTAGGTATACCAGATAAGTCTTAACTATCTCTAGGAACACAAAAATTTGCCAAATTCTGCAAAATATCCTGAAAAACGGAATTTTTACATTTGGGACATTTTTTTTGATACACCCTGTATAGTATTCAATTAATCGATTCTATTTTTGGTTATTCTCTAACAAACTAGTTAAAATTTTATAATTATGTTATAGCTTTGATGTATATTTCAATCCAGAATATAATACACTTCAAGGGGTATTAAGATATTTTTAGCCGAGAGATTATAGTTTGACAACTTGTCCCAGTTTACATATCTTCTCAATTTTAGTTTTCTCTGAACCTCAGTCCCCGTACAATTTTACGAGTCTCCCTTCACCTTGCAGATTAATGAAAGTTATGCTGACATTAGCATGAAATCTGAATATAATCTTAGCCAATTACGGAATTTCTAGTAACTAGATTCAAATCACCATTAAACAGCATAATTTATTCCGTGAAAACTATTCCAACATTTCACAGACAGTGCTAAACTTTCTTGCACAAATGGGTTGGCTGGCCCGGGAAATCTCAATTGTTGCTTTAGAAGGATATCAAAAAGTCGTGCCTGGAAGCGGTCATCCTAAAGCAGAACTTCAGATATTGAAGGTAACAGTGCCAGCTATAAGATCGCCTACGAAATAAAAGGTAAATAATTGCAATGTTCAAAAACTGTTATCATAATTGTGCTTATCGTTGTCCAGGAACGTGATGCCAGAATTTTAATTGGAGTGTTCTCTATGGAACATGCTGCTGAGGTGTTTTGTGAGGTTAGGTGACAAATTCTATCAGCCATTTATTTACAGTACTCTTTTGCAAGCGTAACATTTTGCTCGTTCTGTTCACTAAGGCTTACAAACTTGGAATGTATGGTCCAAAATATGTTTGGTTCGTGGCTGTTACTTCTTCAGAAGCATGGACATCTTCCCCCGAGTCATTCTTAAGGCGACACAATGCCTCGGAATGTGAATATGAAGAAATAGCAGCGGCGGCAGCCGGGTTTATAACAATCACCAACATTGAGATTCGACAGGATAACAAAACAACTGCTTCTGGATTGGTGAGTAGTTGAATTTCAAATCGTCAAACACTACAAGTACAAAAAATGTAAACAACATTTGTTCATTTATACTGTATTATCATATTCAACTTCGTTTTCTCTGACAGAATTCAACAGCTCGCTGTTCAGTCTAGAAATGTCTTTTGTTATGATACTGAGTCCCTGAAGCATGTATTAAAAAAGCCTTACTTGCCACTCGTATTCACAGAGTGAATTTGAAATTTTGTTATTATTGATTAATATAGTTTTTTCTTAATCATGCAGTTAAAAGATTTTAAGTACACTGAAAATCAAGCTCTTATTCGAGATCTATATCTATATGCACATAAAATCGATGGAAGTAATCTTTCATGACTAACGAATGTAAATTAGGTCCGCCTTCGTTAAGGTCTTTCCGTACGTATGCACACCTTTCTGCACACCGAATTGGAAATAGGTTTTTGAGAAACGACAAAATATGGAATAACCAGTACTACACATTGCTAATCTGTGTCTTTTCCCATCAGTAAGATACGTACCTACCTACTTTAATAATCTAAAAAAAAATTTACTTTGTTCATAAATTTCCGGCAACGTTTTTTGCATGACATGTTGCCCGGGCGGGAAACACCGACTCACAGCTAATCATAATTAATTAATTAAGCGCAACTGTATAAGAAATTTTATATCTCTGCTTCTTTTCTTGCAGACCGCTAGCGAATACCTGGCTGAAGTCCGTAGAAGGAATTACCAAGCTCAGCCTAACACAAGTTATGCGTTTGACAGTATCTGGGCTGCTGCACTGATGTTCAATTGGTCTTTTTACACGACCCTTCCAGGATATTTCGGTTTACAGGTGCAAGAGTTTGAAGGGCTCTCTGTAAGTTCATTATCCATTTTTGCTTTTCAGATACTATTATTACTTGAACTATTTCATTAAACGCCCAGTTTCAAAATCAGTGATTCAAACAAATTACTATTACGAAAATATTTCAGACGATAACGAAAGCTTGGTTGTAGGTTACTCTGTATTCTTGGTTTGCATATTATGATGTCATAATCAGTCATTCGGTCCAATATTGGTTGACTCTACAAAGTTTACTTCTGCTTTTGAAGAGAACAAACTGCGTTGATTTACTTTTTCCTTGTTTATCTTGTAACTGCTTATCATATCTGTTGTATATTTGGGTGGATGTTAAAATACAGCAACGACGAAAAAAATATTTGTGCACATGTTTTGAAAAATCAACCAAGATGGCGGCAATTGCAAACTACCTACCTATATCGTTCGTAATCTACTATCCCTGGAAATTGATACAACAAGAACACAGGAATTCCTCGTCACATTGGCAGCACGATGATACTATAATCTGTTATAATATTCACAATTGCCTGGGTAGATTTTTTCAAGAATACTTCTTGAAAATCCATCTAACCCGATTGCGTTGTGTTATAGTATTTTGAATTTAAAATTAAGCTGTGTAATTTAAACTTCGATACCTGTCGAAAAATATTCGAATGCCAAAGTTGAAAATATAATTAGCTGTTATTACAAATACGGTGGTTTCAATATTGATTGGAATTACTTACATGCTATAGCCTATAGATGGTTTTAACCTACGTCAGATGTGCGCCATATTGGTGTAAAATTGAAACGAAAAATCTAGATTTTTCTAGTCTAAAAATGACGTTGACGTTCACATCACGTAAAAATAATCTATTAAAGGATTCATTTTAAGAAAGTTTAACCTAAGAATTTCTTCAGGGTCCACACAAATTCCTTGGTCGTGACAGGTTGGGAACAGTTATGATCAGTCAAATGAGGGTACAAAATGGAACTGGTAAGTCGAGAAAAAATTGTTTTAGATTAAGTGTTTTCTAAAAAAGGACTCGCGTAAACTAGTGGATCTGATAATCAAGAATCTACTTAGGAAGAATCTACTGGATGTCTCAAAAATGAAAACGAATAAGCTAGTATTATGTAGTCACTGAAATCATCATTCAATATATTTTGTACAGTACCAGTCAAAGAAAAAAAAACAGTAAAAATTTATGAATGCGGTTGCGATTTTAAGACACCTTCTATATAATTTTGATAATAGCTTTAATAAGCGTGGAAAGATCTCGGCAATTGACGTGCGAACCCTAGGCGGTCATAAACCGTTATTCCTAGCTAATTCTAGTCGACTTAATTAGTTAAAATTAGTGGAGTTAAAGTTATAGTTATCGCCGCCTTTCAACATTATACATGTTAGTTATGTGCTGTCTGGCCCTTTTAGCAAAACTTGTCGAAATTGGGACTCATGATGCTCACAGCCAAAAATTAGTCATGAACGAAGCTGAAGTAAAGAAAATGTGGAAAGGTATAACAAGAATTAAATAATCAATTTTGCGTATATCAGGTCCGTATAATTGATTCAATGTAACCTGACTAATCAAAGCACGTGCACAAGGCTCTCAAATAGCAAAATTATACCGTTCTCATGCAAGTACTGACGAATTCGATTCACAAAGGATAACTCTTATCCGCTTGTATTCACTTTTAGACGGCAAAGTTCCAACAGATCAAACCAGAAATGAAAAGAAAGTTTTGATGTATTCAATGCCACAGTTGATTACAGTCGACGTTTTGGCTGTTCTCGGTTTATTTTTTACTGTCGGACTACTCGGTTTCAATATCGCGTGTGGAAATCACACGTAAGTTGGATGACTCTGCTCTCGATACAGGGTGTAAAAGAAACGACCTTGAAATTCCTCAAGAACTTCATTTTGTTTGTAAAACCTAAATACTTTAGTTAAAAAAAAATCGAAACCGCCAAAGCCAGGAAGCAATTGTTTGAATTCGACTGAAATGGATCCAATTGATCAATCACAATTAAAAAGAAAATCAGTCTTAATTTTATTAATTTTTTTCGCCGAATCTCGCCTTAATTTTGCGTTTAGAGCATGCATGCTTAATTGCGTATGGTCCAGGAATGCAATTATCGAATTCCTTCAAATTTTATTGATTCTGCAGGTCATTCTACAGGCCCGAAATTGTCTTAGTGCGCTTTGCATTAAGCGGCCAAAATGTTCAGACCGGTCATATTTTAAATTTGAAATGGAGTATTTCGTTAAGAATATGGCTATAAAACTATATACTTTCCGTTCTAGGCAGACGTAAATAACGATATACTTCTAACTATATTTTGCATAGTTAAATCCTAGTTCACTCAGAAATACACGACTCTGATTGGCCAATTCTGTCCTTAACTACGGTTAAAAGTTAATTATCCGTTTATACAACTGCCCCCGGATATGCGACGATCAATTTAATTAGGATAGGTCAATTTGACATGTTCTTATTTTTTTCCTATACCAGGGTGAGGCAAAACTCCTCTCCAATGATGAACAATGCCGTTCTTCTTGGCTGCTTACTTTGTTATGCTTTTGTGGTCCTGTTGGGAATTGATTCACGATTTCTTGATGATTATGGCCTAGGAATTTTATGCAATGTATGTCAGAATATTCAGTTAATCGGCAATATTCGTTAAAGAGTATGATCAATGACACGTTTTTTCCATTCTTCTTCCTTTTTTTCCAGGCTTTCTGATTAAATTTTTTTGTTAGTTCTAAAAAATTCTCGCGTTCAACCAGTGAGCTCTATGTCCTCAATTCAGCTAAGAATGACTTCAAAGATCGCTGGCTTTTTGCTAATATGTGAAAAGATTTAACAACGCGTTTACTATATTTTTTCTAGGTTCGTCTATATATATTATCAATCGGTTTTTCTCTGGCTTTTGGAGCATTGTTCAGTCAAACATTTCGTGTATACAAAATATTTACAGCCAAACGTGCTATAAAGAAAAAGGTACAAGAATGATACGCTCTTATCCACACATTTTTATGCTTTCAACTTAGCAAGAAATGTTTTTAATAAGACGTTCTAGATAACGATGTCTCTAAAAAGAACAAAACAAAATATTCTGTAGTAATCTTGCACATATTACGCAGCTACATAGTAATAGTGCAACAGGTTGAAAAATGTGGTCAAGTTTTTAAATGCATGCATGACACCTCTCTTATATCATAACAACAAGGTATATACACAAGCTCTTAACAATTAAATTGCATGATTTCGATGGATGTAAGTTTTTATAATACAGAAGTTATAGCGATCTTATCTTTATGGACTTGAAAAATGCATTCATGAAAAGATGAATAACTGTTGTGGATATAAAAGTTCCTTCAATTTTTGTTTCGCTTTTTTGAGATACCTTTCATTTAGTAAAGATGTATACACGTCAAATTATTCCAATCGCTAAGCCTGGTTTAATCAGTGCAACTGAATTTATTAATACTCTTTTTCAGACGATGCGAGATTTTCATCTCATTTTGTTTGTCATAGTCCTTGTTTTCATTGATGCAATATTCATCACTGTTTGGGTTATTTTCAATCCGTTGAAATCTAAGGACAGTTTTCTACAGGTAAGTATCTTGATCAATCCAAACTTTAGTAATAAGTGTTATCAACTACCTTACAGCTCTTTATAAACAAACATAAAACGCCAAAAAACCAACCCTTGGAGATTCCGTAAGGAAGTTATTTCTATTGTGCAAGCCTCTCTAGAAAAAGAAACCACCCAGGGGCCTTTCACCTGAGCCCGATTACCGAGATTGAACGAAGCGTGAAATGACCCTGTGGGGTATTGAAATGAGTAAATAATGAATTGAACTCCGGTGGTCACGTGGTCATCCTAACAAGAACATGAGTTTATTTGATATCAATATTTTTTTTTAATATTTTAAATCCTCCAACGCTTCGTTAAATCTCGGCTACCCGGGGGCTCATGTGGACAGCCCGTCAGACAAGCTCCTGTTTCCATCAATCTGAAAGAAATTTACAGTGTATCTATTACCACAAATTAAAGATTCCTCCTTATCCTTTCAGATGCAATATACAGATGATTTAATCACATTTCCTGTAAAGAAAATCTGTGATTGCTCTCACGGAACAGCACTACTTGGAGCTTTGTATGGTTACAAAGGTATTCTGTTGCTGTTTGGGGTGTTCATGGCTCGGAAGACGCGCAATGTGACAGTCCCTGGATTAAAGGACTCTAAGTGCGTCGGAAAGTCTTTATTCAACGTCGCCATACTGTCAGCTATCGGTGCAATAACTTCAATGATTTTGACCACAAAATATCATGACATACTTTATCTACTGATATCCCTGGTCATATTGTTTGGTGCAACGGATACTTTGACGAAGATCTTTTTGCCCAAGGTAAATTGTTAGATATTTTTTTGTTGTTAAAATTAATAGCAAAGAAAGATGTTGTAAAAAGTGAACAAAATGAAAAAATACAGCAACTAAGAAAACAAAAAAAAATTATGTTAATAGACCTTATGCATAATGACGTATCAAGCCTGCAGGGAGTTCTGGTTTCCGTAGTCACCGCGAAACTGAATTCAAACTTCAAAATTTTCCGCCGTGACTACTACACAAGAATTCCCTGCAGGTTTCATGGCTTGTTACGTCATTATGGATAAGGTCTATACAAGGTCTATTAATGTTAATTATAATTAGGGACTAAAATGCAATTAAAGTGGTTTTTAGGAAAGAGAGAACTAAAGAGGGTTTGAAATTCGCTCTGCGCGTGAATCGGCGTTGTTTGTTGTGAGAATACAACGCTCAGGTCACCTTTGTTTCCTCTTCCTAGTTTTGATGTGGTTAAACACGGGCGAGCAATGAAGTAATCAATTTTCCTTCTAGCGACAATGCACGTAAAGGAATCTATTTAAAAATCAATGTAAAATCATGGAAAAAAGGCTATTTCGTTATTTGAGGTTCCTGAGAGGTGAAGAGATTTCAAACAGGAACAATTAAGGTCTGCCGAAAATAAGTCAAGCAAATCATTGAGTTCCTCTCTCATTTGGAAGTTTCATAGCGAACAGGTCGTTAAATCATCGATATTTGCCTAATAGATATTTACCTATTTTTTAGCTTGTTTTACGACCAAAAACGAAACGTTTCACCTTCCCGCAGCCAAATTTGAAAGGCAAATGTAATTATATATCCTAGTCTTACGCATGAAAATTTAAGCCAGTGTAGTGAAGCAAAAGGAATGATTCGGCGTGCAGAGCGGACTTTAAATCATCTTAAAAAGATAAGGAAATTATAAAAATCGGGCTAAAAATAAGCTATCTTTTACAGTTGCGTGAGTATTATAAAACAAAACATGAGTCTCAGGCACGAGTTTATCCAATGGAAACGTTGAATACAAATCGAAAAGCTATCGCAACCACTCCAGAGGATGTTTATGAAGCGTTTGTTGATTTAAAAGATGTCCAAAATAAATGCATACAAACAGAAGATTTTGGTGAAGGTATGTTATTATTTATTTACTTTTGAGTCACGTATTGATCGAATATCAATGTTTAAACCCAGTAAACTCTAATATCCGTCTAATACGGGTAATGTTCCGCTTACACTACTAACGCAGGCGCACTGGCTTCAGTTTAGTAGAGTCATCGCACGGATTTCAAAATTTTGCGCATTAGTATGAATCAATTTAAATAATTATTGGAATAATTAAATTAAAACAAAGTTTGTCATGGTTCAATATGACCAGAAAAAAGCTTGGGTATAGGAGCTCAGATTTTCATTTGGAATAAGGCAAATTAATTTATCTGAAAGTCAAAACTGGAAACTTCTTTCTTAAACTACGTTCACACACAGCGATATATCGGACCGATTTATTCTCAATTTACTCTCAAATCGCTGTGTGCGATTGAAAATTAAAAATGAAATTTATGAAAATAAAGTGGTTATTGTGAAAAATCCGTTTGATAAATCTAATGAAATATAAATGGGGCAATTTGCTCTTTTTTTCTACCCATACATCATAGTACACCATCGTTGGTTGCCATTGACAACATAGCTATATATTTTATTTAAAAACTGAAATAAAATCGGATGAGCCGTACAAAAACACGCCTGAAATTTGGCGAGAAAGCTGAGAAAGTGAACACGCGAGGACAACGGGGCACGCATCTGTTGAGGGGACAGCGAATAAAATGTTTCAAAATTACCGGTAGTAGGTATGAACAGTCAACATTTCATTGTTCTTTCGACGAATAGTGCTAGCTTATTTTAAAACGCTGATGTTTCCGAAGAAAATTTTTTTAGAAAGAAAACTCGTATATTATAGGCGTTTTTTAAGTGATGGTTGATGACGCGTTGTTTTGCACGTCCAGTCGAATTATTCATAAACCCAAAAAGAGATATGTTTTTTAATAGAAGACACAAGAGGGAATGATTCAAGAGTTATTGATGTCCTCAGTGTGTGTGAAGAGACAGACAGATGTTCTCAATAATGAGCAACGTTTATTTTGTCTTTCTTATTTAAGATTCTTTTTTTTTATCAATTTTATTAACATATATGCACCTTAGTTTGTCTAACCTGCTCCATTTTACAGATTTTATAACAAAACACATAATAATACACATTATAATGGACAGTTTATTACAATTATTCGAATGTTAAACTCTGCTGATGATTGCCTTGATATTGGCTCGCGACGGCTCGCAATTGTTAGTTTGAATAATTTTCTTGAGATGAGAAATTTGACGTGGAGAGTTAGATAAGATAAGAGAAAAAGATAAGAAAAAAATTCTTAGAATTCCTAGATAAGAAATAGATTCTTAAAATATCTACGATACTCGCATACTTACTTATCTTGAAAAGACACCACGACACGAACTTAATGTATATATCTTTCTGAGAATCTATATATATAGAGGAGTAGTTTAATTTTAATTTTAATTTATTCTGTGTAAATTATTAAAAATATACAACATGTAAACAAAGGGGTATAAACATTAAGTAACGAGAATGCTAAAAATGAAGACACACATATAATTTTGAATCGGTTGGCCGTTTGGACATGAAGTCCATTAAGACATGCCTTATGTTAAAGCATTACCTTATAAGATATCTTCGCATTCCTTGGGCAAACTAGTCGTTTCTTGATGTGAAGGATTAATTTAAGAACCTGTATATATCATTTGCCAATTGAGGAATATTTTCATCAATGACTTTTTATTTATAGCGAAGATTTTTTCCTATTCTGGAAAAAATATTCTATCAAGATTTTTTCACACATATGAGAAACATTTTCTTATAGCGGGATAATCTTTCTCAAATTGAGATACAGTAGGAGGCAAAAGTTTGAGTCCAGTCGTTGTAGAATTCCAGTATTAAATCCTGGCAGCGTATTGGAGTTAAGACATGCGTGCTAGTGTTTCAGTACTGTAAACTATATTAATTGCACACTGTTTTGGTCCTAATGATCTAAATTATAACAAAATAAAGTTCTCATTCCTTTACACTGCCCAAGATGGGTAGGAAAAAGGGCAAAGTGATGGTGCACAAGGACAAATAGTTCCATTAAGTATTGAAGGATTCTTTCCTCGTAAGATCGCAGAAGAAGTGAGAATTTAAAAAGGTGGTATGCAACTAACCTTGGAGAGGTTCGAAGAAACTAAATCCTACTCAAGCAAACTTTTAGCTGCTTTGGTCATGCTCGGTTTGGCAATATTGAAAGATATAATAGGATCCTAATTAAAGAAAAGTATCATCCAATTCTTCAAGGACATGGAATTTCATCTGGTACAAAGATGATCGCACGTCTAACTACATGATAATCACCCTAAGCACATGCACATCTTCTATGTGCCAGAAATCGTTTAGAAGCAAACTCATTCTGGTGATCTCGTTGTCATGGCTTTCCACCTCATATTCCAGATCTAAAACCTATGGAGCACTTGTAGAACCGTTTTAACCGGAAGAGGGCGAGGCACAGACCCGCCAGCCAGGCTGACTTGAGGCAAGTGGTCAACGAATGCTGGCAAGGTATTGAACGTGTGACATTAAAAAACCTATGGAATCTATGCGAGCAAGAATAAAGGTCATTTCAAGAGCAAAAAAGAGGGAACTAAGCAATGACATGTAAATGCATGTTTGCACATTAAAATACGTAAAAATGAATATCATAACATCTCATAGTTGTTGTACAGCATGTATTTTTCTGTTTACTTGTTTACTTTTTTCTAGTTCACTTATCGGTAAGGTTTTCTGTAGAATATTAATATATGCTGCTGAAACAAAGAAATACAGTCACTGGACTCAAACTTTTGCCTCCTACTGTATATTTTATAATAATATCTCAAATTGAGATATCTCAAAAATAATATATCAAAAAATGATATCTCAAATATTTCTGAAATTGAAATATATTTTTAATCAGTAAAATGCTGCATCGCTTACCCAAACAAACAGATTTTCATACCTTTTTTGGTAGTGTTGGTTGGACTAGCAGGCGAGTTAGTGTTTGGAGTTACAGTTACTGATGTTACACCAATTTTGCCACTATTTATTAGATCAGCGTTTGGATTAGTGGTAGTTGTTGAATCAAATCCATCCACCCATTGCCCTTTTTTAACACATTTTTTGGCGTTGCAGTGTGATACGCACTTTCCTTTTTGGCATTCCTGTGTGCACTCCTCGACACCAGGGCCGCATGTTGCTATACAACCTTTGTAATCGCACACTTGATGACATATCTTGGAATTGCATGTCAGCTGGCAGTTATCCGAATATAAGCATCTTTGCGAGCAGTTCGTAATTCCGTTATCACATTTGAAATTGCAACCATCGCCAAGAAAACACTTCTGCGTGCAGTCCTCGACATCAGCGCTACATGTTACTATGCAACCTGCTCTTTCGCAATCTTGATTGCAAATCTTAGAATTGCATGTCAGCTGGCCGTTTTCCAAATATGAGACCTTTTGTGAGCATGCCTCGATTCCATTGTCACATTTTAAGTTGCAATAATCGCTAAAAGAACATTTCTGCGTGCATTTCCCTATATCCGAGCTACAGGTTGCATTAGAATTGCTGCCTTTGATCACCTGATTACAAATTTTAGCATTGCATGTCACCTCACAGTTGTCCGAATAGAGGCACTCTTGGTAGCAGATGTCTATTCCGGGATAACACGTTGAGTTGCAATTATCGCCATGTGCGCACCTTTATGAGCATATTTCGATTCCATCGTCGCATCTAAAATTGCAATATTCTTCGTACACACACTCCTGCGTGCAATTCGTGACCCCCACGCCACATGTTGCGTTGCACTTTCTATGAGAACACTTCTGATCGCACTCTTTAGCCTTGCGGCAAGATAACGAACAGGTTCCTTGGCGGCATTCTTGTTGACATTTCTCCTTGGCTTCGCAGGACATTTCCCCGTAATGACCGTCTTGATTACATCTCTCAACGCCGGCGTGGCATGTCGCCTCACAGTCTTTGTTATCGCATTTCTGAAAGCAAGTCGTGTTATCTGCGGAGCATGAGGGTTTACATCTATCTCCACGGCAGTTAGCGGTTTGGGGACAGGTGTAGTGGTCACAAAGCGCGTGCACAAAAAATGAAGTTTTATTAAATTGATGTGAGCACCGTAACACGAACCACATCAACGCAAACCGGGTTGCAATCGTTGTGGTTTGACTCATCTAAAAATAAAAATTAATTTGTGATACGTATATCGGGTAGTGTCGCAGCTCCTCGCAAGAATGATTTTCATTAGCTGAACTTTACAATACATTTCTGTCTCAACCAATAGCATAGCTTCGTTCCTTAGAAAGCATAGGCTATAGTAACTTAACTCCGCACGTTAGGGACACAATTGGCTAATGAGAGTCGTGTATTCTGATTTAACTGTAGTTAAGAGTTTTACACAACCGCCCCCTGATCTAAAATCTATTATAATGATAATTAGTTGTATATCAGTGATAAGATATTCAATAAGAAAACTCGCACACCACATGCGCAGCAAACTATCATTTTCAGTTTTTAGAACGCGGTTTCATTCAATTCTGAAAGCAGATTTTTTGAAGCTACGAACACAAGGGCCGGTTGTATACTTGCATGCATGAAACTTTTTAACTACATTTTGCTTAGTTAAATCCTATATGTAGTTAAATAAAAAATACACAACTCTGATTGGCCAATTCCGTCCTTAAAACTACAGTTAAAAGATGACCAGGGGTCTTTTATATACAACTGGCCCCAGAGCCGTGCATGAAGGTATACTATATCGTTATGTAATTCTCAAGGATATTTATTATAAGATAAAATTTATTCGCTTCTGGAAGTCAAAAAACTCGGAAAATTGTGGCAAATTGCGCCGATTATCATGCACTGTCGGAAAAGCGTTTTGTATATAGCTATGTTGAAGTGGCGCCGGAATACCAGATAGTCTTGTTTAGTGCGGTTAAGGTTATATCAAAATAGTTCAGTGCAATAATATATAGGCGAGATAGAGCATATCTCGTATCAAAATCTGCCAAAATTGAAACAAATTGCATTTAATAGTAATTACCTTGACGAGTGCTTGAACCAGTCTATAGTACTCGTAATTTCCTTATTTCTCACAAAATGAAACTTCCTTCTCTCCGACCTTCCTTTTGAATGGAATCTGATTTGAAGCGTGATGGTTTAAGTGGGTCACTTAGGAATCGTAAAATACACGTTCCCAATACATAAAAGGAGCCGCTTAGCAGCGTCTTCAGAAAACCTCGGATCAGATCAATGTTGGGAAATCTTGATCATCAAAATTGAATTAATGTGAACTTTGCTGTCAAAAATCTGTAGGGTTACTTTCATGTGTTATTCAAAGTTTTGCCGCTTCCTATACCAATCTGCCGTTAACGCGTCAATCTCAATTGAATTTTAATCATGATAAAACTACTGCCTTTAATAAGTTAATTCCTATCTATAGGGGCGTAGCGTACGAGGTTTGGTTTGGGAGTGCAGGGTCAGTAAAACTAAATAACCTTGCTCAACTTGATTAGTTGCTTGCCTGACTAAAAGACAAAATGCCTTCTTTAGACGCGCTTTAATTCACGAATTATACGAACTATACAATGGAACATTGAAACTACAGGGTGTATAAATCACGCCATTTAATATTTTAAAATTCATATTGTTCTTAACCTCTTATAAGCACAATAGATTTGGACCACTGGACCGGGATTACAATTAATGGTTTGTCAGCCTTGTCTTTTCTTTTGAAAAAAAAGAATATTCGTGAATATTAGGTGTTTCCTTTTTTTATACACCCTTCTATAACTCACACTACTTCTTTTAATTTAAAATCACCAATTACACTTTGAATAAGACTATAAAAGGGATACAGCATTACTAGGTTGAAAAGAATATTACTTGCACATGCATGCATGATGCAATACACATTCAGCAAAAGCACCAACGCTTTCCGCGTTCCCCCCCGTATTTGTTCACTTTTAGACATTAGAATAAGAATTTTATACATTAAAGACATACAAGAATTATATTATAACGTACGTAGTGCTTTAATTAAATCGCACGACCCAATTACGACCTCTTCTAACACATTTTTTTGCCTTGCAATACGACACGCACTTTGAGCTTCCCGATCGACATTCCTGCGTGCATTTCTCGACATCAGGGCCACATGTTGCTATACAACCTCTGTAACCGCACACTTGATGGCATTTCTTAGAATTGCATGTCAGCTGGCAGTCATGCGAATATGAGCACTTTTGCAAGCAAGTCTTGATCCCGGCATCGCATGTAAAATTGCAGTAATCACCGTACGAACACCCCTGCGTGCATTTCTCGACACCAGGGATACACGTTGCAATGCAACCTGAGTAATCGCACGCTTGATTGCATTTCCTCGAATTGCATGTCAGCTGACTGTTATCCGAATATGAGCTCACTTGGTTACATTTCTTGGAATTGCATGTCAGCTGGCAGTTATCCGAATATGAGCTCACTTGGTTACATTTCTTGGAATTGCATGTCAGCTGACTGTTATCCGAATATGAGTTCGTTTGGGAACAAGTTTTGACTCCGGAAACGCATGCAAAATTACAACCATGGCCATAAGAACATACTTGTGAGCAAATTTCGTTTTTATTGTCGCATTTAAAACTGCAATAATGCCCGTACGAACACTTCTGCGTGCAATTCTTCACTCCAAAACCGCAAATTGCGTTGCACCATCCATAGGAACATTCTTGATCGCATTTCGTAGTACGTGTGCATGAAAACCAAGACTTTTCACCACTGCAGCCTTGTTGACACTTCTCCGTCGCTTTGCAAGTCATTATTCCAGAACCATATTGATTGCATCTCTCAACGCCAGCGCGGCATGCTGTCCGACAGTTCAATTTGCTGTGGCAATTTTGGGAGCAGGTCGTTTTATCTGCAGAACACGAACGTTGATTACAGCTATCTCCTCGACAGTTAGCAGTTTTGGGACAGGTGTATCGGTCACAAATTGCGTGCACAGAAAACGATTTTTCATTAAATTCATTTAAGCACCATAGCACGAGCAACACCAGGGCAAAACGTTTAGCGATCGTTGTAGTCATCTGGAAAGAATATAGGAGGCTTTGTGGTAAACAAAAAATAAGGTGAACTACGTCTTTTTATCCTCGAGAAAAAAGGATGGTTGCCTGATCCAGGGTCTTAGCTAAACCGCTTTATTTGGGGGGGGGGGTTACTTTTGTACATTCAAATATTTTTTATGTTCCATAGAAACAATAGCTTTCCAAAATCTGTCGGGTATAAGACAAATATGCAAATATGCATCATCTAAATATATAAATTTGCATAACTATAATTAAGCAAAGCGAGGTGGTGTATGCTTCAAATATACTTTCTCTAAGCGGGAGTTCAATGCGGTAACTCCTTTAAATAAATGCTATGGTAAGAAGTTGTTGCATGCATATTATCAATCGTAGAAGATGAGCAGATTTTCAAAGGCCGCTTCGCCGCGAATCAGTAATGGCAAAACAGCCTTAAAACTCCAATAGGTCTTTGACTGTTCATTTCTTCTCAATGTCGGGACTGAGCGACAACGGGGCGCACGAATTAATAGGTGATGACACGCACTGCACAGAAATGGGAAGCAATATGGGTAAACTAAGCGATCTGCACAAACTTGAGTCAGTTAGTGATAGAGGGTCATAATGTGCGAAACGGTCTGTGACTCGAGAGACGCGATATTCGACATAGCTACACACGTGAATTTTGGGTGAAGATTTAGTATAATTTTTCATTTTATTTGTTAATCAATATATTTCATAAACCCAATCGAAATTGTGTGAATTGAGACTTGTCGAGGACAAAACGATAGTGAACGGAGGCTAATTCTCGACATCAATAACCCATTGTATTCATAGCCATTGAAAGCTGCAGTTCCACACGCTTAACGTTCCTAATTCGTGAAAGTGGTCACGAAGCTCGTTTAGTTGAGGGGGGGGAGGGGGTATTTATGTATTTCCGTTCATCTATTTTAAAACTTATTGTTCTTACGATCTGTTATAACATGAATATATATAAATATTTTAATCCATTACGATCTTCCGCGGCTACTGATTGATGTGAAACATAATATCATTATGTACGCGCAGCCATGCATGTTTCATCTTTTAGAAACGTAAACAGAATACAAATCAGGTCATTATGAAAATCATGAGAAAATCATGAGGTTGATATTTCACATATCTGAGGATGGTTTGCTAAATCTTTTCAATCAAGTAATTAAAATAGGTCAAAACTAAATACAACATAAAATACTAAACAAACATTTGCAATTGTATCGAATAGAACATGTCACAACACACCAGACATGCAACGATACCAGCTAAAGGCCGACACGCAACCAGACTTGCCGCGGCAAACGACGCATTTCAGTTTAACATGCTTATATACTAAAATGTATATTTGGGCATAAAAATACTAAACAGACCTATGTATTTAAAATAGAATGATTAATACATTAAATCACGCCATGCACTCAGACACTGGCACATGCCTCGCTGATCAAACCAGTCGTAAAACAATAAACTCGGCTTTTTTCAAAAAATGGAAATTATGACTATCATTTACAAGATCTTAGTGAGCCAAAGGCCAACACGCACCAGATTTAGTGCGGAAAGGAAACACGGCGTATTTCAGTTTATAGAAGCAAATAAAGTCTATTCTAAAAGCACATTTTGAAAGCTGTGCATACATACAGACACTACAGCAGTCAAATGATCTAAGGTCAATCCTAAAAATATTATAACAGGATAAAATATATTCGATTTCGAAAACTGGAAAACTTGATCAGCCAAATTGCGTCGGGTCTGTGATTAGGCGTAAAACGCCAATTTCCACTGTCGGCTGTACACAGCTAGTGAGACCAGCAAACTACATTGTCTTAATTGATTAGTACATGCGCTCAATCTGGTAACCAGGTGTCCTAAATTATTCCCTTGCATCGAAATTTTCAAAAAAATTACATGTAATACCTTCACGTTTCTTAACCAGCCAATACACAATTCTCTAATTAATTTTCTCACACAATGAAACACCCTTTTCTCTGACCTCCTTTTGTATGTTATCTGTTGCAAAGCGTGAATGCTAAAGTGGGCTTAGGAATGATGTAATATAATCAGGAGGTCATTTTTTGGTGAAGTGAAATATTATACACTAGCAGGTAGGCATGACAACTGCACTGCATGCATATTTGTGCATATATTGTCTGTAATTTTGTATTGGTATATACCTGCTCTATAATTTTGTAATGCAAAGTATATCTCAAGGAATCACACTTTTTTCACTTCATTTTTTATGGGTACTCTATGAATAAAATAAATATATAACCATTTATAAACAATCGAAGGTCTAGCTAGCCTAAAGATTGTATCAATCATCCTCACCCTAATCATCCTATAAATCTGTCGCCATATATTACTTGTGTCCTGACATATATGCGTGTTTTAACTGTTTTAACCTACTGAGGAAATTTTGTTATACTCGTAACAGAACATTTCAAGCATGTTTAATATCAGTTAGACGTGTCATGAATGAGAAAAATACCGCAATTCTCCCAGCCGCCAAGAATTTTTTTGCAACAAATTTACTACGAATGACACTCTGGATGGGCAAAATATCGCTTAGAATCACCCCGCAAAAAATATTTACCGCTTGTCTTTGATGATGCATGGCAGTTTGGTTTAAATCCTGGACACAATTCCCGCCTTTCTTTGTACAGTTTTTTTGCGTCGCAGACTGACACACAATTTTCATTCATGCATTCTTGCGAGCATTCCTCGACGTCGGGGCCACATGTTGCAACACAACCCTTGTTAACGCATACTTGATTGCATTTCTTAGAGTTGCATGTCATTTGGCAGCTTGGGAATTATGAATGGGAATTATGAAAAAATGAGAATTGTGAATAAAAATTATCAAAAATATGACTGTTCTTTATAAGATCGATGATCATATAATTGTCGTGTAAAACAAATTTTACGACATGTAGATTACGGCGACTTATGATGCATGGATAATGACGTATGAAAAGCAGCGTTTAACTGGTCGAAATTTTAAAGAGTGACAATGGCTATATTTCAAGAGGCTTAGCAAGGGTTAAATGCAATGTTAGGCATTCACTGTTAGGCATTCATTATAATTATACAATGCCTGCTATGAGTTCTATGAGTCGTTTTTTCTCTGTAAATGAAGAGATGTGCTTTCCACGTTCCGAATTCATAAACTTTGCCCTAAACTAGGGCGAAAAAATAGTCCGTCCTTCCGGTTTTGATAGGATATGCGGGTTATATCAAGCCGCATATTAATTAGAGCCCGCGCACGTAGTTATCCAGAAATATCATGATCAATAGGCTAGTTATATATTGCTTCGGGGACACCCAAGCAATAAAACCTATGCTTGGTTAAGGCAATGTTACACGGTGGAATGTTTTCTACAACTTGCAATGCAATTCTACTTTTGAGAGATGTATATTTGGGAACAACGAAACTTTAATTTGTTTTTATTACACTTCATGCACTTTTCGTCTGCAAGACTCTTCACTAATTTACATCTTTTAGAGGTAGAATTGCATTGCAAGTTGCAAGTTGGCGATAGCTGTTGTTGGTGATCACTGGAGAAAAAAAACCGTTCAAAAACGACTACGCCCACTTGTTTGCAAACAAGGCATCCAGCCAAATATTGCACTCAGGAAATCCCCAAAAGCAAAAATACCATACAGCACACACGGAAGATTATAGCACACAGCAAACAATAGCACATGCAGCCAGCAGCCACAGCCAGGGCACAGTAAATTATCGACAGGTATATCAAGCAATGAAACATTAAAATCCATGTAGGGAAGGCACAGAAAGCAAGTCCTCGCACTGGCCCAGGGGGTGGGAGTAACGGCGCTTTTGAACACTCATGATCCACATGCGAAGAAAACGAGCGATATTTCATATAAACATCTAATAAAACCCGACAGGAAAACTACGGTCAAATTTCATTTGGAAAGAATAATTTCATATACGAAAAGAAAAGTATACGACGATCTGAACGTAGGTGGGAATAACGAGTCACTAATGATCCACAAAATAATTCAAAGAACTAAAATATAGATGATACCGCAAACCAAACCTTTAAACTCCGAGGTATTTTAGATAAAATAAAAAAGAGACTGGGGACAGACTTCAATTTCTTGTATTTAAATAAGCTATTAAAATGCCATACAAGCTCGTCAATTCCAATCCCCTGACTGTGAATAATTATTACGAGTTTATTAAACGTTGAAGTATTTATCTTGAATTGTTGTTTCTGGCTGATGGGGTTAAAAGTTATTCTCGTGTAGTATCATCAAATGAAACTTCCTTAATTCTCTAACCTTCCTTCAATAAAACCTGTTTTTTTTACTTTTAAGCACGGAGGCTTGCATACATAGATTAGTTTAATTAACAGGATTAATTAATGCGTACAGGATTGATCAGAAAGCCTTCTTTATAAAAAATGTGAACAAACAGTGAAAAGAGTAATGCAGTAGTTACTGCAACTTTGAAATATCGCACAACAACCGAAAGTCTGGATGGATTGACATACATGATGATAATTTATATTCCTGCCTTTCACATACCGTTTAGTTGGGTAGAAAATCGTATTATAATTATTAAAAATGTTTTTAAGGCTAATGGCAAAGCGCGCACATTGCTAGAGATGCAACTTAGGCATCCCGAACAGAATCAACCATCTATACCAATAATTTCATTGCATTGTATACAGTGTCATCAAACGTAATCCACACGTTGTAGCGCCTATAAGATCTTACTCTACCCGGCAGCAATTGTCTCCATTTTTGGCCTCTGCCTACAAGCAACTCAGGTGTTAGGGTACCCGCTTTTGATTGAGTTGGTTCATTTTCCATTTAACTGAACTGGTAACAAATCCTTAACTAGTGCACAAAATATTTCCCTTCCAATTTTTGAACTTTTCTTTATTTATATAAAATCATCCACTACACTGTGAATCTAAGATTATAAAACGATCACAATATTACTAGGTTCAATAGAATCGTAATTGTTCCTGCATGCATATACACTGATAAACATCAGCGACCTATTCATTTCCTAATTTTTCACTTTAAACACTTTAAATACGTTATACTTATTGGAAGACAACAAGAAAAGGAAACAGAAGGGTGCCGTATTGCTTACCAAAACAACTGGCTTCACTTTTCGAACCATTTTTGGTAGTGCTTGTTGCAGTTACTGATTGATTAGTGTTCGGACTGATGGTTGTAGTGGGATTAAGTTCCTGATTAGAGTTCGGATTGATGATTGTAGTTGGATTAAGTTCCTGATTAGTGTTCGGATTGATGATTGTAGTTGGATTAAGATCCTGGACCCATTGGCTGCCTTTTCTCAAACACTTTTTTGCATTGCAGTGTAAAACGCACTTTGTTTCGTTACATTCTTGCGTGCATTCCTCGACCTCCGGGCCACATGTTGCAACACAACCTCCGTGATCACAAGATTGATTACATCTCTTAGAATTGCATGTCAGGTTACAGCCTCCCTTGTAACATTCTTGTTGACAGTCGCTCGAGTTGCAAGATAATGAACAGTTTCCTCCATAGCATGTCTGTTTGCACGTCTCGTTGGCTCCGCTTCTAGAGTTACACGTCGCTTGGCTGTCTTCTTTGTAACATTCTTGCGTGCAGACTTCCGTATTACAAAACAATGAGCAATCTCCATATCCTCTATGGCATATTTGTTGACACTTCTCCCTGGCATTACAGGTTTGTTGGCAGGTTTTACTATTCCTGCACCATTGCGAGCAGTTTTTTACCCCAACATTACATTTTGCGATGCAACTTGCTGCGTAGTTGCATCCCTGATCACACTCCTCAGTATTGTTGCAAGATGATGAGCATGCTCCGTCTCTGCATTCCTGAACACACTCGTTGCTTGCTTCGCAGGATAATTCTCCATTATAACTGAGTTGCCGGCATTTCTCCAACCCAGCGTGGCATGTCATCGAACACCCTTCGTTCCTACATAGTTGGACGCAGGTCGTGTAACCTTCATCGCACGTAGGATCGCATCTCTCTGTAATTGTACAGTTGGCGCTTTTGGGACAATTGAGTGGATCACATCTTGAAGCTTGCGCAGAAAGTGAATTTCCATCAAGTTGATATAAACACCATATAACGAGGTAGAACAGCACAAAGCGCTTAGCGATCGTTCGATTGGAAGTCATCTAATAATAATGAGAATTTTTGATCAGCATAAAGAGACGATAAATAACTGCATACCTTGGTCCAGAAATGTTTTACTTCCGAATACGCGCCCTTCTGACATTTTCAAAATAAAGTCTAATATAATAATGCTTTAAACTCCTACGACTTGTTTCAAATATGGTCTTTATGCGTATGCCCTAATTTACGACGCGTGCGATATTAACAAATCGACAAAACAAGAATCAATATTGAACTTCTAACTTCAATTAATTTTCTCTTGCCCAGTCAGTTGCGTAACTAAAACGATATAATTCCGAAGGGGAAGTTTATTCATATATAGTTATACCCGACGGATTTATTTTGTTAGTGCAATAATTTATAGAATAGAAATCCGCCTGGGAGCTAGAACTGACGAATAAACGCCCCAAACAATCGTTCTGTACACAAATGCTAGATTTTCCGCAAGGTTTTTGAACGCTCTCGAGAAGAGAATAGCGCAAAAAAAGATAATCATGCGTCCAAACAATTTCATTAAAATTAGCTGAAACAGCTACTAAAGTTTTAAGAAATTTAGTTGCTGCGTTGGCCTGCGCGAGATCCTTAATACTTGGATTTTCTACTCTTTTTTGTTGAACAGGTCTCTTTGCAGAATTGAAAACTAATTTTATACATGCTCGGATTAAATTGCCAAAGGTTTAGCTTCGGTTCAGGTTTATTTTTATTTACCAAGCAAATTCACAATTCACTTTCCAAAGGTTCGAAAATTCATTCGTTCATTAATTCCCTCCAACTTTTGTGAAGTAATTTGAACGGAAAAGAAGCTTAATCCTTCAACTATAACTATTTTCCTGACATGACATCAGATTCTATACTAAATAATATCAATTTTTATTTGACGGTAGTTACCTTGACGTGCTTTTAACAGTTATTTTGTTGTATACAGAATAAAATACTCTTCTCACTGCAGATCTTTCCTTGAAAATGAATCTAATCCGCAGGGGATATCTGGGATCATGCAGTCCAAACAAAAGCAAATCCTTTCCAAAATGCAATATGTTACGCGAGTTGGCGGTATTTAGCGGTATTTAGTTCACAGATTTAATCTCATTGCAAAATTCAGAGGCTTGGAAAATTTCATTTTCAGGTAGTTGATACTAAGAAGAAATTGGAGTTTCTTTTAAAAGGTTCTTGTTTTAATAACAATGTGAACGAGACCCAGGGCTAAATATCTCGCTGATAAGTGTAAAAAACTATGAATTTTCCGTTGACACGACAGAGGCTTATTGTGAGTAAAAATTAACTAAATTATGACGGATAAAATCAGCGATAAGTCTAAGGACTTATCGAGATTTTAACGAATGACAATGGCTATATTTCAAGAGGCTGAGCTGGATTTAAATGTAATTCTAGGCTTTCAAATTATTACAATTATACAATGCCTGACGATTCGTCGTTTTTTTTTGGGACAACCAAAGTAGTTCGTCCTTCCAGTTTTGATGCGACATGCGAATTTATCAAGGGTTCATGCCGCCTATTATTAGAAGTAGAGCCTATGCACGTTTTAACAGAAATATCAATAGGTATATATAGGTAAATATAGGTAAAGAGTCCCAAGACAGCGATACACAAAGCGCGATTTTGCAGACCGAGCTGCGGAACTGGGGAAACAGGAGCTGGATTTGGTCCGCTGATTCAGCGACTTAATTAAGCGCTCTCATGCAACCTGAGGATCGAATAACAGGTGCCGGTTGAGCGGATTTTTGCATCGGGAGGAAAAACGCCTTGTGTTTGTTGAGAGCCTCTCTCTTCCCACCCTTTTACCGGTTTGCGATTGCATTTTCTGTGCAGGCTCATTCATAAAACAAGCAATTAAGCTGCGGCACAATAAGCGGGGAAACTATAGTTAGAGGTTCTCGTGTAAACTGCGAAAAAAACCAGCTCAAGCTACACTCTTACTTAAGGATTTCCCAAGCTCTTACCGCTTTTTCTAATTCTAAAGGACGCAGACAAGCTATTGAAATACATGCCAAAGAAGCTCATGTGAATTTTATCATAACTATTTAAAGTAATTACCTTAAATTGCTGTTTCAAGATGATGCGCGGTTAAGACGCTATTCTCTATGATCAAATGAAACTCGCTTTTCTCTAACCTTTCTTCAGTTAAACCAGTTTTTAATTAAGCACAGAGGCTTACAGATGGTTTATCAGGATCAATTAATGCATACTGGATTGATCAGAAATCCTTCTTCATAAAAAACATAAACAAACAGTGGAAAAGAGTAATGCAGTAATTACAGCAACTTTTTAATATCTCAAAACAATCGAAAGTTAGAAGTTGGCAACATGATATATTCCTGTCTTCCATTCAGCTTTTAGTTGAATAGAAAATTTGTATTATAATATATAATGACAAATGTTTCAAAGGCCATGTTTCAAGGCAAAGCGCGTGTTTCAAGACAAAGTACACGCACATGCGAGAATTGCAACTTAGGTACCCCTGGTCCCCGACAGAAGTCGACCATTTGCTCAGTTTTCTACCAACAATTTAGCTGCAAAGTACACAGTGTCATGCATCAAAAGTAATCCATAAGTTACTGCCAAGGATATAAAACACGGAGGTTTTTTAGAATGGAGTTTTTACGGTGGTCTTGCAGAATTGCAAAATTTATTTTACACATGCATGCTCGGATTAAATTCCCTAGGGTTTAGCTTCGGTTCAGGTTCAAATTATTCACCAAGCAATTTGGCAATTCAGTTTCTGAAGGTTTTTTCGGTTATTAATTCCCTCTATAAGTTTTGTGAAGTAATTTTAACTGAAAAGAAACTTAATCCTTCAACTATAACTATCATTCTTCCTTACATGATATCAGATTCTACTAAATAATATCAATTTTTATTTGACGGTAGATACCTTGACGTGCTTTTAACAGTTATTTTGTTGTATACAGAATAAAATACTCTTCTCACTGCAGACCTTTCCTTCAAAATGAATCTAATCCGCAGGGGATTTCTGGGATCATGCAGTCCAAACAAAAGGCAAATCCTTTGCAAAATGCAATATGTTACGCGAGTTGGCGGTATTTAGCGGTATTTAGTTCACTAATTTAATCTCATTGCAAAATTCGGAGGCTTGGAAATTTCATTTTCAGGTATAATTCGCAATTAGAAGAAATTGGAGTTTCTTTTAAAAAGGTTCTTGTTTTAATAACAATGCAAACGAGACACAGGGCTGTTAAGTGTAAAAAATTATGAATTATCCGTTGACGCGACAGAGGCTTATTGAGTACGAATTAATTAAATTATTACGGATAAAGTCAGCGTTAAATCCTTAAATAGCAGAGATCTTAACGAATGACAATGGCTATATTTCAAGAGGCTGAGCTAGGGTTAAATGCAATGCTAGGCTTTTAAATTATTACAATTATACATGCAATGCCGGTTTTTTTTTTCGGGCACCAAAAGTAGTCCGTCCTTCCGGTTTTGATGCGACATGCGAATTTATCAAGGGTTCATGCCGCCTATTATTAGAAGTAGAGCCTATGCACGTTTTAACAGAAATATCAATAGGTATAGGTAAATATAGGTAAAGAGTCCCAAGACAGCCATACGCAAAAGCGAGATCGCAGACCGAGCTGCGGAAATGCGGAGCTGCTGATTCAGCGCCATAAGTTATTGAGCGCTCTCAGCCTGAAGATCGAATAACAGGTGCCAGTTGAGCGGATTTTTGCATCGTGGGCAAAAACGCCTTGTGTTTGTTGAGAGCCTCTCTTTCTTCCCACCATTTTACCGGTTTGTGATTGCATTTTCTATGCAGGCTCAAGCAAGCTGCAGCACAATAAGCGGGGAAAACTATAGTCAGAGCTTCTCGTGTAAACTGCGAAAAAAAACAGCTTCAAGGATTTCTCTGGCTCTTACCGCTTTTTCTAATTCTAAAGGATGCAGACAAGCTATTGAAATACATGCCAAAGAAGCTCATCTTTTTCATCTCGAAATTTTATATTTCTGTTGCTACTGTGAATTTTATAATAACTATTCGAAGTAATTACCTTAAATTGCTGTTTCAAGATGATGCGGTTAAGACGTTATTCTCTATGATCAAATGAAACTCCCTTTTCTCTATCCTTTCTTCAGTAAAACCTGTTTTTAATTAAGCACAGAGGCTTACAGATGGTTTATCAGGATCAATTAATGCATACAGGATTGATCAGAAATCCTTCTTCATAAAAAACGTGAACAAACAGTGAAAAAGAGTAATGCAGTAATTACAGCGACTTTTTAATATCGCACAACAACCGAAAGTTAAAAAATTGACAAGATGATATATTCTTGTCTTCCATTTAGCATTTAGTTGAATAGAAAATTTGTATTATAATATAAAATTACAGATGTTTCAAAGGCCATGTTTCAAGGCAAAGCGCTTGTTTCAAGGCAAAGTACACGCACATGCGAGAAATGCAACTTAGGTACCCCTGGTCCACGACAGAAGTCGACCATTTGCTCAGTTTTCTACAAACAATTTGGCTGCAAAGTACACAGTGTGATGCATCAAAAGTAATCCATAAGTTACCGCCTAAGATCATGCTCTACCCAAGCGGCGTTGCGGAAAGAAGAGTTTTGGTTTCTACAGGTTCCATTTATGCGAGACGACGTGAGATTGATAGATTTTTATAACGATGGCATTGCTGTATGAGTGTTTAATCAATTGGTTCATTAATCTTCACTTAGACCGACGCGACTCTTTGCAGCCAGGCTGTTCAAAATTTGCAATTGTTACCCTAGCTATCTTTTCATTCCTATGTTCTGGTCGTAAAATATTTCTTTTATCTGAAAAGGCGAAGAATGCATAACTAGTAAAAAGAAATTTTTTTCCTCCCAATTTATAAGGACTTTATTCATATAAAATCATTCATTACATATAGGACTACAAAAACAACGATCACAATACTGATTAGTTGGTTCAATAGAATCTTCATTGTTCTTGCGTTCATTACGCAGTAACAAACCTCGGTGAAAACACCCCATTAACTATTTATATTTGTTCGTTTTTAAAATTTAAATCACAAAATTATACATTATTAATTAGCTTGAAAGACAACAAGGAAATAACCAATAGGGTACCGTATCGCTTACCAAAACAACTGGTTTTACTTTTCGAACCGTTTTTAGTAGTGCTTGTTGCCGTTGTACTTGGATTAAGTTCCTGGACCCATTGGCTGCCTTTTTTAACACATTTTTTGGCGTTGCAGTGTGATACGCACTTTGTATGGTAACACTCCTGCGTGCATTCCTCGACATCGGGGCCACATGTTGCTATACAACCTTTAAAAGTACACTCTTGATGACATTTCTTAGAATTGCATGTCAGCCGGCTGTTATCCGAAAAGGAGGTCGTTTGCGAGCAACTTTTGATCCCGGTATCACATTTGAATTTGCAATCATCGCTATGAGAACAATCCTGCGTGCATTCCTCGACATCAGAGCTACATGTTGCTGTACAACCTGCGTAAGTGCAGAATTGATTACATTTCTTAGAATTGCATGTCAACTGGCTGTTATTCGAATATGAGCTCACTTGGTTACATTTATTAGAATTGCATGTCTGCAGGCAGTTATCTGAATATGCACAATCTTGCAAGCAAATTTCGGTGTCATTGTCACATGTAAAATTACAATAATCCCCGTACGCACACTTCTGCGTGCAATTCTTGACGCCCGAGCCACATGTTGCGTTGCAATTTGCATAGGAACATGCTTGATCGCACTCCTTAGTGGTGTCGCAAGATAACGCACACGTTCCAGATGCGCAGTCTTGTTGACACTTCTCGCTTGCTTTGCAGGACATCACCTCATAATTTCCGTTTTGATCGCATCTCTCAACGCCAGCGTGACATGCTGTCTGACAGCCTTTGGTGTAGCAATTTTGGGAGCAGGTCGTTTTATCTACGGAGCATGAAGGAGTACATCCACCTCCACAGTTAGTAGTTTGGGGACACGTGTTTTGATCACAAATTGCGTGTACAGAAAACGAATTTTCATTAAGTTCGTATAAACACCATAGCACAAGCAACACCAGGGTAAATCGTTTAGCGATCGTTGTAATCATCTAAGAAAATAAGAGGTTTTGTCGTATATAAGCGAGAAAAGTAAACTACAGTAAACAAAGTAGCTACATTTAATAAGTTTGAATGTTTGCATAGCAATAAAAATAATTTTGTACGTTCGGAAATACCACGTAAAAAACTAAATCAAAACTAAATTCACGTGGTGTTTTCACAACCAAGGGGAGCATATTCATCTATATGTATTCATATTTACCTACCTTGGCAAGTAAAACGGTTAAAAAATTACAAATTATGTATATCATTCAGAATATAAGACAATAAGAATTCCCAACATTAGAAGATTAATGAAGAAGGATTATTTATGTGGCAAAAGGAATGCACAAGCGCCGTTTTATGACGAAATTTTGCGTAATTCGTCTTCATCCCGTGTTTCTACTAACAGATGGATGATGCATCTAGACGCGAACTACTACATACATACATAAACAATTTATTTATTGACGCATCTCATCATCTCCATTTAATTGATGTTCTTCCTGAGAAACGTCAAAGGAATAAAACATATTTGCAAAAAAACTTTGAATAGAAGGTTTCCTGGAAGGTCTCTGATAATATGTGTTGATTAAACTACAGGCTTCAAGATGCTTTTTAAAAGCACTTAATGTAGTAGTACTTTTCAAATTCGTGTAAATAGATGAACAACGCGGACAACTCGTGCTGTCCGTCAGTTTCTTTTTCTTTGCCGGGGTTAAAAATGACATGAACTAGGAAACGAACAATCTTTAGCTTGCCCGATTTGACCCGTGTCTAATATAAATCGACTGTCAGAATCATGCTATATATTAGCTGATATACACATATCAATATCTCAAAGTCACCACGCGCTTCGTTTAATTTCGACTGAGAAGGGATCATTTGATAGCCCTAACATGAGTTATATATATATATATATATATATATATATATATATTATATATATTATTATTATATATATATTATATATATATCAGTGCTAACCCCACTACTTAAGATCTTCAGTGCTAACCCCACTACTTAAAGATCTTCAGCGACAGCATGATTGGTGTGGAAACTTAATTGCTGTCGCAGCGAGCGAGGGAGGCAACACTCCTGATCGATACATTAGGAGGGAAAATCTCGATTTTGCTATATGCGCTTTGCATTGCGGTAGTTTTTATGCATTTTTTCCTTGTACCTGTACTGTATGCAATCCAGTCGGCATATTTTGAATATTAACGAAACATAATACTTTTTATCACAACAAAGCTAGTCATCGGGCGAAACCTGACACTATGGTCTATTTATTATTTCTATACAGAATCGTAGCGTTGCAAACACGAGAATTATACTTCAGGATAACAATATGGCTATAATAATATCAATGTATCGATCTTCTATCGATCCTTCGAACGCCCGGAATTCTAACAAAGCAGGTGATATATCACGTGTGAATGCGCCAAAATTCCCATACTTGATCGGCAGACATATAGCACTTATAATCGAAATTTGCCATACTTTTCTATTAAATTCAACCAGGTAAATGTAGTATCGAAATGCTTAATTCATGCGCACTCTTACGACGTGCAGGACGTTCGGCAAAATAAAATGAGATATTTCCTCTATATCCACGCAGTTATTTCGCGTCATAACACAATAAACTATTATATGCAGCAGCCGAAATACAAGGTTTCAAACCAATATTGCAAATATATTATTCCTTGCATATGATATTATAATGCCGATTATCCAAATGTTGTCCAACTTTGTGCGCTCATTCAGTGATCATAACAAGGAGGATGAAGATGTCTTAACACCAGTCCGAGAGATCTTAATCGCACCGCAAAAACGGTAAAATCTTCATGCAATATGTGATATCTCCCGCGCTATACTGGCTATATCAAATCCCGTCTCATCAAACGTAATAACATTAGCCTTTTCCCATAAGAGAGGAACTATCATTTACACGATTTAGCGAACTTACATTAAAGGTTAAACACACCAGACTTCGTGCCGCTACAAGGCGCATTTCCGTCTATAAAGGCGAAATATAAGTCCATTCTAAAAGCAAATTTCGAGCTATGCATGGACCATGATAGTAATCGCCAAGTGTAATCCCCAGAATACTATAAAAGGTAGAATTTACTCATTTAGAACTGAAATTTTTATCGGCCGAATTGTGTCGGGTCTGTGCAGGCCTAAATTGCCGATTTCCACTGTCCGCTGTACGAGGGCGGAAGTATTGATCTGTAGAAATAAGACCAGTGTATACACAGAGTTCTGATTTGCACACTTAAGATTATATAAACAACTTAATTCTTCAGGCTTGAATTCAAAAGTTTTCAAATTATTACTTCATTAATTGACGGATGTGCCGCTTTTGGGAGACCTAATATTGAACCCTGCAGCATGGTAGCATAACAAACAGCAATTGCCCTAAATAATTCCCTTACACGACATTCATGAGCTTCTACGTTTGAAACTAATTTCATATAACAGCAATTACCTTGATGTTCTTTAATAACCAGCCAATTCACTGTACGTAATCTTCTGGTTTCCGGCTCAAAAAATGAAACCCACTTAGTTCTCTTGACTACTCCTTGAATGAAATCTGAATTAAAGTGCGAAGGTTTGACTGGGCTTCTCAGGATGTTCTCAACATCTGCATGGTGCAATCACGCGTGTTATTTGATCCGAAGGTAAAGAAAAATATTATTATACAACATGCAGTACGTAGGCATGACAACCGTATAAAATTTGCGTGGCGTAAATTCTTTTCATTTATTGCGGGTCGGGATAAAATGCGGATGCGAACGGACGGACAAAAAGAATAAAATGCGGATTGTGGATTTCAATATTACATGTCATTAATAATGAGAGATGTAAGCTCTGTATATCCAGTTGAAACTTCACATTTCAGTGGAGTAACCCATCATGGTATCGACAACATATTCAAAGCAAAATACGGCTGTTTTTAAATAAACACAGTTCTTGTTTACGTAAACTCAATGTATGCAGTTTAAACTTCACACTTGGGCAATCCGCATTTTATTCTTTTTGTCCGTCCTTCCGTTCACATCTGCAGTTTATCCCAACTCAAACGGTGACAACATTTTTTTAGCTGATGCTTACAAAATTTATCATCCAACTTTTTCAGTACTTTTCTTTATTTAACTAAAATCACCCATTACACTGTGTATAAAACGTACGTTCACAATATCACTAGATTCAATACAAATGCAATCTTAAGTGTCAGGCATAGATACACAGTACAATCACATTTTCAAACACTTAAATCACAAAATTATACATCAATTAGCTTGAAAAACAAGAAGCAAGGCCATCAGTGAGATACCTTATCGTTTACCTACACAGTCGTATTTACTCTTTGAACCATTGGACACGCACTTTCCTCCGTACTTACAGTCCTGCGTGCATTCTTCGACATTAGGGCCGCATGTTGCTGTACAACCTTTGTATTTACAAACTTGATTACATCTCTTAGAATTGCATGTCAGCTGGCAGTTGGCCTTGTAGCACTCTTGTGAGCAGGTTTCTCCTCCTGAACATTCTGCTTGGCAGCCTTGTCCCTTGTAACATTCTTGCTGACAGTCTCTCGAGTTGCAAGATAATGAACACTTTCCTTTATAGCATTTTTGTTGGCACGTCTCTTTGGCTCTGCTTCCATTATTACACGTTGCTTGGCAGTCTTCTTTGTAACATTCTTGCTTGCATGCAGAGTTTTGTATCGCAGGACAATGAGCAATGTCCAGATCCTTTCCTGCATTTTTGTTGGCACGTCTCCCTGGCATTACATGTTTGCTGGCAGGTTTTACTGTAGGAGCACTCTTGCGAGCAGTGTTTCACACCAACATTACATTTTGGGGTGCAATTTGCGTGGTAACATTCCTGAACACAGGTCTCATCTTTTTCATTGCATGAATAATCACATCTTTTTCCAATGCAGTTAGTGCTTCTGGGACAACTGAATTTGTCACAACTTGCATGCGCATAAAATGAATTGCCATCAAGTAAACATAAAACGAGGAACGACAACGCAAGCCACTTGGGGATCGTTGCAGTTATACTCATCTAATAAAAACATTTTGTGAAAGTTTTGCAAAAGGGTGAGACTAAACTACATACATCGATACATCGACTACTTTACTAAGGCCTAATTTATCAATTGTATTCTGGTCTTTTTGGTTGAAAGACTGATGAAATAAAATTTCATGTACCCATGCACAATTCTAAACGATATAATAATACTAGAAATACACGCAGGGAGGCAGTAAATATTTATGTCAGATAAAATCCATATTTGGTTACCACTCATGGTTGGAATTAAGCTTTTCGTTAAATTTGAAAGCATAATTTGCAATTGTTTCATGGGCGAGAGGCTAAGCCTGAGGGAAATAAGTGCCTCCTCAGAGGAGCGGTTTTGTTGTCAACAATTATTTGCTGTCTACACTTATTTTCAACTATTTAAAGCGATTTTAGCATTCCACACACGAACAAAGTGTGTTAAAAGCGTGAAGCACAGTCCGTCATGTAAACAAACGCTGTGTTTACATTTTGAATCCGTATATTTCTTAATTAAAATATAAAGAATTTTTAGAATATTTTAGTCCGCTATATTTTTAAATGGATATGAGAGAGAATTTATTCTAAGAGATATACGAAACGTGCGAAATTTGAGCAATTTTGAAACAAGTAGGCCACCCATTTTGTTATATGAGCAGACCGATTCATCGACAGTTGCTTTGCCAGTTTGTGTCGGTCTTCACAGAATTCTGGGTCTAACCGCAGTTCGCGCTAGTCGTTTGACGAAAGGACAGACATGCAGTAAAACGTATTTAAGAAATTGACATTTAAAATACAAAATTGAGAACTACATAATCGTGTAAAATTTGATATTGTTACTTGCAATTAACTTTGCCACATTCCCTTTTTGCGCTTCTAACTTCAGCCCTTAGCCCTAATTAAGCCGTATATTCCTTACATGACATTTGTTAGATTCTACGATTATTTATGGTAATTACCTTGACGTGCTTTTACCAGTTATTAGTTCTATCACGGAATGAAATACTGTCCTAACTGCAGACGTTTCGTTTGAATGTGCATTTTTCGGTAAGTGAAATATGATACGCGAGTTTGCATGGCAACCGTACGTGCTTCCGTGTACTAATTTCGAACATCTGAAAATTATATCGGATTCGAGACGTTTCTTCAACTTGTCTTTGCATAATTAACATTTAATTGTTTTGTCTTCAAGAATATTTATTAAATATAATTGTCTTCTTCAGTAATGTACCAAAAAACATCCATAATAACGTAATCTATTTTGAGTACGCATTTTGCAACCTTTTGTATACCAAAATTCTTAATGGTCAAACACCTCAGTACCTACAAGAGATGTTCGTCTCTAGAATGGGGCAGTATTCTCTTAGGAATTCTTATGGCAAATTGTTTATTCCTAAACCTAACACTGATTACTTAAAGCGCTCCTTCTCTTATAGCGGATCATTTCTTTGGAACAGCTTGCCTGAAATATATATATGTATATATATATATATATATATATATATATATATATATATATATATATACATATATATAAATTAGACTGTAAATATTTAAAAATCAAATGTACTGATGGTTTTCTTTCCGTGTTTAAATAAAGCGTATGTATGTATGCCGGAAGAATTTGAAAACAGAAAAATATTTATCCGTCAAAATATTTCTCTGCCTCCGCATGCACGTAAACACAAAAACCATCCGAACGATAACTTATTGTCTATTGTTCATGGTTGATATGTAGGTCTTCTTAGTTTGAAGTAGTGTGTCACGCCTTCAAATCCTTTCGACAAGCGACTTGTGCGAGTAGACAAGGAAGTCTGCGAAGCCTGACACAAACCGCGGGCGCAAAACGGCAACGCAACGAGAAATTTTTATGATTCAAGTTGTATGCCACCCTCGTTACTATTCCACGTTGTCGCTTTTAATTCCTAAACGGTAATACAATAAAATAAATTAACGCGTATAAATGTAGAATCGTCGTATATACACGATAGAATAAACATACACGATAGTTTGAGCGTTCTGGGGGCTCCACTATACAATTATACAATTCCAACAATGTGAAGCCGTACGTCCTGTGTCTCAAGTGCAGGAGTCACCATTGCGCTCTGGTGATAGCCGGGAGGGCACATTGTTTTACATAAATATATATATTAATATATAATAATATATATTATATTATATATATATATATATTATATATATATTATATATTATTTTATATATATTATATATATATATATTATAATATATTATATTATATTATATATATATATATATATATATATATATATCATGCTCTACCCACACAGTGTTTCGGAAAGAAGAGTTTTGGTTTCTACAGGTTCCATTTATGCGAGACGGCGAGAGATTGATAGATTTTTGTTACGATGGCATTGCTGATTGAGTGTTTAATCAATTGGTTCATTAATCTTCCCATAGACCGATGCGACTCTTCCCGGCCAGGCTGTTCAAAATTTGTAATTGTTACACGAGCTATTTTTTCATTCCCATATATGTTCTGGTCATAAAATGATTTATTTTATCTGAAAAGGCGAAAAATCTAACTAGTGATAAAAAATTTTCTTCCCAATTTATTAGGACTTTATATACCACTTATTAATCGAATTTGAGGTCCGTACTAGAAAAATATCAGACCGAGGTTCTGACAGTCGAACCGAGCGATAGCGAGGTCTGTACATAAAAGAATGAGGTCTGATATTTTTCCAGTACGGACCGAACGTATTCGGTTATTAAGGAATTTAATATATAGCATACAGTATTTAGTTTAGTTTATTTATACAATGCGCTTCAGCATTCTTGCCGGCTCTTTCGCCAGCCAGTCGCCAAGCAAGCACTAAAGTGTTTTCCAAAACTTTGTTTTTTACTCGTTAAATAAGAATGATACAGTAATATAAACAAAAATCAAAGATGAATAAATATAATATTCACATGTACCAAATAATACTCTTCTTCGTCCATTCTCCGTTGTTATTTTTCGCGTCAAAAATAAAAGTTCAAGCTTGTTTTTGTTTAAAAATATGAGAGTTGGACCGTTACTACGGCAACGGTCTAATACTGGGAGATTCCAGACCGGCAAAGAACCAATCAGCGCACGCCATTTTAGTCACGAGACCGCGTGCCATGTAATAAATTTATATAAAATCATTCATTACACATAGAACTACAAAAACGACGATCACAATATTAGTTGGTTCAATAGAATCTTCATTGTTCATGCATTCATTGTGCAGTAATAAACCTCAGCGGAAACACCCCATTTGTTCGCTTTTAAAATTCAAATCGCAAAATTATACATTAATTAGCTTGAAAGACAGCAAGGAAAATAACCAGCAGGGTACCGTATCGCTTACCAAAACAACTGGCTATGGTAGTGCTTGTTGCCGTTGTACTTGGATTGAGTACCTGGACCCATTGGCTGCCTTTTTTAACACATTTTTTGGCGTTGCAATGTGATACGCAATTTGTGTAGCGACATTCCTGCGTGCATTCCTCGACATCGGGGCCACATGTTGCTATACAACCTTTATAACCACAAACTTGATGACATTTCTTAGAATTGCATGTCATCTGGCAGTTTTTCGAACATAAACATCTTTGCGAGCAGGTCTTAGTTCCGTTACCACATTTTAAATTGCTACTAACGGCATATGAAGATTGCTGCGTGCATTCCTCAACATCAGAGCTACATGTTGCACTGCAACCTTTGTATTGGCACTTCTGATTGCATTTTTTGGAATTGCATGTCAGTCGGCTGTTATTCGAATAGAAGGTCGTTTGCGAGCAATTTTTGATTCCGGCATCACATTTGAATTGGCAATCATCACCATAAGAACATGTCTGCGTGCATTCCTCGACATCAGAGCTACATGCAGCTGTACAACCTGTGTAGGAGCACACTTGATTACATTTCTTAGAATTGCATGTCTGCAGGCAGGTATTTGAATATAAACAACCTTGTGAGCACTTTTCTGTTCCATTCTCGCATGTAAAATTGCAGTAATTCCCGTAGGGACAGTCCTGCGCGCATTCCTTGACATCAGAGCTACATGCAGCTGTACAGACTGTTTGAGCGCACACTTGGTTACATTTTTTAGAGTTGCATGTCTGCTGGCAGTTATCTGGATATGCACAATCTTGCGAGCAAATTTCAATCGCATTGTCACATGTGAAATTGCAAAATTGCCCGTACAAACACTCCTGCTTGCAATTCGTAACGCCCGAACCACATGCTGCTATGCAACCCGCGTAAAGGCACTTCTGATCGCATTTTTCGGAATTGCATGTGAGCTGGCTGTTGTTCGTATATGAGCTCACTTGGTTACATTTCTTAGAATTGCATATCTGCTGGCAGTTATCTGGATATGCACAATCTTGCAAGCAAATTTCGGTGCCATTGTCACATGTAAAATTACAATAATCCCCGTACCCACACGTCTGCGTGCAATTCTTGACGCCCGAGCCACATGTTGCGTTGCACTTTGAATACAAACATTCTTGAACACACTTCTTAGTGGTGTCGCAAGATGTCGCACACGTTTCATATACGCAGTCTTGTTGACAGGTGTTTTGATCACAAATTGCGTGTACAGTAAACGAATTTTCATTAAGTTCGTATAAACACCATAGCACAAGCAACACCAGGGTAAATCGTTTAGCGGTCGTTGTAATCATCTACGAAGATAAGAGGTTTTGTCATAAGCGAAAAAATACAGTAAACAAAATAGCTACATTTAATAAGTTTGAATGTTTGCATAGCAAGAAAAGTAATTTTGTACGTTCGGAAATACCACGTAAAAAATTAAATCAAAACTAAATTCACGTGGTGTTTTCACAAGCAAGGGGAGCATATTCATGTATATGGATTCATATTTACATACCTTGGCAAGTAAAACGGTTATAAATAACTATAAATTTTGTATATCATTCGGCATATAAGATAATAGGAGTTCCCAACATTACTTAGAACATTGATGAAGAAGGATTATTTATGTGGCAAAAGGAATGCACAAGCGCCGTTTTATTTTATGACAAAATTTTGCGTAATTTGTCTCCATCCCGTATTTATACTAACAGATGGATGATGCATCTAGACTAACTACCACATACATACATAAACAATTTATTTATTGACGCATTTCTCATCACCATTAAATTGATGTTCTTCCTGAGAAACGTCAAAGGAATAAAACATATTTGCAAAAAAGGTTTCTTGGAAGGTCTGATATGTGTTGATCAAACTAGGCTTCAAGATGCCTTTTAAAACTACTCTCTTAATTCAAAAGATTGAAAATTTCAATCTTTCAAAAGTCTGAAAAAAAATTCAATCGATTAGATTGAAATTAGATTTAAAAAATGCGTTCTCAATTTGTCATTCGATTGAAATGACAGCCTTTTAGAGCATCTGATTGCTATTTCAATCTTTTAAAGGATTGATATTTTTAGCCAATCATAACTCTCAAAAATCGCGCGTGGCTATCATGCCACTCATGCTATGCCAATTTGAGGAAAAAGAGTTTTGCTTTTTCTGAGATAGTCATGCAGGGCGAAGGAAATACTTCGAATCTTCGTGTAACATTGGAAAAGCAAGGATTCACTTCGGAGGTAATTTCAAAACTGGAAGGTAAGCGATTCACCTTTAAATATAATACTGTTTTCTTGCCCGTGCTAGAATAGTTTTTAACCTGCTTTCAGTGTTTTGGTTCATAGTTTAAATTTTAATGCATGCATCTTGTGGGAAGGCCATTGGCGAAATATACGTACAAAAAGTTTCATAACTTACGAAACCATTTCAAGGCATATGAAAAACTTCCGAAGAAAACCTCAACCTACAATATTGTATCTCCATTCAACGTTTAAAAATGCAAAACGGCGCCATTCGTTAAAAAAGGCTAAATGTTGTTTTAAATTATAGTTTTCAGTGGAAAAATGGCGTCGCCATTTTCTTTGCAGCACAACTATACTGTAGATATACAACACATTTTGAAGCCCTACTACTTTACATGAACTGTATAAAACGCGATTTGACCACATTTACATCGTTGCCATTATTTCACGTCAAAATATTCTGCTTTCATATTTTGTCATTTGTGAATTTGTTGCGTTTTCTGGCTCAAAAATGTTTGTAATTTAAGAGAGGGCAAAAAGAAGGCAAACTCCCTCTGACAAGAAAAAAATTCTGCTGTTTGGAAATTAATTTAAAACTTGTTTAGTCGATTAAATATTAAAAGAAAATAACTTATTAATTATTGTAAAAACAAGTTAGCTGAAGCACTCGAGACTTCCTCGAGCTAGATAACGCTTGAGCGTATATTATAGTTTCAAGTAATATATATATATATATATTATGTTATAGCTATATATAGCTA
The DNA here is from genome assembly GCF_004324835.1 of Dendronephthya gigantea. Taxonomy (NCBI): domain Eukaryota; kingdom Metazoa; phylum Cnidaria; class Anthozoa; order Malacalcyonacea; family Nephtheidae; genus Dendronephthya; species Dendronephthya gigantea. The sequence continues at coordinate 502,105 of NW_021163069.1, forward strand.
TAATTTTATTTGTTTATATAATTAAAACTTTGGGCTCGGATGTCGAGCAATTTAAGCCTCGAGTAAAACGATAGGATAATATAAACTTTCCTCATAAACTCTACAAATTGTGAACTTGCTCGCTTGCAAAGGTGCAAAATAGCTGCAATGGCGTGCCAAGTTGTGTTTCAAACTAATTTGCATGGATCAAAGCTAAACAGGCCATTATTGAACTTTACCCCGTCTCATGTACTGCACTATGCTGATGCATGCTTTGCTCATTCAGTTATATTTTTAATATGGAGAGGTCCAACTTTTATATGTATAAAGTCAATGAGCAATTTAAAATAGTTAGATGTTTTGGCAGAGTTGATAAAAGCAAGTTGGCTGCACTCAGCAGACCATATTCAATATATATGTGGCATTTCACTGCCATTTCATTGTATGTGTTATAAATGTTATTTAGGCATGAACTTAATTACTTATTAGTATTATGATATTGATATAAGACTAGGGCATTAATTTATTCAAAGTCACTTAGCCTAATGACTGAATGCCTGAATTATAGGTTGGAAAGCATGTCTCTTGCCTGCATATTGTAGTTAGTTTAACGTGCATGGAACAAGTAGTGCTGTTTCATATGTGAGCTGCTTTGAATTTCAAAGTGTAGCTGTATGCACTTAATTATATAATGCACATTCTCCAATGCCATGGCTCCTTTAAATTAACTTGGAAATAGAATGTGAGGGACAACTGTCATATAATAATTTTTTAACCCATTAACTTCCAGTCCTCTACTGAGTATTGAGTAACATTTGAATACATTCCTTTTCAATGATAGGTAAAATCATGTGGCCTTACCTAGATTATAGGGATCATGCACATAGGTTACATTGGTGCTTATTGGCTTAACAAGTCTAGCTAAGATGGATTTCTTTATGTATAACTATTATGCTGCCATACTATGTACTGTATACATATGGTCCCCTTGTCTAACAGGTAAAATCGTCTGAGTAAATGGATAAACTAGTTCTGCCACATTTGGGTAGATTGCTAGCTTCTCGATGACCATGGGATATAATGAGAGAAACTTGCTCTTGCATTTTTATTGGCATGGTGGTCAGGATTTAATCCATTTTCTTGAAACTTTGGTCATGCATGTACCTATTTATTCCTCAGTGGACCTTCCCAAGGATTGTTTTTATTCCAGATGACTCCCCTTCCATTAAACATTATGCAGCATTAAAGAAACTTGTTTTTATATAAAAAGATGGGTGATTGTTTGGTGACATTCTGCACTTATAATATTGTATCAAACTAAACCAAGTTCAATATAGAGAACACTAAACACTGAACAAAATTTCAAAAAAATTGCCTTAGTTTAAACATTTTAATTCCAGGGGACCCTCTACCACTAATTCATAAACTTGAGCAGTAGGAACTCAGACATGGACAGAAAATAGCTCACACTTTTTATCTAGGAATGCACACATTCAACTTAACTACAGACTTGAGAAATTTAAATCATAGCTTTATTGGAACTATAGAACTTGATGAAGGAAATGGCATTTTTACACCCATGTTGAAATGATCTTGCATTAATTAGCAACAGCAGATTAGTATGCGTAAGCATTTAATTAAGAATAGGTAGTTTAATTTACTTTTCACTATGGGCCGGGTTGGTCAGGGCTGGGCACAATGTTGACATTGACAAAAATTAAGGTGGCAAGGTCTAAATTAAGATGGATGTGGTATATATATATTCAAAACTTGTCACCAGTACAATTATCCATTACAGTTTTCTAATATAGTCTATATCATGAGTAAAGTGGGATCAAGTATCATATTTTATTGGTAGTGAACTTACTGACAGCGTACGTTGGCAGATTGACAAGTTAACCCCATTAAAATAAAGACCAGTAACGTACCCCTTGTTGGCACACCAGTCCAGTTTAGTGGGTTTACTAAAGGAGTTTTAAAAGAACTTGAGGAGAAACTGAAGAATAAGGGGCTGTTTACTATGAGGAGTCATCACCGCCAAAATCCTGCTTTAAATTCCATTATGTTGTCATGAATTCTGTTGTTCAACATTATCGTTCTGCTTTAAATTCTTTAAATTTCATTTACATCCTGATGTGGTCATCTTAACAATACCATTTGCAAGCATGTGCTTGTTCAGTTTCAGAAAGACTAATTTTAATACGTACTTCACGCTTCGGTGGATCTCGGCTAACTGGGGCTCATGTAAACAGCCCCTAATTTACCCTTCAGAGAAAGTACCAAACGTTTATTAATTTAATCAAACGTTTATTAACGATTCTTTTTAATGGGATCAACTATTTATCAAATCGTCTCAAAACTAGAAAGTGCAACTGTGTAACGTTACCAAACAATTACTTTAAATTAGGGATGACAGCAACAGGGGCGCCGTGGGTGTGCTAATGCAGGGGTGGCCAAAGGCAACATTATTCCGACCAGCACGTTTTTTTCCGACATCTTTATAAGAAAAAAGTAACGAATATTGATAAAACTGACAGGGGGTTTTGGGCAAGGACGCGCATGCAGTTGCTATGACAAAGATCACGAGCTACGTCTACTAATTTAAATTGACGCTTCATGCACAATGTTTGTGGGAAAACTGTATTACAGAGATTTCTAATCCACGTGCATTAACAAATAACGCGATACGTTATTTCAGGATACTCTATTATAGCTTTGTAATCTTAGTGGATGAGCATACAGCGTATTCTATACGCAACATTTGTTTATAACCAAAATATAAACATATTCGCAATTGCTTCAATCCTCTCATCAGTTTAGTTCTTCCGCTGTACTATCGTGGTACCTTATCTTTGTATAAACTTCAGGAAGCGTTTGACTAAAAGTACTAACTTGAAAAGGATTTGCTGTAGCTCCAGCATTCTGATACGGAACATGCTGGTGTTTCTTTAGACGGTCACCATATAATGCAATAAACTGTATAAACTCTCTGAACAATAAGTGCGGTCGAAGATACATCGCCATTCATGATTTTATCGCGCCAATCTCCGACATTTCGAAAATTACATCCCTTGCGTAATGTTATATTAATAGAAAATATGTTTATCGGAAACCGGAAACGTTTGGAAGAAACAGCTAGTTTAGCCTGCGCGACAACAGTATAATAAAAACTTGGGGTAGTGTCGTACCGTATAATATTAGAAATAACCGCGTCTATTTTCTGATAGTTCAAATACTTTTGGGTTGTTCAGCATAACACAGCCACAAATGCAAAAATAGCTTAGTCTCTGTTATGATTGATATACTCCGACAACATGCAATGTTCGTAAATTTCCGACAGGTTTTAATCCTGGGGGGGGCCATGGCCCCCCCTGGCCCCCCCGGCCACGGCGCCCCTGGACAGCAAACAAACAAGCTTCTAGTCGAACTGTGAATCAACATGGAAGTTGTTTGTTTTAAATGTGATAAAGGAATCCATGCGCCTGATGCAACAAGGGCAACGAGGAAGCTGGCTCTCCATTTACGTTCATGCCATACAACAACTGGGCCCAATGAACAACTTGTCTGCGGGCAAAATGGATGTCAAAGAACTTTTAATATAATGAACTCATTTTTAAGTCATATTAGAAATAAGCATTTAAACCAAAAGTTGCATGAAGAGCAAATCCGTGGCTTTGAACAACATCTACCTGACCACACTGATCCCATGGAAACGGAAAGCGAAAACAGCTCGGATGATGACCCTATCGATGAAGATGAATCCAATTATATGGAGACATTTAGTGTTGATAATTTGAAAAATCTGGCTTTTTCTATGATCATGAAACTAAAGTCTTCAGCAGCAGTTCCTTTTTCGGCTATTGAAAATGTTATGCGCGCTACCAAAGTAATGTTCCAAGATACTCTTGGAGCACTAAAGCACAATATGTTGCATGTTTTTCAAACACACGGTGTTGATACAACTTCCGAAGATGTTCAAGAACTCTGCACTAAATTATTTAGCTTTGAAAATCCCTTTTTTGGTATCGAAACACCTACACAGCAATTTAAGTACATGGTTGATAATTTAATGCTCGTTACTCCTTCAGAAGTAGCATTAGGAACAAGAATCGATCAGATAGTTGATAGGGTAACTGGTCAAATCGTTCCGAAAGTTGTGACAGAAACTTTCCAGTACATACCTATTCTTGAGGTGCTTAAGCTTGTTTTGAAGCCACGTACCCAAATTCTCATTGAAAGTGAAACACTATCGCCACCAGGCTTCCTTAGAGGTTATCAAGATGGACAACAATACCAGCAACATGGTATTTTTAAAACTCATCCTCATGCATTGCGACTTCAGCTGTACTATGATGATGTAGAAGTTACAAATCCCATTGGTAGTAAGGCAGGAGTTCATAAGCTTGGTCTTTTCTACTATACTATCCAAAATCTTCCTTTTACGATAAATTCTTCCATGAACAGCGTGTTTCTTCTAGCAGTTTGTTACACTTCTGACATAAAAAAGTATGGATTTCAACCAATCCTTGACCCTTTTATCAAGGAAGTGAAGCAGCTAGAAAGTGATTGTGGTGTAGAACTCCATTGGGATGGCAGAGTTAGTGAAGTGCATGGAACTTTGGTCTCATTTAGTGCAGATACATTAGCGGCACATGAACTTTTAGGCTTCTTAGGCCCATCAGCTACTCTGCTTTGTAGATTATGTGATGCCACTCGGGAATTAATTCAAATCTTTTTCAATGAAGAAGATTTTAATATGCGCGGAATAGATTCCCATGACGATGCAGTAGATGTTGCCTCACTAAGACGTAATGGAGACCGTGACACAGGTGTTCGAACTTCATGCCCCTTGAATACCTTACAAAACTTCCACTGCGTCACAAATTATAACTTGGATGTGATGCATGACATGTTAGAGGGAGTATGCCCATATGAGGTAAAGTTATTACTAAACCATTTCATATTCTCTGATAAGTTTATTAGATTACCAGAAGTAAACCAACGGATTAAATCTTTCCACTACTCATTTACTGACAAGAAAAATAAACCAAGTATTTTAGCATATGACCGATTGCGAAATGCTGCGGACCATAAATTAGGGCAAAAAGCTGCCCAGATGTGGTGTCTTGTTCGCATGCTACCATTTTTGATCGGGGATCGCATTCCACATGGAAATGCCCACTATGACTTATTGCTCTTGCTTCTTCAATGTATGGATATCATATATGCTCCATGCGTCACAAACGGTCAAACCGTTTACTTGAAGCACTTGATTAGTGAACACCATGCACACTTTAAGATGATTTTCCCTGAAAGCAATATGATTAATAAACATCATCACATGATCCATTACCCAACGTGTATCAGAATGTCAGGACCTTTGATTACGATGCAGTGCATGAAGTACGAGCTGAAACATGGCTTTAGCAAACGAGTGGCATATGTTAATTGCAACTTTAAGAATATTTGCAAGTCAGTTGCATGCAAACATCAAGTTTTGCAATGCACTGCTTGGTGCACAGAGGAAATGAGAGTAGAAATTGAATGCTTAGGCGGATATATGACTCCTGTTGAGTCTTTGGAGGGTAGTGAAGTAATTAAGACCCGCTTACACCTTGCGAATGACAGTCAGATCTTTGTAGCAAGTCAGGTTTCCGTGTTTGGAACCAAATACAAAGAAAATCTGTTTGTCGTTACTGCTGTGGTGAATGACGTCCCAGAATTTGCCTTAATACGAAGTATTTTAATGTGTGGTCACACCTCAGGTGAAGTCTATTTTGTACTTGAGAAATATAACAACAAATGTTTTGTGGCACATTTTCACTCTTACGAGATAGAGCAACTTGACGTTCCTGAATTCATTCTCTTGACTCCCAGCGATCTTGTGGACCATCTTCCTTTATCTGGGCTAAGATCGTATCTGCCCAGCTCGCCCTTGTATTTATCTCCCCGTTACTCTCTTGTTCAAACGCTAAAATAATTGCATATACTATTAAGAGGAGATACTTTTCTATATATGTCGCATAATTTGTGCTCAAAACCTCGGTTATATCATCAACATTAAAAACGTTTTCTAATCCTCAACTGCACGTTTACTGTATTCTAAATATAATCTAAAAATTCAGAGATTTCTCGGGTACGCCAAGAAGAAAATGACACTTTATATTAGTCAATGCAACTTTAGTATTTTTTTCAGTGATACTGAAGGCGTTGACATTGAAGATAGTCTTAAATCAAAAACTCTTGAATGAACTTTGAGTATAGTACACCAAAAAGATTTGATGTTTTGAATATTTCGCGCCAAAATACGCGACATATATACAAACCCTCTCGTAATAATATATATATATATATATATATATATATATATATATATATATATATATATATATATATATATATATATATACACCCATTTGCAAAAACGTTGGCCGCAGATAGATAGATAGATAGATACTCGAAGTCTAATTAGAATTGCATATGATTACATTTGCATGGGATTTCTATAATATTACACAACATATACAATTCTAATTAGATTTCGAGTATCTATCTATCTATCTATCTATCTGCGGCCAACGTTTTTGCAAATGGGTGTATATATATATATAATTATATATATATATATATATATATATATATATATATATATATATATATAAGGTACAGGAGAAAAAACTTTTTTTGTTGTGTGCTCCATCTTTCTCCATGTTTTTGTCCTCTCTTGTTGTTGTATATGAGTTCTAAGATCCTTACACGCGCGCGCCATAACATTTTCATAGCCAAGAAAAAGTTAAATTCGGCAAATTTCAACACTTCCTATGCAGGTATATTTATTATAGTTATTCAATATGATAAACTACTAAAATTATGATGCACTAACAAATTTTATATATTCATATATTTAGAAAATGAAATAGACATGGTTGTTTTCCAAACACTATCAGAGAATGACCTGAAAGACATAGGAGTTGAGTCGTTTGGTGCCCGACGGAAGTTGAGTTTGTTGGTCCAAAGAATGAAGTCACCACCGCCGATTGAGGCACTTACACCTTGTGACATTACAATGCCAGAAATAACTCAGAATACGGTACGCTATTTATAGTCATAGTGCAATGAAAATCTGCCTTGTATATTGTCAGACGAACTAAACTATTAAATGTTAAATGCAGAATAACCCAAGTATAAAGCCTACAAAATCGATCACAAACCCATCTTCAGAGAACACCTACACAGTAAAAGAACCATTTATACCAACGTCACGAAAAATAGTAAGCTATAATTATTTTGTGCTGTAGATTAATTACTAGCCCATTCTGGAAGATTAACAAAGTGAAGTGCATTGCATGATAAAAATATACAATCTCAATGATTAATCATTAAATTAATTTGATTAAAAAAAGGCACGTAGATCGAGGAAACGGACATAAAAATGGCAAATGATTGTGCCATGCCATTTTCACGTCGTCTTTGACGTCCGCGTCCTTGATCTACGTCTGTCTTCTAATTTCTGAACTACCACCGGGCCTGTAGATAATTATATGTTTCTATACAGATCAATTTTAACATCAAAGAAGCAATAGAGAACCACTCTGAAGGTCGGGAATTAGATAACTACTTAGAAAAAGGTGGCATTTTATCAAGCAAGCAACGGCGATTGTTGATCAAAATCTGCGTGTCAGCGTTGGTGGAAAAATGTGGCCTGTAAATATTACTGACCTTTAAGGCGGATTTCCATTCAGTGCAGAATGTCACGCGATCGATTTTTTGCGATCGCTTTCTTGCGATAGCTTTCTTTTGAAATACATGCAACAGTCAAGCGGAACTAATCCCATTAGAAGAGCTTGACTGAACACATTTCAAAAGAAAGCGAGCGCAAAAAATCGATCGCGCGACATTTTGCACTGAGTGGAAATCCGCCTTAAGAGAGGTCTTACTCAACTGTTGCTTACTCTGTCTGTAATGTGCATATGAATTCAGAAAATTTCCTGTATCAAAGGTATCCTACTTCGGAGCAAAAAACTTTGCTTGGAATGGAAATTATTAAAACCTATCCAACAATCAAAGACAACACACCTGGAATGAAAGGATATGTACGTTGAATCCAAAAATTATAAAAATTGACGTTAAACTTGGTGCTATTTATAACGGTATAATTGTATTAAGGTTTGACATTTGGCATGAATGTAGGAACATCTTTATGACAATGGACATGGATTCATCGAGTATCGCTTGAAAAATATGAGGACAGCCAGACCAGACGAGAGACGTGGACGAAAAAGAAAGATGGAAGCAAAGACCACTGTTGAAAGAGACGTTGAAAAAGTATCTGAAGATGAAGAAGAGAATTTGGAATTGACTCAAAACATGAACGAAAAGGTAAGAAGTACTAACTGTATATATAGCATGGATACGAGTAACAAGGTCAGCAGAGGAGCTAGGGTTTATATGCAATCATGCATGAAAATATAGATGAATAAACGTTGCAGTACGCACAGAAGGTTGGTCTTCTTCCAGTTTAGCCTGATGTTTAAATAAACGTCTGTTGACTCTAGGTTTCATGGATGAAGTACAATGCACCCAGTAATGACAAAATGGGAAGACACCTTCAGTACTTTAAGGAAACATTTAAGCACAGACGAAATGCCATTAAATGTTTAGAGCTCACAACTATAACAAGCATCATTGAAAAATACCCACGATTTAAAGATGTACCTGATATGGTAAAGTCTTATTTGAATTGTATTATTGTAACTGATTTTTATGTACCCCAAAACATCGATCTAATATTGTCTTATATGTAGGAGGGAAGTAGTTTATTTTTCGTGAGTATTGCTGATATTTCTGTAAAGAATATATTATATTATAATTAGAATTTATTTTATATCTGTATAGATTAATGTTGAGTTTCAACTGTTGTATCCTGAAGAATGCGATAATTTCCTTACCAAATGGGGGACTTACTTTCAAGAAAGAATTATTGTGTTGGGTAGAAATGAATACCCTGCTGTTTAACAAATTATCAGTGATTCGAAGAATAGTAAGTTATCTTTGATTTAATTCCAAATACAATTATATCAGCAGTTGTATTAAGCGAGGCGTGCTTGGTAATAGAACGGTTCATTTATGTATAATTTTCCCGCAGTATACTGTATAATTAAGTTAAAAATACATGTCGAACTGAAAACCACGGAGTGACCGACAGTACAAATTTGGCCTTTTGCAATAGATTTTAGTTACATATCGTGTTCTTATATATAGGTGACCTTTGCGCATTGTATGTATTGGCCTATATTTTACACAAGTCAACAAACAGAAAGAAAGGAAAAACTAGTACGGTTACAAGAGATGGGGCCATCACATACTTATTGCAAAATGTCCCAGTACGTATATACTTTTATATTTTCATTATATATTTATGTTTATTTTCCATTATATTTATTTTTTCATTCAATAAAACGTATATATGTTTTACCTTTCTAGAGCGGGAGTGATGTGGAAGAAGCGGCTAAATCAAAGGATGAAAGATTTACGCAACCATTTTTATTGTCCACAGGAAATGCGCAGAATCCTGAGGATTATTTTATTGTTCTGGATCGAATTGTCATTCCTTGTGGACAAGATGTCGTAAAGGCGGTGGATATGCTTTTTAAAAGCCACTACGTGTTTAATGTGGAGTATGCATCTCCGCTGCATAATTTTTGGGAGTTCATAGCAGCGATGATCTATGGAGTGATCAAGCCTTCTGCGACAGGTCCAACTGTCCGAGCTCTTGGCTCTTCATGCAGAGACCTAAAATTGTAACTATGCAGCATATACGTTTAAAAACCTGTTATTTCTTACTTTAAATCAGTAAAAAAATAGCTGCATGCACAAAAAGCTATACTTGCATAGGTTAGTTCTTATGTTAGTCATTTGTATGGTTATTATCGCTGCGTGCCTGTTATATAATTTATTATTTATTACATATTTTTAAAAAAAACATGAGATGTTTCTTTATTTTTGGTGTTTTTCAAGAGAATCGGATCTATGATTGAAAACCCAATCTACAAGATTGAAAATTCTAATCTAATAGATTGAACGTTTGAGAGTCTTCAATCTAAAAGAAGATTGATTTTCAATCCGGGTCGTTTGGTCCTGCATACCAAACTTGCAAAGATTGAAAAAAGATTGAAAACCTTAACCGATTGAAAATTATTCACTCGTTTAGATTGAAAATATTCCAATCTAAATGTAGAGTGAAAGTAAATTTTCAATCGCAAAGTATTGAAGTTGGATTGAAAAGTAACTCTTTTTCGATTGATTTTGTTCTCAATCAAGTGTACGATTGATTTTCAATCGAAAACGTTTGGTCACGCAAAACAATCTCAAAAAGATTGAAAATTCAATCTAATAGATTGAATTTTCAATCGTTTGAATTAAGAGAGTACTTAATGTAGTAGTACTATTCAAATTCATGTAAATAGACGAACAACGCGGGCAACTCGTGCTGACGGATGATCCGTCAGTTTCCGTTTGTTTGCCGAGGTTAAAAAAGACACGAACTAGGAAACCAACTATCTTTAGCTTGCCCGATTTAACCCGTGCCTATAGTATAAATCGACTGTCAGGATCATGCTATATACTAGCTGATTTACACATTTCAATTTCATCACACGCTTCCTTAAATTTCGACTGAGAAGGGATCATTTGACAGCCTTATAATATGAGTATATATAATACACTACTTAAAGGTCTTCGGCGACTGCATGATTGGTGTGTAAACTTAATTGCTGTCGCAGCGAGCGAGCCTGAAGCGAGCGAGGGAGGCAAAACTCCAAATCTATACATTAGGAGGAAAAATCTGGATTTTGCTATGCGCGTTGCATTGCGGTAGTTTTTATGCATTCTTTCCTTGTACCTGTACTGTATACAATCCAGTCAGCATATTTTGAATATTAACGAAACATAATACTTTTTATCCCAACAAAGCTAGTCATCGAGCGAAACCTGACACTATGGACTATTTATCAGTATTTCTATAGAGAGTCCTAGCGTTGCAAACACGATAAATATACTTCAGGATAACAATATGGCTATAATAATAATGATGTATCGATCTTCTATCGATCTTTCGAAAACGCCCGGAAATTGTAACAAAGCATTCGATATATCAACGTGTGAATGCGCCAAAAATTTCTATATACACGTTGATCGGCAGACATATAACAACTTACAATCGAAATTTGCCATATATACTTTTCTATTAAATTAAACCAGGTAAATGTAGTATCGAAATGCTTAATTCATCCGCACTCTTACGAAGTGCATGGACGGTATGCAAAATAAAATGAGATACTTCCTCTTTATCTACGCAGTTATTTCCCGTCATAACACAATAAACTGAAATATGTAGCGAGCGAATTACAAGGTTTCAAACCAATATTGCAAATTATATTTTTGCATATGACATTATGATGCCGATTATCCAAATGTTGTCCAATTTTGTGCGTTCTTTGATCATAACGAGAGAGGAGGATGAATATGTCTTAAAAACAGTCCGAGAGATCTTAATCGCACCGCAACTGAATCTTCAATATGTAATATCTCCCGCGCTATACTGGCTATCAAATCCTGTCTCATCAAACGTAATAACATTAGCCTTTTCCAATAAGAGAGGAACTATTATTTACACGATTTAGCGAACTTATATAATAAAGATTGTGGCTACAAGGCGCATTTCCACTTATAGAGGCCGAAATATAAAGTCCATTCTAAAAGCAAATTTCGAAAGCTATGCATGCATGGACAATAGAATAGTAATCGCCAAGTGTAATCCTCAAAAAATTTTTTTAAAAAATAGACTTTATTTATTTAGAAACTGAAAAATTTGATCGGCCGAATTGTGTCGGGTCTGTGCAGGCCTAAATTGCCGATTTCAACTGTCCGCTGTATACGAAGATGGAAGTATTGATATCTATCTGTATAGAAGGGAGACCAGTACACACACAGTTTTGATTTGCACACTTAAGCTTACATAAACAACTTAATTCTTCAGGCTTGAATTCAAAAGTTTTCAAATTATTACTTCATTAATTGACGGATGTGCCGCTTTTGGGAGACTCAATATTAAAGCTGCTTTAAGTCTGGTAGCATGACAAACAGCAATTGTCCTAAATAATTCCCTTACACGACATTTATAAGCTTCTACGTTTGAAACTAATTTGATTTAACAGCAATTACCTTGATGTTCTTTAATAACCAGCCAATTCACTGTACGTAATCTTCTGGTTTCTGGCTCAAAAAATGAAACCCACTTAGTTTTCTCGACTACTCCTTGAATGAAATCTGAATTAAAGCGCGAAGGTTTGACTGGGCTTCTGATTTTCTGAACATCTGCATGGTGCAATCACGCGTGTTATTTGATCCGGAGGTAAAAAAAATATTATTATACAACAGTAGGCATGACAACCGTATAAAATTTGCGTGGCGTAAATTCTTTTCATATATTACGGGTCGGGATAAAGTGCGGATGCGGACGGACGGACAAAAATAATAAAATGCGGATTGTGGATTTCAATATTATATGTCATTAATTAATGAGAGATATAAACTCTGTATATCCAGATGAAACTTCACACTTCAGTGGAGTAACCCATCATGGTATCGACAACATATTCGAAACAAAATACGGCTGTTTTAAACAAACACAGTTCTTGTTTATGTAAACTCAATGTACGCAGTTGAAACTTCACACTTGGGAAATCTGCATTTTATTCTTCTTGTCCGCAATCCGCATTTTATTCTTTTTGTCCGTCCTTCCGTTCACATCCGCACTTTATCCCAACTTAAACGGTGACAACATTTTTTTAGCTGATGTTTACAAAATTTCTCATCCAACTTTTTCAGGACTCTTCTTTTTTTAACTAAAATCACCCATTACACTGTGTATAAAACGTACGTTCACATTATCACTAGATTCAATACAAATACAATCTTAAGTGTCAGGCATGGATGCACAGTACAATCACATTTTCAAACACTTAAATCACAACCTTATACATCAATTAGCTTGAAAAACAAGAAGTAAGGCCATCAGTGAGATACCTTATCGTTTACCTACACAGTCGTATTTACTCTTTGAACCATTGGACACGCACTTTCCTCCGTACTTACAGTCCTGCGTGCATTCTTCGACATTAGGGCCGCATGTTGCTGTACAACCTTTGTATTTACAAACTTGATTACATCTCTTAGAATTGCATGTCAGCTGGCAGTTGGCCTTGTAGCACTCTTGTGAGCAGGTTTCTCCTCCTGAACATTCTGCTTGGCAGCCTTGTCCCTTGTAACATTCTTGCTGACAGTCTCTCGAGTTGCAAGATAATGAACACTTTCCTTTATAGCATTTTTGTTGGCACGTCTCTTTGGCTCTACTTCCATTATTACACGTTGCTTGGCAGTCTTCTTTGTAACATTCTTGCTTGCAGAGTTTTGTATCGCAGGACAATGAGCAATCTCCAGATCCTTTCCTGCATTTTTGTTGGCACGTCTCCCTGGCATTACATGTTTGCTGGCAGGTTTTACTGTAGGAGCACTCTTGCGAGCAGTGTTTCACACCAACATTACATTTTGGGGTGCAATTTGCGTCGTAACATTCCTGAACACAGGTCTGATCTTTTTCATTGCATGAATAATCACATATTTTTCCAATGCAGTTAGTGCTTCTGGGACAACTGAATTTGTCACAACTTGCATGCGCATAAAATGAATTGCCATCAAGTAACCATATAACGAGGAACGACAACGCAAGCCACTTGGGGATCGTTGCAGTTATACTCATCTAATAAAAACATTTTGAGAACGATTAGTAAAAGGGTGAGACTGAACTACATACATCGATACATCGACTACTTTACTAAGGCCAAATTTATCAATTGTTTTCTGGTCTTTTTGGTTGAAAGACTGATGAAATATAATTTCATATACCCATGCACAATTCTAAACAATATAATAATACTAGAAATACACGCAGGGAGGCAGTAAATATTTATTTCAGATAAAATCCATATTTGGTTACCACTCATGGTTGGAATTAAGCTTTTCGTTTAATTTTGAAAGCATAATTTGCAATTGTTTCATGGGCGAGAGGCTAAGCCTAAGGGAAAAAAGTGCCCCCAAAGAGGAGCGGTTTTGTTGTCAACAATTATTTGCTGTCTACAATTATTTTCAACTATTTAAGGCGATTTTAGCATTCGACACACGAACAAAGTTTGTTAAAAGCGTGAAGCACAGTCCGTCATGTAAACAAACGCTTTGTTTACATTTTGAATCTGTATATTTCTTAATTAAAATATAAAGAATTTTTAGAATATTTTAGTCCGCTATATTTTTAAATGGATATGAGAGAGAATTTATTCTAAGAGATATACGAAACGTGCGAAATTTGAGCAATTTTGAAACAAGTAGGCCACCCATTTTGTTATATGAGCAGACCGATTCATCGACAGTTGCTTTGCCAGTTTGTCGGTCTTCACAGAATTCTTGGTCTACTCGCAGTTCGCGCTAGTCGTTTGACGAAAGGACAGACATACAGAAAAACGTATTTAAGAAATTGACATTTAAAATACAAAATTGAGAACTACATAATCGTGTAAAATTTGATATTGTTACTTGCAATTAACTTTGCCACATTTCCTTTTTGTGCTTCTAACTTCAGCCCTTAGCCCTAAGCCGTATATTCCTTACATGACATTTGTCAGATTCTACGATTATTTATGGTAGTTACCTTGACGTGCTTTTACCAGTTATTAGTTTTTTCACGGAATAAAATACTCTCCTAACTGCAGACGTTTAGTTTGAATGTGCAATCCATAGAGGAAAAAAGATTATACATGCACAGGAAGCAATTTCAAGTGAAATATGATACGCGAGTTTCCACGACAACCGTATCCGTATACTTCCGTGTACTAATTGCGAAAATCGGAAACTTATACCGGAGCTTGAGAGGTTTTTTCAACATATCTTTGCATAATTAACATTTAATTGTTTTGTCTTCAAGAATATTTATTAAATAATTGTCTTCTTTTGTAGTGTACCAAAAAACATCCATAATATAACATAATCTATTCTGAGTTCGCATTCTGCAACCTTTTGACAGCTCATCATACAGCGATGACAGCAGCTGTGAAATTGCCATTCTGAGGCTTGTGTCTGTTTATATGAATTTGCTATTTCGTTTCTTTGAGGATAAATAGTTCTTAAATTACATAATCTTTCGAAAATGTGTAATGGATGTGAACTCCTCAAGATAACAAAAAAACATATATGATAAAGGTCCTCTACTGCCATTCATAGCTGAAATTAGACCTTTTGATTGAAAGCATTATTTGTTTTGGCTATAAGCATGGATTAAAAGGAATATAACAATGTTTGCCAGAGAAATTGTTATGCAATTTACGTTCATTAAGCGTAAACTATTTACGGGTTTGTTTACGTTTAAAACATGACGTATTTTATTTATCGTTCGACTGCAAGCAAAAAGACACACACGTTAACGATTACAGTGGCGTCGCCAGCATCGATAAGTGGGGTGTACATAGTCATATATTCATATATTCATGTTCACAGACCGTAAAAACAATCAATTTGAAAAGAAATGAATAATGTAAAACACGAATATATAAATACTAGTCCCCCCCACTTATCAAGCTGCCGACGCCACTGAACGATGAGCATTCGTTTATTACTTAATTACTGTCAATAGACAGTAAGTGATAAACGAATCTTAAGCTATCCTAAACGGAATATTTCACGCTTAAAACGACACGTTTCATTGTTGCTTTCGAATGGTACTGCTAAATAGGCGATAGATATCACATGCGTTTTCCATGCATCAACCCATACAATTGACCAATTCATATGCTGAATTATTTGATTCCATTTGAAAAGAGATACACGTGCATAATTCGAACTGTAAATTCCAATCTTCTGGAGTCAGTGGTATGAAAGACTGGTTAACTTTTAACTGTACTTATGGACAGAATTGATTTTATACAACTGGCCCTAGCTGTTCTTGGATAACTAACAGGAATGTACCCGCCGCCGGATCACACCCTTCGGTAATAATTTTGTTTATAACTTGTGTTCTTAATCGTGACTTAAAACATTTTCCCTCATCATGTCAGTGCATGATACCCTCTTCCGAAACGGTTGAATTTTAACACATTTATGTTGGGTGTAACTAGTAATGTTTGACACTGCATGGTATATATAGTATACTGTTACTGCACTAAAGCCCTGTCTACACGATGCCGGAAGAATTTGAAAACGGAAAAATATTTATCCGTTAAAATATTTCTCTTCGTCCGCATGCACGTAAACACAAAAACAATCCGAACAATAGCTTATTGTCTATTGTTCATGGTTGATATGCGGGTCTTCTTAGTTTGAAGTCGTATGTCATATCCTCAAGTCCTTTCCACAAGCGAATTGTGCGAGTAGACAGGGAACTCCGCGAAGCCTGACACAAACCGGGCGTGAAACGGCAACGCAACGAGAAATTTTAATTGTTCAAGTTGTATGCCACCCTCGTTACTATTCCACGCTGTCGCTTTTAGTGCCAAAACGGTAATACAATAAAATAAATCAACGCGTATAAATGTAGAATCGCTTCCTAACCCTTAACCCCGAATATTTACGTCGTATACACTATATATAAATATATATATACATTACCAGAAATTTGCGACATGATAATTTGCATGTATACTAATTTGCATTTAACTTTCAGCATAATGGCCTTCAACATTTACTATAAAATATATATAGTAAATATACAAAACGTAAAAATGCCGTTGACCTAGACGTTGCCTACTGTTTGCCGACCTCTAGATCGGTCGAGCAGCTGTTTAGAAACGTTTTGGTGGCCGAATTTTTTTGCTTGGGCATTTCTGTAATCTGCCAAATTTAAAAATATATTGCTCAAAGTTTTGTCCGTGTTCTGTCAACGAACTTATAAAATCGCTCACATTGATTCGAATATTTCGATTCAGGTAGTTGATGAATTGACGTGTAATGTACCAAAAAAAATTGTTAAAGATATTGTCTTTCGTATTTGTGTATAAAAACTTTTCTGTACGGCTCGGATTTTCACTGCAATCACTTTAAAAAATATTATCAGTCTTATCAGGAACTTGAACAATACGAAGGCTATATACACATTTGTTCACAATCAGTTGGCCGAACGTAGAAATACCTAAGGTAAGTAATTCGATCATTAAAACGTTGGGAAACGGCTGTTCTATTGACCCAGAGGTCGGCAAACAGTAGGCAAGGTCTAGGGCAACGACATTTTAAGGTTTTGTATATTTACTATATGTATTTGATAGTAAAAGTTGAAGGCCATTATGCTGAAAGTTAAATGCAAATTAGTATAAATGCAAATTATCATGTCGTGTCGCGAATTTCTGGTAATGTATATATATATATATATATATATATATATATATATATATATATATATATTATATATATATTAATATATATTTATATAATATATTATATATATATATATATATATAAATATATATATATATACACACTATATTTCTACTACAAGCTATTGAAATACATACCAACATTCATCTCGAAATTTTTATTTCTATTGCTACTGTGAATTTAATCATAACTATATTTAAAGTAATTACCTTAAAAATTGCTGTTTCAAGCTATTGCGGTTAAGACGTTATTCTCTAGTATCATCAAATGAAACTCCCTTTTCTTTTACCTTTTTTCAGTAAAACCTGTTTTTAAGCACAGAGGCTTATAAACGGTTTATCAGTATCAGTTAATGCATACAGGATCAATCAGAAATCCTTCTTCATAAAAAACGTAAACAAACAGTAGAAAAGAGTAATGCATTAATTACAGCAACTTTTTAATATCGCAAAACAACCGAAAGTTAGAAGTTGGCAAGATGATATATTCCTGTCTTCCATTTAGCTTTTAGTTGAATAGAAAACTTGTATTATAATATATAATGACAAATGTTTCAAAGGCCATGTTTCAAGGGAAAGCGCGTGTTTCAAGGCAAAGTACGCACTTGCGAGAAATGCAACTTAGGTACCCCTGGTCCACGACAGAAATCGACCATCGATTCAGTTTTCTACCAACAATTTAGTTGCAAGGTACACAGTGTCATGCATCAAAAGTAATCCATAAGCTGTAGCTACCGCCTAAGATATTGCTCTACCCAAACGGTGTTTCGGAACTTAAGAGGAGTTATGCGAGACGAAGTATGGATGGCAACTCAGGTGTTGGGTATCTCATTAATATGACACAATATTTGACGTATTAAATATGATTTCCCACACTGACTCTGCCCCGATATATAAAAATTTGCAGGTACTTAAAACCTTACATCCATAATGACAGTAAAAGTATAAATGAATTAAATAATTAGTGTTTAATCAATTGGTTGATTTTGCCTTGACCGACGCGACGCCTGGCGGCCAGGTTGCTCAAAATTAGCAATTGTTACGCTATCTATAGTTTCATTCCTATCTTTTGGTCGTAAAATGATTTCTTTTATCTGAAAAGGTGCATGACAAATCCTTAACTGGTGCACAAGAAATTTCCTCCCAATTTGTTAGGACTTTATTTATATAAAATCATGCAATACACTGTGAATCTAAAACTATATAAAAACGATCACAATATTACTAAAATCTTAATTGCTCATGCATGCATATACAGTAATAAACCTCAGTAAAAACACCCCATTTCTATTTGTTCACTTTTAAAATTTAAATCAAAAAATTATACATGAATTAGTTTGGAAGACAACAAGGAAAGGAAACAGCAGGGTACCATATCGCTTACCAAAACAACTGGCTTCACTTTTCGTACCATTTTTGGTAGTTTTTGTTGCAGTTACTGTTTGATTAGTCCTCAGATTGATGGTTGTAGTTGGATTAAGTTCCTGATTAGTGTTCGGATTGATGATTGTAGTTGGATTAGGTTCCTGATTAGTGTTTGGATTAATGGTTGTAGTTGGATTAAGTTCCTGATTAGTGCTCGGATTGATGATTTTAGTTGGATTAAGTTCCTGATTAGTGCTCGGATTGATGGTTGTAGTGAGATTAGGTCCCTGGACCCATTGGCTTCCTTTTTTAACACATTTTTTGGCGTTGCAATATGATATGCACTTTGTGTGTTGACATTCCTGCGTGCATTCCTCGACATCAGGGCCGCATATTGCTATACAACCTTCATAATCGCAAACTTGATGACATTTCTTAGAATTGCATGTCAGCTGGCAGTTATCCGAATATGAGCACTTTTGCGAGCAATTTTTCATTCCGGCATCACATTTTAATTTGCAATCATTGCCAAAAGTACAACCCTGCGTGCATTCCTCGACATCAGAGCTACATGTTGCTATGCAACGTGTGTACTCGCACTTCTGATTGCATTTCTTGGAATTGCATGTCAGCTGGGTCTTATGCGAGAATGAACTCGTTTGCGAGCAATTTTTCATTCCGGCAACACATTTTAATTTGCAATCATTGCCAAAAGTACAACCCTGCGTGCATTCCTCGACATCAGAACTACATGTTGCTATGCAACCTGCGTACTCGCACTTCTGATTGCATTTTTCGGAATTGCATTTGAGCTGGCTGTTATCCGAATATGAGCTCACTTGGTTACATTTCTTAGAATTGCATGTCTGCTGGCAGTTATCTGGATATGAACAATGTTGCGAGCAAACCTCGATCTCATTGTGACAAGTAAAATTGCAAAATTGCCCGGACGAACACTCCTGCGTGCAATTCGTAACGCCCGAGCTACATGTTGCTATGCAACCCGCGTACTCGCACTTCTGATCGCATTTTTCGGAATTGCATGTGAGCTGGCTCTTATCCGAATATGAGCTCACTTGGTTACATTTCTTAGAATTGCATGTCTGCTGGCAGTTAGCTGGATATGAACAATATTGCAAGCCATTTTCGGTGTCATTCTCACATGTAAAATTACAATAATCGCCGTACGAACAATCCTGCGTGCAATTCTTGACGCCCGAGCCACATGTTGCGTTGCACTTTGCATAGGAACATCCTTGATCACACTCCTTAGTGGTGTCGCAAGATGACGCACACGTTCCACGAAGGCAGTCTTGTTGACACTTCTCGCTTGCTCTGCAGGACATCACCTCATAATTTCCTGTTTGATCGCATTTCTCAACGCCAGCGTGGCATGCTGTCTGACAGCCTTTAGTGTAGCAATTTTGAGAGCAGGTCGTTTTATCTCCGGAGCATGAAGGAGTACATCCATTTCCACAGTTAGTAGTTTGGGGACACGTGTTTTGATCACAAATTGCGCGTGCAGAAAACGAATTTTCATTAAATTCGCATAAACACCATTGCACAAGCAACACCAGGGTAAATCGTTTAGCGATCGTTGTAATCATCTAAAAAAATAAGAGGTTTTGTCGTATATAAGCGAGAAAAGTAAACTACAGTAAACAAAGTAGCTACATTTAATAAGTTTGAATGTTTGCATAGCAATAAAACATAATTTTGTACGTTCGGAAATACCACGTAAAAAACTAAATCAAAACTAAATTCACGTGGTGTTTTCACAACCAAGGGGAGCATATTCATCTACAGGGTGTCCCAAAAAAATGTCCCTTCTATTGAAATCAAGCCTTTGTTCGAATCTGATTGCCTTATTATTATTATGATAAACCCAATTGAAAGCAAGACGCTTTATTTGAATGCCTCAACCTAATAAATATGCTATTTACACACTAATGCGTTGATCATGCATTCAAATTCCAACAAAAGCTTCATTTCTATAGCGGGGACTTTTTTTTGGGACACCCTGTATATGTATTCATATTTACCTACCTTGGCAAGTAAAACGGTTAAAGAATTACAAATTATGTATATCATTCAGAATATAAGACAGTAAGAATTCCCAACATTACTTATAACATTAATAAAGAAGGATTATTTATGTGGCAAAAGGAATGCACAAACGCCGTTTTATATGATGAAATTTTGCGTAATTCATTCCCATACGGTATCTCTACTAACAGATGAATGATGCATCTAGACGAACTACTACATACATACATAAAAAAATATTTCATGACGCATCTCCCATCCGCCATTTAATTGATGTTCTGCCTGAGAAGCGTCAAAAGAATAAAACATATTTGCAAAAAAACTTTGAATAAAAGGTTTCTTGGAAGGTCTCTGATAATATGTGTTGATCAAACTATAGGCTTCAAGATGCTTTTTAAAAGCGCTTAATGTAGTAGTACTATTCAAATTCATGTAAATAGATGAACAAAACGGGCAACTCGTGTGATGACAGATGATCCGTCAGTTTCGGTGTGTTTGCCGAGGTTAAAAAAGACACGAACTAGGAAACGAACTATCTTTAGCTTGCCCGATTTAACCCGTCCCCAGTATAAATCGACTGTCAGGATCATGCTATATACTAGCTGATATACACATTTCAATATCTCAAAGTCATCACACGCTTCGTTAAATTTCGACTGAGAGGCGATAATTTACAGCCCTATAACATATATTATATATATATATATATATATATATATACTCGATATATATATATATATACTATATATACTATGCGCGTTGCATTGCGGTAGTTTTTATGCATTCTTTCCATGTACCTGAACTGTATGCAATCCAGTCGGCATGTTTTTTATATTAACGAAACATAATACTTTTTATCACAACAAAGCTAGTCATCGGGCGAAGCCTGACACTATGGTCTATTTATCAGTATTCCTATAGCGAATCATAATACTTCAGGATAATTCTATAATAATAATGATGTATCGATCTTCTATCGATCCTTGGAAAACGCCCGGAAATTCTAACAAAGCATTCGATATGTCAACGTGTGAATGCGCCAACAATTTCTATACGTGGACCGGCAGACATATAGCAATTTACAATCGAAATATGCCATACTTTTCTATTAAATTCAACCAGGTAAATGTAGCATCGAAATGCTTAATTCATGCCCACTCTTACGAAGTGCATGGGCGGTATGCAAAATAAAATGAGATACTTCCTCTATATCCACGCAGTTATTTCGCGTCATAACACAATAAACTTATATATGTAGCAAGCGAATTACAAGGTTTCAAACCAATGTTGCAAATTATTTTTTTGCATATGACATTATGATGCCGATTATCCAAATGTTGTCCAACTTTGTGCGTTCTTTGATCATAACGAGAGAGGAGGATGAAGATGTCTTAAAAAAAGTACGAGAGATCTTAATCGCAACGCAAAATCTTCAATATGTAATATCCCGCGCGCTATACTGACTATCAATTCCTGTCTCATCAAAAGTAATAACATTAGCCTTTTCCCATAAGAGAGGAACTATCATTTACACGATTTAGCGAACTTATATAATAAAGGTTGAAACACACCAGACTTCGTGCCGCACGCAAGGCGCATTTCCGTCTATAAAGACCAAAATATAAGGTCCATTCTAAAAGCAAATTTCGAAAGCTATAACGAAAAGCCAGTCAGCTCCAGTTTCAGATTCGGGGCTCCAGTAATATATTGAACCTGGAGCCAGAGGCATGGCGCATCTATTTGGATGGCTATAACTTCACAAAGGCTTCGCCTATCCCAATAATGTTTTTTTCATTCTTCATCAACAACAGAAGTGTACATTAATACAAACGCCAAGATGCTACCCCTTCTAGATCTATCGCAAAAGCTCGCATAAGCCATGTCTGCATACGGCCGGCTAGTCAGCAAAATCGTTCTATCCTCGAAACGAATTCATATAATCCTGCATGTAATACTAATTTTCATTCTTCTACGATAACTTACACACAATTTAAGACAACCGGCTCCTCTATAGCGCTTTGAGTTGGCTCTATTAAGCTCGCATTTACACGATTTAGCGAACTTATGATAATAAAGGTTGAAACACACCAGACTTCGTGCCGCCTACAAGGCGCATTTTCGTCTATAAAGACCGAAATATAAGGTCCATTCTAAAAGCAAATTTTAAAAGCTATACATGCATGGACAATACAATAGTAATCGCCAAGTGTAATCCTCAAGAATATTATAAAAGGTAAAATTTACTCATTTAGAAACTGAAAAATTTGATCGGCCGAATTGTGTCGGGTCTGTGCAGGCCTAAATTGCCGATTTCCACTGTCCACTTTACGAAGGCGGAAGTATTGATCATTTGATCTGTAGAAGTGACACCAGTAAACACACAGTTTTGATTTGTGCACTTAAGCTTATAATTTTATAGACAACTTAATTCTTCAGGCTTGAATTCAAAAGTTTTCAAATTATTACTTTATTAATTGACGGACGTGCCGCTTTTGGGAGACCCAATAGTGAAGCCTGCTTTAAGTCTGGTAGCATGACAAACAGCAATTGTCCTAAATAATTCCCTTACACGACATTTATGAGCTTCTACGTTTGAAACTAATTTCATTTAACAGCAATTACCTTGATGTTCTTTAATAACCAGCCAATTCACTGTACGTAATCTTCTGGTTTCCGGCTCAAAAAATGAAACCCACTTAGTTCTCTTGACTACTCCTTGAATGAAATCTGAATTAAAGTGCGAAGGTTTGACTGGGCTTCTCAGGATGTTCTCAACATCTGCATGGTGCAATCACGCGTGTTATTTGATCCGGAGGTAAAGAAAAATAGTATTATACAACAGTAGGTATGACAGCCGTATAAAATTTGCGTGGCGCAAATTCTTTTCATTTATTGCGGGTCGGGATAAAATGCGGATGCGAATGGACGGACAAAAATAATAAAATGCGGATTGTGGTTTTCAATATTATATGTCATTAATTAATGAGAGATATAAACTCTGTATATCCAGATGAAACTTCACACTTCAGTGGAGTAACCCATGATGGTATCGACAACATATTCGAAGTAAAATACGGCTGTTTTTAAATAAACACAGTTCTTGTTTACGTAAACTCAATGTATGCAGTTTAAACTTCACACTTGGGCAACCCGCATTTTATTCTTTTTGTCCGTCTGTTCACATCTGCACTTTATCCCAACTCAAACGGTGACAACATTTTTTTAGCTGATGCTTACAAAATTTCTTATCCAACTTTTTCAGGACTTTTCTTTATTTAACTAAAATCATCCATTACACTGTGTATAAAACGTACGTTCACAATATCACTAGATTCAATACAAATGCAATCTTAAGTGTCAGGCATGGATACACAGTACAATCACATTTTCAAACACTTAAATCACAACATTATACATCAATTAGCTTGAAAAACAAGAAGCAAGGCAATCACTGAGATACCGTATCGTTTACCTTCACAGCCGTATTTACTCTTTGAACCATTGAAGACGCACTTTCCTCCGTACTTACAGTCCTGCTTGCATTCTTCGACATTAGAGCCACATGTTGCTGTACAACTTTCGTATTCACACCATTGATTACATCTCTTGGAATTGCATGTCAGCTGGCAGTTGCCCTTGTGGCACCTTTGTTTGCAGGTTTCCCCCCCAGTACATGTTGCTTGGCAGTCTTCTTCGTAACAATCTTGCTCGCAGACTTTTGAATTGCAGGACAACGAGCAAACTTCAGTTCCTCTATAGCATCTTTGTTGACACTTCTCTCGGGCTTTACAGGTTTGCTGGCAGGTTTTACTACCGTGGCACTCTTGCCAGCAGGATTTCACACCAACATTACATTTTGCGGTGCAATTTTTAGATTGACATTCCTGATCACACGTAATGGTATTGTTGCAAGATGATGAACATGCTCCGTCTCTACACTCCTGAACACACTTGTTGCTTGCTTCGCAGAACATTTCTCCATAATGGTTGAGCTGTTTGCATTTCTCCAACCCAGCGTGGCATGTCAACGAACACCCTTCGCTGCTACATCTCTGGGAGCAGGTCGTGTTACCTTCATCGCACGAAGGATCGCAATTTTCTACACAGTTTGCATATTTGGGACACCGGATTGGATCACACCTTGAAGCTTGCGCAGAAAGTGAATTTCCATCAAGTTGATTTAAACACCAAATAACGAGGAAAAACAACACAAACCGCTTAGTGATCGTTGAGTTGAAAGTCATCTAATAATAAGAGAGAGAGCAGTGTTTATGTCATGAGCAGAAAGCGATGCTGGTGAACTGCATGCTTCACTGGGACATAATTCATCCATTGCATTTCGGTCTTTCGCTTTATAATGAGCAACTGAACGTTATCATGTATGGAATTTTTCGCCGCATCGCGCTTACGTCATTCGTATTAACTGCAGCGGTAAATGTAGATGTAGATGTAAATGTAGATTTAGATGTAGAGAGTACATGGATGCTTGGAAGTACAGAATCTATTTCGAGTGTTGAGATTTTGAGAATGATAGAAAAATAAATATTAAAGGTAGGTTACAGTCGCTTTTGCGCATGTACGAGCTTTGTTTACATTTTTTGTTTTGGTCTTAATCCATTTCATTTGCACAACATGAAGTATCCGAGAAACTAAATTAAAATGGAGGATGCATCAGGAGTGGAGCTTTATAAAACGATTCAAAAATTGTCTTTTAAAAGGCAAGGGAATTCAATCTTTTGAAAAACTACCACTCGAGGATATATCGTGGATCACCTCGGCATTTTTGCGCGTGATCGTTTGTAATGAAACATTCAAAAGAAGCGCATAAAACCTATCGGTGTTTTTGTCGCATCCTTTGGTTTTAGAAAGAGCGAAATTTCTACCGTTTACAAACTAAATCTTGGGTAATTTTTTCCAAACACATGCATCGAAGGAGATGGGAGAGCAGCAGTGACCAGATGGTAAGTTTGTAGAGATTTTGTTTTAATTTGAAACAGAAAAACTGCATATAAAAGATGTAATGTTTACTATGATTGTTGGATTATTAAATTTGGATGAAGGATGATAGTGAGCTCATTTCAAGTTAAATTAGAAGTTTATATAATACATCTGCCTGACCTTCATACTACATTGTTATTGCAGGATTCAAAATTATACTCTAATTAAAACCTGTGAGATGAGCAAGACAATCATGTTGCAAGGGAGGGGCTATAGATAGAATTTGGTGAAGATGACAAATAATGAATTCCCAGGTGGAACTATCAACCATACCAGAAGGTGTTCCAGTGTAGCAAATGTGGCTGTTGCAATCCTAAAACATTCTGGAGTCTGGACCTTTACCATGTGTTTGTTACAGATAGTTAGATCTCCTCACTAAAGGGAGGTTGTCTTTAAAAGAAGAAACTTGGGTAATTGGCACCTGTTACTTATATGTATTTCAATGTGCAATGCTTAAAACATATATTACACCCTCCCTTGCTTGCTACCACTGTAAATTTTAATGAAAATCCTCAGCATGTTAATGGGATTAAGTCTAAAGTCTTATGGTAGTGTTTTACTTCATAAGGAGTAAGCCATTAAATTCATATATCAGATATTAAAATATAGATGTATTGAAACACAACAAATAGTGCATTGATTTTTCTACTGTCTTAATTGTTTATTTTTGATACACTAAAAATTAAAGCTTGATGGTACTATATGTCTGGGTAACTCTGAAGCAACATTTATCTGCTAATACAATTTGGATAGTTCAGTTTAGGATTGTAAAATTTACTTTCTCTTTTAAGTGGAGTACCTTTCAGAGCTTATAAGTTCCGCCTACTCAGAGTCATAGTTTCTAAATGATACACACTTGCATGTCTGTAGTCCACTTGACTGATAGGTTTTATCAGTTTTAATTAAAGGTGGAAGGACTTCAGGATATGTTTGCTGTGAATTTTGCTTTTGTTGTAACTTGTAAAACCAATCTTTCTATTAATTGTTCCCAACTATAGCCCTTAAAAACTGGACCTAAAGAAGAATTATAATTATTAGTCTCATTCCAATATATAATTAAGAAATATAATAAACATATAGTATTATTGTTGAAAAATATAATTTCACATATAGTCACTTTGATTTATTTTCCACTATATAAATTTGAAATTTTACAATGCATGTTACCTTTATTATAAAATATGGAAGATACTCAACAATGCAGCTTAATACAAGCAGTGAATATCAGTCATTTACCAAGAGATTTTTTTAGATTAGTTTATGGTGAGTGGTGATCCCATATATGGTTGTTATATAAGCTGATTTCTTGCAGATGTATTAGATAAAAGTTAATACGCAGTTAAAAACCATCAATCCACAAGTACTGTACCTTCACGTTTAGTTCCATCAAGGAAGATACATACGTCTTTACTCTTCATGACTTATTGGAACTGTTCCGTACATTCAGACTAGCCTGCGAAGCATTATTATTAGGAAGTTTTTTGTGCGCCGGAAATACTTGTGAAAACTTGATCCCACGCGTGCCAACAATAACACCGATACTTGCCACCAATTACTCGCTCTTCCCAGTAACAAATTACAAATAGTTTTAAACTCGAGTCGAAATGCGCGCCAGTAATAAATATCAAGGATAAAGGATTCGTTCCCCAGACATGTTGCACTTCAATCTTTATTTATGCTTCATTTTAAAACATTTGTTCGAAGCCATATTCACGAAAATACACTTCAGACGCATCTATTTGAGATATGAAATTGATTCAATGACTGTATCGCTTCTTTTGATGAGAATATTAATAAGCGTTGGGAACAATAAAATTTTTCACTCCCGTGTGTCGGCCATCTTGCCCGAATTGTGAGCACTAAATATTGCGCAATGTTTTGAAATTGCAAGAATCAAAACAAAGTGTGAGCACACTTCGCACGTGCGCAGAAGCGACTGTAACCTACCTTTAAAATAGAACCAAAATTCATGCGTATTAAATATATTCCTACCATAATTAAACCTAGACTTAATCAAACAGCATTAAAATAGAGACTGATTTGTTCTTGCCTCGTGGTGAAGTAGCCCTATTATGCGAACAAAATTAAATTGCGCATCGAAAAATTAGCCCAAGATTCGATCAGCGTACCACAAATATTGTGCGACAAAATTTTAACGCAGATAGTTACGGCGACATACGATCTTCAGCGACTGTCGGGTCGTATATGTCCTCTTATTACGCCCTGGGTAAAAATTAGCGAATAGCGTTAAATTTCAAAATATATATTTCGGGTCAAAACACACTTGCGACGATGAAAAAAAATATTAAAAAAGCAACAACAAAAAACCCGGCCCATTTTTGAAATAATCGGGCTGAACCTATAACCTATGACAACGAGCTCGAGTGCACGATTCAACATTATCGCCTTTTTTTTGCTTACGCCATGCAGGTGGTGTTAGATTCAATTTGACTACTGTAGATACCCCAAGATGAGGTTTCATATCCTGCTCGAGACAACGGAATTTCTCTGAGTTTTTTTGTGTCTGTTTACGAATTTGCAATTCTGCTGTTTACACTATAATACCAGGTTCGCGACTTCGCGTTGGCACGACATCAAATTAGCCACGTCAAAGCGAGTTATGATGAGGTCGGAGCATGAATTAAGATCAGAGCATAAACATATAGCTACGTATTTCAGTAAACATGTACATCATATTATAGTCTGAACGTTGCTTGGAGCAAACAGGTGGTGTTAGATTCAATTTGACACTACGGTAGCTAGATACCCCAAGATGAGATAGATCGAGACAGCGGAGACTTTATTTCATCAGGGTAGCCCATTCAGCTAAAGCTGGTATCCAAAGGGGCCCTGCATACAATTTTACATTTACAGATTCACTTACAAATAATATAGTAAAATTGTTAATAGAAATTTAATGACATAATCTTCCAAAAATCATGTGGTCCAATTTGGTTCTTAAAAGACAACAACGAGGTGGATCCTTTAACCCTTGGGGTAAGGAGCCGTTAAACAATAGTAATCTAGAATATCGAAAAGGACGTTTTCCAAGGGTTAACTTGGGTTTCGGGAGATGAATTTCATTTCCCCTTCCAGTATTATATGTAAATGAATGCTTCTGTTTTCACTAAGATATTTAGGAACAAGTTCATGCAAGCATTTTATATTTATACTCCGTATAATTATTTCTTATTAAAGTATAAAGAACCTTTAGAGTATTTGAATATTTGAGAGAAAATCGGAGAATTTGAGAAAATTCGCTATATTTTTGAATGGATATGAGAGAGAATTTATGTTCAGAGATATACGAAACGTGCTAAATTTGAGCAATTTTAAAACAAGTAGACAAGACCACTCATTTTGTTATATGAACAGACCGATTCATCGACAGTTGCCTTTTGCGAATTGTTGCCGACTTTGTGTCGGTCTTCGCAGAATTCTGGGTCTACTCGCAGTTAGCGCTAGTCGTTTGACGAAAGGAAAGACATACAGAAAAGCGTATTTAAGACTAGACTTTTAAAAGACAAAATTGAGAATTACATAATCGTGTAAAATTTGATATTATTACTTCCAATTAACTTTGCCACATTACCTTTTGTGCCTCTAATTCAAACCCTAAGCCGTATATTCCTTAATTATACATGACATTTGTCAGATTCTATGATTATCGATGGTAGTTACCTTGACGTCCTTTTACCAGTTTTTAGTTCTATCACGGAATAAAATACTCTCCTCACTGCAGACCTTTCTAAAATTTGCAATTCATACAGGAAAAAAAATTATACAGGAAGCAAATTTTTTTGGCAAGTGACATACGATACGCGAGTTTGCACGACAACCGTACGTTCCATGTACTAATTACGAAAATCGGAAACTTATACAGGAGCTCGAGACGTTTCTTCAACCTGTCTTTGCATAATTAACATTTACTTGTTTTGTTTTCAAGAATATACATTAAATAATTGTCTTCATCAGCAGTGTAACAAAAAACATCCATAATATAACATAATCTATAATCTATGCACGCATTACATTATGTTGTTTTGTCGAATCAAGCAGTGTTCTACATGCATAGAAAATAGAAATCGGAAAATTATATCGGAGCTCGAGACTTTTCTTCTACCTGTCTTTGCATAATTAACATTTAATTGTTTTGTCTTCAAAATTCATAATGAACGCCAATGTTTACACTAGTTTTATGATTATTCTTGTACCAAATGATGGAATAACGCTATAACATATTCAATAAAATATAATAGAGCCTGATTTGATTTTATAAGTTAAGGTCAGGAAATTGAGTACTTGGTTTGAAATAGCGAGGGGGCTGCATGCATGCATTTCTAGTAATCCTGGAAATACACACAGGCCTAGTACTAAATATGTCAGATAAAACCCATAGCCATAAAAGCCATATTCATGGTAGGAATTAAGCTCTCCGATTGAAAGCATAATTTGTGACAATTATTAGCTTTCTACAATTATTTAAGGCGATTTTAGCATTCCACACACGAACAAATTGTGTTAAATGTGGGGTACAGTCCGTAATGTAAACAAACGCTTTGTTTACCTTTTGAGTCCGTATATTTCTTAAAATATAAAGAAATTTAGAATATTTGAAGATTTGAGAAAAAACATTTTAGTTCGCCATATTTTTAAATACATATGAGAGAGAATTTACGTTCAGAGATGCACGAAACGTGCGAAATTTGATCAATTTTAAAACAAGTAGACAAGACCACCATTTTGTTTTGAGAAGACCGATTCATCGACAGTTGCTCTGCGAATTTGCGCCCAGTTTGTATCGGTTTTCGCAGAATTCTGGGTCTACTCGCAGTTCGCGATAATCGTTCGACGAAAGGACAGGCATACAGAAAATTTAGATATTTAAAATACAAAGTTGAGAATTACATTAATTATTATACAGCAGTAGGCATGAAAACCGTATCAAATTTGCGAGGTCGTAAATTTCTCTCATGTATTTCAAACGGTGACAACTTTTTTTTAAACTTTTTTTCAGGACTTTCCTTTTTTTAACTAAAATCATCAATTACACTGTGTAAAGGACTATAAAACGTTCGCAATATCGCTAGGTTCAATACAATCTTAATTCTACATGCATGAATACACAGTATAATCACATTTTTAAACATTTAAATCACAAAATTATACATCAATTAGCTTGAAAAACAACAAGCAAGGCAATCATGATGCAGTGAGATACCGTATCGTTTACCTACACAGTCGTATTTACTCTTTGAACCATTGGACACGCACTTTCCTCCGTACTTACAGTCCTGCGTGCATTCTTCGACATTAGAGGTACATGTTGCTGTACAACCTTCGTATTCACAAACTTGATTACATCTCTTCGAATTGCATGTCAGCTTGCAGTTGCCCCTGTAGCACCTTTGGTTGCAGGTTTTTCCCCCAGTGCATGTCGCTTGGCACTCTTCTCCCTTGTAACATTCTTGCTGACAGTCTCTCACGTTGCAAGATAATGAACACTTTCCTTTATCGCATTTCTGCTCGCACGTCTCCTTAGCTCTGCTTCCAGTACTACATGTCGCTTGGCAGTCTCTTTTGTAACATTCCTGCTCGCAGACTTTTGTATTGCAGGACAATGAGCAACCTCCAGTTCGTCTACTGCATTTCTGTCGACACGTCTCCCTGGCATTACAGGTTTGTTGGCAGGACTCGCCACGGTTGCACTCTTGCGAGCAGGATTTCACCCCAACATTTCATTTTGTGGTGCAATTTGCGTATTCACATTCTTGTTTACACATCTTGGTATTGTTGCAAGATGATGAACATGCTCCGTCTCTACATTCCTGATTGCACTCGGTGCTTGCTTCGCAGTACATATCTCCAAAATTACCGTTTTGATTGCATTTCTCCACCGCAGAGTAGCATGCCATCAAGCAGGCTTCGTTGTGGCAATATTGATAGCAGGTCTCATCTTTTTCACGGGCAGTGCATGAAGAATGACATCTGTTCGAACTGCAGTTAGTGCTTCTGGGACACATGAATTTGTGACAACTTCCATGCGCATAAAGTGAATTTCCATCAAGTAACCATATAACGAGGAACGACAACGCAAGCCGCTTGGCGAACGTTGAAGTTGTGCTCATCTGATAAAAACAATTTTTGAACGATGAGTGAAAGGGTGAGAGTGAACTACATCCATCGATACATGGACTATCTTACTGAGGCCTATAATTTATCAATTGTATTTTGGTTTTTTAGGTTGAAAGACTGGTAAAATAAAAGTATTTATGGCAGTGGTGTTGAATGAAAAGAAAATGTATTCGTCCGAAAATTTCATGTACCCACAATGCTAAACAATATAATCCCCGAGCCGGTGCGGAGCCCCGTGCGAGGGTACTAATTCCGCCTGGAGATTAGGAATTACACCCGGAACCCGGGAGAACATAGCGGAATCCAAAGTTGTCCAAATTATATGTCATAGACGGTGGACGGTCGACGTTCCGTCGTTTTGTTAGTTATGCGCATGCACGAGTAAACAACAACGTTCTGATTGGCTAAGAAAGTGTGTATTTCAATGAGAACGTCAGCAATTTATCTGTGATATCGTAAACTCTTTTGTAATTGTAAAAGCGTTTCTGCTGTTTCAAAAACTTTGTGCAAAATATAACGAGAAGAGACAGATAACTAAGAAGAGCATGAATACAGTTCAAGACAAAGCTGTGTAAGAGAAATAATTTATAATCTGCAAACTTATAAGTGTTGTAAAAGGGTACGTGTTTACTTTTTTTATTCTGTATTTGCTTCGCGGTAATGATGCAGTTTTTTTTTGTATAATTTTAATCTTTGTGTAACGTTTTCCAAAGGTATAGTCAACTGTGAAAAGCTATTACACCTTCGCTTTAACTTCTAAAAGTGTTTTTAAAAGTGTAATTTGAATTTTGATTTGACAAATATCACTATACACGCTATAAAACTTTTAGCCGTCGACTGCAATCGCGGAGTAAAATAACATTTGAGGTTTTTTCTTTGCCTCCGAAGATTTTGTACTGTTTCAATGGTTTGAAACTTCAATCTTAGTCTTAGACAATTTTATTTACTTAATTTGCTGCCATGGCATAATGGAACAAAATTAATACTGAACGCCAATGTTTACACTAGCTTTATGATTATTTTTGTACCGAATGATGGAAAAATGCTATAATATACTCGATAAAATACAATATACCCTGATTTGATTTTATAAGTTTAGGTCATGTTAGCTCAGGAAATTGTGTGCTTGGTTTGAAATACCGAGTCCGAGGAGTTGCTGCATGCATTAAATACACGCATGGGAGTAGTAAATATATATGTCAGATAAAACCCATAATAGCCATATTAATGGTGGGAATTAAGCTTTCCGATTGAAAGCATAATTTGTTTCAGGGGGGGATTGTTGTCGACAATTATGGGCTGTTTTCAATTATTTAAGGCGATTTTAGCGTTCCACACACGAACAAAGTGTGTTAAAAGCGTGAAGCACAGTCCGTCATGTAAACAAACGCTTTGTTTACATTTTGAATCCGTATATTTCCTAAAATATAAAGAACTTGTCTTTAGAATATTAAAACTCTAGAAATACACGCAGAGGGTAGTAAATATGTCAGATAAAACCCATAATAGCCATAGACCACTCATGATAGGAATTAAGCCGATTGAAAGCATAATTTGTTTCATGGGCGAAAAGCTATGCCTAAGGGATATAAGAGCCTCCACAGAGGAGCGGTTTTCTTCTCGACAATATAATTATTTGCTGTCTACAATTAATTATTTGCGAGTGACTATATAAGGCGATTTTAGCATTCCACACACGAACAATGTGCGTTAAAAGTGTGTAGTGCAGTCCGTCATGTAAACAAACCCTTGTTTACATTTTGATCCGTAAATTTTCTAAAATATAAAGAACTTTTAGAATATTTGAGAGAAAATATTTTAGTTCGCTATATTTTTAAATGGATATGACAGAGAATTAAGTTCAGTCTGTTCATGCAGAGATGTGCGAAACGTGCGAAATTTGAGCAATTTTGAAACAAGTAGACCACCCATTTTGTTACGAGCAGACCGATTCATCGACAGTTCCTCTGCGAATTTGCGCCCAGTTTGTGCCGGTCTTCGCAGAATTCTGGGTCCACTCGCAGTTCGCGCTAGTCTTTTGACGAAAGGACAGACATGCAAAAAAATGTATTTAAGACTATAGATATTGAAAATGCAAAATTAAGAATTACATAGTCGTGTAAAATTTGATATTGAATTACCTTTGCGAGAATACCTTTTGTGGCTCTAGCTCAAACCCTAAGCCGTATATTGCTTACACGACATTTGTCAGATTCTACGACTATTGATGGTACATACGTAGTTACCTTGACGTCCTTTTACCAGTTATTTGTTCTAACACGGTATAAAATACTCTCCTCACTGCAGACCTTTCGTTTGAATTTGCAATCCATACAGGAAAAAAAATTATACAGGAAGCAAATTTTTTCGGCAAGTGAAATATGATACGCGAGTTTGCACGGCAACCGTACGTTCCATGTACTAATTACGAAAATCGGAAAGTTATATCGGAGCTCGAGATGTTTCTTCAACCTGTCTTTGCATAATTAACATTTACTTGTTTTGTCTTCAAGAATATATATTAAATACTTGTCTTCATCAGCAGTGTAACAAAAAAACATCCATAATATAACATAATCTATAATCTCTGCACGCATTTGTTGTTTTGTCGAATCAAGCAGTGTTCTACATGCAGCTGCATAGAAAATGGGAATTGTGTATGGTGAAAGAAATTTTGACCATTTAATATTATATGAAAAATATTTTTTGCATGTAACTCAGATATTCTGTAGCCTAAACATATAGACGCGTTTGACCACTTTATCCTCCGACCTTTGTTTTGCCTTAGCGTCTCCCCGCAAATTTTAAAGCTGGCAAAACGAAGGTCTGTGTTCAGGCTAGATATTTTGTAACCTCACAGACATCAGCGTATGAAGTTTATGAAGTTTTAACCCAAAAATCTAATCACTGGTTGACAATTTTGTATTTCTGTATCGCTATCAGAGAGAAAACAGGCCAAATTCTTTAAACAGTTCAATTTCTATTCTGAAAACGCATTCTGCAACCTTTTGACAGCTCATCATATACATCTGACAGCAGTTGTGAAATGGCCATTTTGAAGCTTGTGTCTGTTGATATGAATTTGCTATTTCATGCCTTTGAGGATAAATGGTTCTTAAATTTCATAATCTTTCGAAAATATGGAAAGGTTGTGAACTCCTCACGATGAAAAAAAACTTGTCAGATAAAGGTCCTATATATACTGCAATTCATAGCTGCATGGAATTAGACCTTTTGATTGAAAACATTATTTGTTTTGGCTAAAAGCATGGATTAAAAGCAACATAACAATGTTTGCGAGAGAGAATTGTTATATGCCTTCTGCGTTCATTAAGCGTAAACTATTTACGGGTTTGTTTAGGTTTAAAACATGACGTATTTTATTAATCATTCGACTGCAAGCAAAAAGACACACAAGTCAACAATGAGCATTCGTTTATTACTTAAATACTGTCAATAGACAGTAAGTAATAAACAAATCTTTAGTTACACTTAACGGAACGTTTCACGCTTAAAACGACACGTTTCATTGTTGCTTTCGAATGGTACTAAATAGGCGATAGATACCACAAAGCGTTTCCCATGCATCAACCCAATTGGCCAATTCATATGCTGAATTATTTGATTTCATTAGAATAGAGATACACATGCATAATCTGACCTGTATAACTTCCAATCTTCTGGAGTCAGTTGTATATAAGACTAGTTAACTTTTAACTGTAGTTAAGGACAAAATTGGTTTTATACAACCGGCCCCTAGTTGTTCGTGCATAACTAACAGGAATGTACCCGCCACCCGATCATACCCTTCGGTAATAATTCCGTCTATAACTTCTGTCCTTAACCGTGACTTAAAACATTTTCCCTGTATGTCAGTGCTTGATACCCTCCTCCGAAACGGTTGACTTTTGACACATTTATGTTGGGTGTAACTAGTGATGCAGTAACAGAATACTATATACCAGTGCCAAACAGTTTGACACTGGTATATAGTATACTGTTACTGCACTGAGGCCCTGTCTAACCGATGCCCTGTTTACGTTCGAGATATACGAAACGTGCGAAATTTGAGCAATTTTGAAAAAAGTAGACAAGACTACCATTCTGTTATATGCGCAGACCGAATCATCGACAGTTGCTCTGCGAATTTGCGCCAAGTTTGTGTCGGTCTTCGCCGAATTTTGGGTCTACTCGCAGTTCGCGCTAGTCGTTTGATGAAAGGAACGACATAAAGAAAAAAGTATTTAATACTAGATGTTGAAAATACAAAATTGAGAACTACATAATCGTGTAAAATTTGATATTGTTACTTCCAATTAACTTTGCCACATTACCTTTTGTGGCTCTAACTCAAGTCCTAAGCCGTATATTCCTTACATGACCTTTGTCAGATTCTATGAATATTGATAGTATTTACCTTAACGTGCTTTTACCAGTTATTAGTTCTATCACGGAATAAAATACTCTCCTCACTGCAGACCTTTCTAAAATTTGCATTCCATACAGGAAAAAAAATTATACAGGAAGCAAATTTTTTCGACAAGTGAAATATGATACGCGAGTTTGCATGGCAACCGTACGTTCCGTGTACTAATTGCGAACATCGGAAAATTATATCGGAGCTCGAGACGTTTCTTCAACCTGTCTTTGCATAATTAACATTTAATTATTTTGTGTTATGAATATATACATTAAATAACTGTCTTCATCAGCAGTGTAACAAAAAGAATCCATAATATAACATAATCTATAATCTCTGCACGCATTTGTTGTTTTGTCGAATCAAGCATTGTTCTACAGCTGCAAAGAAAATGGGAATTGTGGTGAAAGAAATTTTGACCATTTAATATCCTATGAAAAATATTTTTTGCATGCATGTAACTCGGAAATTTTGTAGCCTTAACACAGACGCTTTTGACCGATTTATCCTCCGACCTTTGTTTCGCCTTTGCGTCTCCCCGCGAATATTAAGGCTGGCGAAAGGTCTGTGTTCACACAGGCTAGATATTTTGTAACCTCACAGACACCAGCGTAACACCGCAGAAATTGTCTCGCATCTCCCCGCGAATATTAAGGCGGACGAAATGAAGGTCTGTGTTCATGCAGGCTAGATATTTTGTAACCTCACAGACATCAGCGTAACACCGCAAAAATTGGTGATTACGAAGTTTCAACCCAAAAATCTAATCACTGCTTCACAATTTTGTATTTCTGTATCGCTATCACAGAGAAAACAGTTGAATTTCTATTCTGAATACGGCATTGTGCAACCTTTTGTCAGCTCATCATACACATCTAACAGCAGCAGGCTTAAAGTATACACAACGTTCAAGGTGTGCAAGCTTCAAATCTTTTGTGCAAGACATATTTTGTTGAGTATTTATAGTTGAGTAAGTATTTTCTTTCCCTATATAAATTTTACGCCTAAGTATTGCAAATTTCAGCTCTTAGTCTTATCAATTTTCCATCAGCACCATGTCCAAACGTTATATTGAGGTCCGCTTGCTGATGGATATTGAGCAATCTCACGATGCCGGATATATTTGATTAATCCGATATTTTTGTTTCGTGGTTTTCTATGGTTACACGAAAGTGAAATGAGGTCACGTGGCTTGTGCTTTAAATATGGCGGACACAAAGGAGGTATTGTCTTCTATGAAATAGAACACAGGCCAGCAAAATAAATCTAAACGAAAGCAAAAAACCTTGCCGTTTTTTTCCTATACATAAATGTTCATTTTCACGCCAAAATATCAGGAGTAAAATATAGCGGATTACATGCAGTAGCGGATCTAGGGGTGTATCTATAAATCTATATACCAATAGCTTGGTTATTAAGGTGTTTAGAATTTAAAATTAAGCTGTTTAATTTATTCTGTTCATCCCTAGACCGCCACTTGCAAATTAGTATTGGTAATCATCATGCAATAGCGAGTACCATTCGGGAGTGATGATTTGGAAATTTTACCATAATTGAACGAGCCGTCGGGCAAAGTTCTCAAACATCACGAGTACTATTAGCCGCTAATTGTAAGAGCAACATTGCATGATTATTTTTTATTATTAGCATAATAGTAAAATCGTATACAACTTTCGAAGCGTTTCATCGCGAACGTTTCGCGTAATAACAAATCCCTTTTACCTGGTGCACAATTTGGTCTACTGGTCTAAACTTTTTTTGAAAAAGACTTTCTCCTTATTCAATTAAAACCATCTATTACAGTGAACGTATCACAATGTTACTAGGTTCAATAGAATCTTAATTGTACATACTCAGTAGTATTCAGTAATAATCGTCAGCTAAAAACACACGCGGTCATCTAATTTCTATTTGTTCATTTTTAGACATTTGAATCACAAAACTATACATTATTTAACTTGAAAGACAAAAAATTTTTCCTCCCAATTTATTAGGACTTTATTTATATAAAATCATTCATTACATGTAGGACTATAAAAACGACGATCACAATACTACTTAGTTCAATAGAATCTTAATTGTCAATGCATGCATTATGCAGTAATAAACCTCAGCGAAAACACTGATGGTAACTATTAATGGTAACTGTTATAATTATTTGTTCATTTTTAAAATTGAAATCACAAAATTATACTGTACATCAATTAGCTTGAAAGACAACAAGGAAAGGAAACAGCAGGGTGCCGTGTAGCTTACCAAAACATCTGGCTTCACTTTTCGTACCATTTTTGGTAGTGCTTGTTGCAGTTACTGATCCATTAGTCTTCGGATTGATGGTTGTAGTTGGATCAAGTTCCTGATTAGTGTTCGGATTGATGGTTGTAGTTGGATTAAGATCCTGGACCCATTGGCTGCCTTTTTTCAAACATTTTTTTGCGTTGCAGTGTGATACGCACTTTGTTTGGTTACATTCTTGCGTGCATTCCTCGACATCAGGGCCACATGTTGCAACACAACCTCCTTGATCACAAACTTGATTACATCTCTTAGAATTGCATGTCAGGTGACAGCCTCCCTTGTAACATTCTTGTTCACAGTCGCTCGAGTTGCAAGATAATGAACAGTTTCCCTCATAGCATACCTGTCGACATTTCTCGTGGGCTCCGCTTCCAGAGTTACACGTCGCTTGGCAGTCTTCTTTGTGACACCATTGCGTGCAGACATCCGTATTACAAAACAATAAGCAATTTCCAGATCCTCTAGCCATGCTGCATGTTTGTTGACACGTCTCCCTGGCATTACAGGTATGCTGGCAGCTTTTACTACCGTGGCACAATTGCCTGCAGAATTTCGCTCCAACATTACATTTTGCGGTGCAATTTGCGAATCCACAATCTTGATAACACTCCTCAGTATTGTTGCAAGATGATGAACATTCTCCTTTTCCACATCTCTGAAAACACGCGTTTCTTGCTTCGCAGGACATTTCTCCATAATAACCGCGTTGTTCGCATTTCTCCATCCCAGCTTGGCATGTTATCGAACACATTTCGTTGTAACATTCCTGGGAGCAGGTCGTGTTACCTTCATTGCACGAAGTATCGCATTTGTCTGCGGTACAGTTGGCGCTTTTGGGACAATCGATTGGATCACACCTTGAAGCTTGCGCAGAAACTGAATTTCCGTCGAGTTGACATAAACACCATATAGCGAGTAAAAACAGCACAAACCGCATAGCGATCGTTGAATTGGAAGTCATCTAAGAATAAGAACAATTTGTAATGAGCAGAAAGCGACGACGGTGAACTGCATACTGTACGCGGAATATTTATTTTACTGAGACCTAATTCATCCCTTGCATTCGCTGAAGTATTGAACGTGATCATGAATTTTTCTCTGCATCGCGTTTACAGCAGGTTGATATTGAGGATAATACATGGATTCTTGGAAATATGGATTTTTTTTCGAGTTTTGAGAATCCATGAAAACCTCGCACTAAAAGGGCCTTCTCGTAAGAGGGAGAGGGCCCTGGAACAGGCTGTCCACGTGATTTTTTGGGGGATTCGGTCAATGTAGTGCGCCAATAATAAAAAGAATTTGGAGTCACGTGAGCAACCGTTTCCAGGGCCTTCCCCTCCCCCCTACGAGAGGCCCTGGTTACGGGGTTGTGC
This sequence comes from Dendronephthya gigantea, assembly GCF_004324835.1. NCBI lineage: Eukaryota > Metazoa > Cnidaria > Anthozoa > Malacalcyonacea > Nephtheidae > Dendronephthya > Dendronephthya gigantea. The sequence goes on from NW_021163069.1 coordinate 542,193, forward strand.
ATATTATAGAATATTTTTTGATACTCTCTGCTTGATAAATATGGCTCATACTTTCCGGTGAATATAATATGCGGGAAAAATTTTCGCATGTATAAAGTTAAAATGTAATGAAGCAAATGTGCTCTCGTTTCGGTTGCTGTAGGAACACTTCAGTTAATTGCAAATTGATTCGAACTCCTTCCGTTGCCTGGACTGTGACGCCGGTACAACGCGAGGGCAAAGCGGGTCAGATTTAAGTAAAAGGGCACTTCACATGGTAAAAATGAACTTCGTGTCGTCGTGGTTTCTCTTTCCATGAGAATTTTGGTCTGTTGATGTTTTCCACCAGACAAATTTGCAATTACTCCGGCTTGTTCGTTGCGCTTTTACTTAAGAAATAGAATGAATCCCCCCTGTTCCTGTGCATGGGTGTCAGTGCATGAGTAGCATGACGTACTCAAAGCCAAAATACTATATGTTATGCCGTCCGACTTTATTTCAACGGGATACATTTGTTTTTATTCAGCGTTATTAACCGAGCCTGAAGTGAATAATTGTTTTTAGTTCAATTACAAGGATGATATTTTTTGAAAAACGAAACTGCGGATTGAATACACGTTTTGCAAACGTAAAAAATATTCGACAATTTTACGGCGATCTATGCATGTTTTAGCAAAATAGAAGCGCTCTGTAAAACGTATTTTTTTGCCTTGAAATAATGTTAGGCCTATTCTTTTTACTTCTTTGTTTTTTTGGGTACACATTCGTGCTCATATTAAAACTTAATTGTTCCTATGATACCCTTATAGCTCTTATTAGCGTGTAATTGCGTGTTGTTTTCACGAATGTAAATGGTTCATGCTGTGTTAGTGCTTGATAGTTGATCGCATTCTTCTGCAATCATGTATTATACCTATAACTATTTATGTTTTAATATAAAAGTGAGCGATAAAAGATTTACACGACGTTTCGATGTCATCATAACATCATCCTCAAGTGAATTAAAACTAGCTTGGGAGGTTCTCGGTTCTTCGAAAATGCAGAAACAAGTTTGACTGTCTGGTTTTCGAAATGCTTTTCATTAAAGAACTAAAACCTATAGCTTAAATGGACAGTCAAACTATGTTGTACATTATACACTATTACACCATAGCCTTTATCCTTTATATATATATATAACGTATTTAATGATGTATTGTAGAATTTTAATAATCCATTTTTATTGTACATAGTCATGGTCGATTAGCCCTTGCTCAGGACAAATGCATATTTTTTAGCTCATAGCATATTTAAGGACATGTTTATTCTAGTTTTAACTCACTTGCATGAGAATGATGTTATGATGACATCGAAACGTCGTGTAAATCTTTTATCGCTCACTTTTATATTAAAATGTCTGAAAAGAAGTCTCTTTATTCGAACTATCTATGTGTTATTAAAGCCCCGTTTACACTACACTCGATTTATTGGCACGGCACGGCTAAAATGGGTACCCGTGCCCATTTCATCTGTGCTCGGCCTTTGTTTTGGTAGCCTGAACGCTAATAAAATTTGGTACGGGTACCAATTTTAGCCGTGCCGTGCCAATAAATTGAGTGTAGTGTAAACGGGGCTTAAAATAGACCCTAAATCCACATGCATTAAATTTATTCTTTCACCCCAATTAAACCTAAACTTAACAACATTAGAACTAAAGAATGGTTTATTTGTGCATCGTCGTGAAGTGGCCGATTCATGTGAGTAAAATTATATTGGGCATCGGAAAATTGGCCGAAGTATTGCGAGACAAAATTTTAGCGTGAATAGATACGGTGAAAAACTTTTTCAGCGAGCGTCGGATCTGATGTCCTCTAAAGCCCTGTGTACAAATTAACCAATGGCGTTGAATTTCAAAATATATTTCGCATCAAAACACACTTGCGACGATGAAAATAATCAAAAAAGCACAAAAAAACCTGGGCCATTTTTCAAATCCGTCGCTTACGCCGAAGTAATGGGGAGCTTTAGCAGTGTCTGCGAGTTCAAGATTCGTCATTCGTCATTGCTTACGCCATCAGCTGAAATTCGTCATTGTTGGGCTTTCGAGCCGAAGTTAAGCAACAAACTCGTACTCAAAAGCTCGGCGATTACGAGTTCTGGCCGATGGCGTAAGCAAACAACGCGCGAGAATCACGAGTCCTGCATGTACTTGTATAGTCAATGCTTAAACCTCCTAATAAGTTATTAACTTATTTCGTCGGCTGCTGCTAAAGCTCCCTGATAACTTATTTCGTCGGCAAGCAGGTAATGTTAGTCGTTTCAATTTGACTACTTCAGATACCCCAGGATGAGATCTGAAATCTTGTTCGAGACGAAATTTCTCAGAGTCTATGAATTTGTTTTGTCGGTTTATGAATTTGCTATTTTGATGTTTGCGTTCCGTCTGTGCACAGGCTATAGGCATCCCAGGAATACAATTTGTATTTTTATATTCAATTCAAAACTCTCGCAAGCGCACGTGAGTCGCATTGCTATGACGTAATGCATAAACAATTGTCAATTACTATATATATATATACCTAAGGTAGGAAAGTCCAGCTCACTATTTCAAACCAACACATCTTAAGACGTCCGAAAATATCAAAACCTCGATTACAAAAGCCGTAAAAACTATATGAATATAAACACGGATAACTCTACTCAACTCTAGGTGACTTTTTTCCCCAAATGCTCCTTCAGATACTCATAAATATGAAAATAGTTACGGTGTTTTGCCCTAATTTATCGTGTCTCTATGCGGGAGGCGATCGACTTGAAATTCGTCATAGGTTTCAAATACAATGCCAGCTTCTCATTGGCTATCAAGCCCGCGAAAATTTGTGAGAATTTCAAAAGCCAATGAACAGCTGGCATTGTATTTGAAACCTATGACGAATTTCAAGTCGATCGCCTCCCGCATAGAGACACGATAAATTACGGCAAAACACCGTAAATATTTTCATAATTACGAGTATCTGAAGGAGTATTTGGGGGAAAAAAGTCACCTAGACTAGTTGAGTAGAGTTACCCGTGTTTATATTCATATAGTTTTTACGGCTTTTGTAAACGAGGTTTTGATATTTGATGACGTCTTAAGATGTGTTGGTTTGAAATAGTGAGCTAGACTTTCCTACCTTAGGTATATATATATAGTAATTGACAATTGTTTATGCATTACGTCATAGCAATGCGACTCGCGTGCGCTTGGACACCGCGGAAATTGGTAGGATTGAAAAATACTTAGCCGCAATTCTCAATACTTAGGCGAGAAACTTAGTGAGAAAAAAGATTTATAGATACTACACAAAATATGTCTTGCACAAAAGATTTGAAGCTTGAACACGGCAAAAACGAATCGTCTGAATTAATTACCTTGTGTATACTTTAAGCCTCAAAATGGCCATTTCACAGCTGTCAGATGTGTATGATGAGCTGTCAAAAGATTGCAGAATGCGTATTCGGAAGAAAAACCGAACTTTTTAAAGTTATTCAATAGTTTTCTCTTTGATAGCGATACAGCAATACACAATGTGAACCAGTGATCAGATTTTCGGGTTGAAACTTCATAAACACCAATTTCTGCGGTGTTGTGCGCTTGCGAGAGTTTTGAATTGAATATAAAAATACAAATTGTATTAATACCTGGGATGCCTATGTTTATACGCTATATGCCGGTTCGCATTAGCACGACATCAAAATTAGCCACGTCAAAGCGAGTTATCACGAGGTAAGAGCATGAATTAAGATCAAAGAATCAACATATACATAAATATATCAACATGCATATTGAATGTTGATGTGGAGCAAGCAGGTGGCGTTCGATTTAATTTGACTACCATAGCTAGATACCCTTAGATGCGATTTCAAATCCTGCTCGAGACAACGAAATTTCTCAAGTTTTTTTAATGTCTGGTTATGAACTAGCTATTTCATGTCTTTGAGGATAAATGGTTCTTAAATTTCATAATCTTTCGAAAATATGGAAAGGATGTGAACTCCTCACGATAAAAAAAAACTTGTATGATAATGATGGTTCTATACTGCCATTCATAGCTGGAATTAGACCTTTTGATTGAAAGCATTATTTGTTTTGGCTAAAAGCATGGATTAAAAGGAATATAACAATGTTTGCGAGAGAGAATTGTTATATCCCTTCCGCGTTCATTAAGCGTAAACTATTGACGGGTTTGTTTAGGTTCAAAACATGACGTATTTTATTAATCCTTTGACTGCAAGCAACGAGACACACATGTCAACCATGAGTATTCGTTTATATTAGTTAGATACTGTCAATAGACGGTAAATAATAAACGAATGCATGTTTAGTTACGCTAAACGGAACGTTTCACGCTTAAAACGACACGTTTCATTGTTGCTTTCGAATGGTACTAAATAGGCTATATAGATACCACAGAGCGTTTTCCATGCATCAACCCAATTAGCCAATTCATATGCTGAATTATTTGATTCCACTAGAAAAGAGATACACATGCATAATCCGACCTGTAAATTCCAATTTTGTGGAGTCAGTTGTATAAAAGACTAGTTAACTTTTAACGGTAGTTAAGGACAGAATTGGTTTTACAACCGGCCCCTAGTTGTTCGTGCATAACTAACAGGAATGTACCCGCCGTCCGATCACACCCTTCGGTAATAATTTTGTGTCCTTAATCGTGACTTAAAACATTTTCCCCGCATGTCAGTGCATTATACCCTCTTCCGAAACGGTTGATTTTTAACAAATTTATGTTCGATGTAACTAACTAGTAATGTTTGACACTGGTATATAGTATACTGTTACCGCACTAAGGCCCTGTCTACACGATGCCGGAAGAATTTGAAATTGCGTCCGCATGCATGCACGCGTACGCACAAAAACAATCCGAACGATAACTTATTGTCTATTGTTCATGGTTGATATGTGGGTCTTCTTAGTTTGAAGTCGTATGTCTTGCCCTCAAGTGCTTTCGACAAGCGACTGGTGCGAGTTGACAGGGAACTCTGCGAAGCCTGACACAAACCGGGCGTGAAACGGCAACGGAACCAGAAATTTTTATGATTCAAGTTGTATACCACCCTCGTTACTATTCCACGCTGTCGCTTTTAATGCCAAAACGGTAATACAATAAAATAAATTAACGCGTATAAATGTAGAATCTTTTCCTAACCCTTAACCTCAAATATTTCTGTCGTATATACACGATATTTTCCAGATTCTACTAAACAAGTAAATTTTATTTTAATAGCAGTTACCTTGAAGTGCTTTTATACCAGTTATTTTGTTCTATGTCAAAATGAAACACTCCGATCACTGCAGACCTTTCCCTTGAATAGAATCTGATCCGCTAGGGCTTTCAGGAATCATGTGATCCATATACAGCTGGAAGCAAATCCTTTTGCAAAGTGAAATGTGATACGCGAAATATGAGTTGGCATAACAACCCTCAATCTGAGCACTAAATCCGAAAATTGAAATGATAGGTTGATTGTTTTTAAAAAACACGTTTCTATTTAGATCGAATATACTAGAAACAATTCAAACAAGGGCTATATATCTGATTAATCAAGAATGATTTATACGCTGACTGGACAAATGCTTCCCGTGGATATACACCATGATACCAGCTAAAATAGAGCATTCACATTATTGGAAGTATACGGGAATTTTGCAAAGTATTCTGCTTTAGTGATGTACCGTATGGAACGAGGTTTAACTCCAATCGACACTTTCACTTACCAGTAATGTCCTGTCAGTTTTCAGCTTGGGCTTTAGGTGAAAGTCGGTTTAAACTTTGTAAAACTCGTATCGCGTAGTTTACCTAGAAGGGCAGGTCTACAAAATACCTGACTCTGCACCAATTTTTACCTGGAGCTGTCATTTTTAGAAGGAAAGCAATTAATAAAAAAAAATTAAAATTTGTAGCAAAAATCAATTACTTATTCACGTCATTCCATATACAAGGCCTATGGTTATTTTAACGAAAATATTGTAACTAATAAATGCAGGGAAAAAGTAAAAAAAAACTACGTTGTAGAATGTTTTTTAACTTTATCTTGCGAAAACCATGTTTTCTTTAAATCGCCGTTATAAGCTGTGAAATATTTGTTTACATTTGCCAAACATATATTTTCTACAACAGATCTGTTTTCTGAACTAAAAAATCACCTTCGCAATTATACTATAAAATTTATCAATTAATAGGTTTTTATTCAGCGACATTCACTTCGCCTTCAACGAATAGTTGCTGATAAAATTTCACAACAACTACAACATCCAGGTGATCTCGCACTCATAATTCAGCCAATCAGCGCTCAGAAAGTTTGTGAAAATAGAAATCTATTCTGCAGTGTTTAATCGATTATATCTTTTGTTATTCTTGATGGAACAATTCGAAATTTTGTGATTATGTTTAGTTATGAGAACTATAGCTCTGATATAAATTTGAAACCGAAATAAAGTATATTTCACGAGATATTAAGTTTTTTCAACCGAGAAATGGATTTTTTATGTGATTAGAATCTGGTTTTATTTAAATCAGCTATAAATATCAGTGAAAAGACTACACTTTTGAATAGCTATTTGTTTGAACTCTAGTGTCTGGACATTGAGAAGTTATCACTTAGAACTTATAAAACGCTATTTCTCCGATTCTTTTTTACATCCTACCCCCAAAAATTACTTGGAATTATAACAGAATGATAATATGATAATTCAGACATTTTGAAGACAACAGAGAACAAAAAAAGCGAAAAATATGGAATTTTGAAAGTACATGGTTGCTATGGCAGTATAGCTGAGTAATTTGGGATAACAAGCGCTATCGTTTGGTTCACTATATGATCAATACAACATTAATTGTACATGCATGAATACACAGTATAATCACATTTTTAAACACTGAAATCACAAAATTATACATCAAATAGCTTGAAAAACAACAAGCAAGGCAATCAGTGAGATACCGTGTGTATTCCGCTTTCCTACACAGCCGTATTTACTCTTTGAACCATTGGATCCTAGGATCCATTGGCTGCCTTTTTTAATACATTTTTTCGCGTTGCAGTATGACACGCACTTTCCTCCGTTCTTACAGTCCTGCGTGCATTCTTCGACATTAGAGCCGCATGTTGCTGTACAACCTTCGTATTCACAAACTTGATTACATTTCTTGGAATTGCACGTCAGCTGACAGCCTTGTCCCTTGTAACATTCTTGCTGACACTCTCTCGAGTTGCAAGATAATGAACACTTTCCTTTATAGCATTTCTGTTGGCACGTCTCGTTGGCTCCGCTTCCAGTCTTACACGTAGCTTGGCAGTCTTTTCCTTTGTAGCATTCTTGCTCACAGTCTCTCGAGTTGCAAGATAATGAACACGTTCCTTCATGGCATTTCTGTCGGCACGTCTCGTTGGCTCCGTTTCCAGTATTACACGTTGCATGGCACTCTTTTCCTTCGTAGCATTCTTGCTTACAGTCTCTCGTGTTGCAAGATAATGAACACTTTCCTTCATGGCATTTCTGTCGGCACGCCCCGTTGGCTTCGCTTCCAGTATTACATGTCGCTTGGCAGTCTTCTTTGTAACAATCTTGCTTGCAGAATTTTGTATCGCAGGACAATGAGCAATCTCCAGATCCTTTCCTGCATTCTTGTTGGCACGTCTCGTTGGCATTACATGTTTGCTGGCAGGTTTTACCGTCGGAGCACCTTTGCAAGCAGTGTTTCACACCATCATTACATTTTGCGGTGCAGCTTGCGACGTCACATATCTGAGCACAGTACTTACTATTATTATCGCAAGACAATGAACATGATCCGTCTTTACATTCTTGTTCGCACTCCTTAGTATTGTTGCAAGATGATGAACATTCTCCGTCTGTGCATTCCTGATCACACTTGTTGCTTGCTTCGCAGGACATTTCTCCATAATAACCGCGTTGTTCGCATTTCTCCACGGCAGAGTGGCATGCCATCGAACAGCCTTCGTTGCGGCAACTTTGATGGCAGGTCTCATTTCTATCAAAGCATGCAGGATCACATCTGTTTCCAATGCAGTTATTGCTTCTGGGACAACTGAATTTGTCGCAACTGGCATGCGCATAAAATGAATTGCCATCAAGTAACCATATAACGAGGAACAAGAACGCAAGCCGTTTGGCGATCGTCGAAGTTGTGCTCATCTAATAAAAACATTTTGTGAACGATGAAAAAGGGTGAGAGTGAACGGCTACATACATCGATACATCGACTACTTCACTGAGGCCTAATTTATCAATTGTATATTTTGGTTTTTTGGTTGAAAGACTGGTGAAATAAAAGCAGTAGCGTAGCCAGCCTGACAATTTGTCCCGCTATGCTAATATTTTGGTGTTCATTGACTGTGAAAACAATAAATTTCTAAAGAAATGAATTATTATAATAACTCAAAATTTACATAGCGGGACAAAATTGTCAGGCTGGCTACGCCACTGAATAAAAGCATTTATGGCATTGGTGTTGACTGAAAAGTAAATGTATTCATCCGAAAATTTTATGTACCAACAATTCTAAGCAATATAATAATACTAGAAATACATGCACGCAGGGAGGTAGTAAATATTTACGTCAGATAAAATCCATATTCGGTTGGAATTAAGCTTTTCGATTGGAAGAATATATTTGGCAATTGTTTCATGGGCAAAAAGCTAAGCTTAAAGATGATGTAAAGTCCGTTCTGCGCATATATTCTGCGCATAACAATGTTTGTTACGTTGTTTATATAATCTTTACATGACGAATGAGTCGTTTTAATTTTCTTATTTTCTTCTCGCTCGACTGGCTGTGATCTGTGATGAATATGCTTATTTTATATTATATTTTGAAGAAAATATAAAGCGAAGCTTGTAAATAAACCGGCTGTTATTTAAAACTTTATATATTTGTAATTGTAGGACAAACAAGAAGGTAGCGTCTGTAGCGTCGACAAATAGCCTCGCCATCTCGTGTCCTCATTCAACAAATAAATTCTTGGAGCATTCCTTTCAGCATAATATTGCTTTTTTGATGATAAGATAATTAAGTTATCTTCGTCACTCCCAATTCGCGCCTCTTCGCCTTGCGGCATAGAATAAAATAATTGTACTCCCGAACTGCTGTTTGTAATACAACGCGCTAATATCGCATATCATTAACATTCCAAAAGTTGCTCCCCCACTGATGGAATGTGTTGCTGCGCGAAATATATGCGCAGAACGGACTTTACCTGATTACCTCATCTTTCATCTTTAAGGGATATAAGTGCCTCCACAGTGGAGCGGTTTTGCTGTTGACAATTATTTGCTGTCTACAATTATTTCCAACTATTTAAGGCGATTTTAGCATTCCACACACGAACAAAGTGTGTTAAACGCGTGAAGCACAGTCCGTCATGTAAACAAACGCTGTGTTTACATTTTGAATCTGTATATTTCTTGAATATAAAGAACGTTTAGAATATTTTAGTTCGCTATATTTTTAGATGGATATGAGAGAGAATTTATGTTCAGAGATGAGCGAAACGTGCGAAATTTGAGCAATTTTGAAACAATTAGGCCATCCATTTTGTTATATGAGCAGACCGATTCATCGACAGTTGCTCTGCGAATTTGTGCCGAGTTTGTGTCGGTCTTCACAGAATTCTGGGTCTACTTGCAGTTCGCGCTAGTCGTTTGACGAAAGGACAGACATACAGAAAGACCCGTATTTAATAATAGACATTTAAAGTACAAAATTGAAAATTACATAACTCAAATAACTCTTAATTAACTCAAACCCTGACCTCTAACTCAAACCCTAGCCGTATATTCCTTACATGACATTTGTCAGATTGTACGATTATTTATGGTAGTTACCTTGAGTCTGACGTCCTTTTACCAGTTATTAGTTCTATCACGGAATAAAATACTCTCCTCACTGCAGACCTTTCCTTTGATTGTGAAATACATAAAGGAAGCAATTTTTTTCGGGAGGTGAAATGTATTTTCCATAAGAATGTGTTATATTCTGAAGTGTTTAATGGTGCATGTCATGCATATTAATTAAGTTCCTTACTCAATAAATACCGAAGTCTATGGAAGTTCTGTCTCTCACTCTCGCAATCCAACGCTGTTTTAAGCAATACAAGTATCACTGAGAATCAAGCGTCTACATCTCTAAATGACATTGAATCGACAAAGGGGAAACGAAAGCGGGCGAAATACACATTTGTTTGAACAAGTTTTCTCGATTTTCAAAGGCTATCTCAACGAACAGGTGGGCATTTTGTTCACGCTGACCGAAAATTGCGGGCTTATTTGTTCTTCAATTTGCATTTTCGCTTCGAAGAACTAAAAATACAGACCTTGGTGAAATATTTTTGCTATTTACTTTGAAGCATGTTCATTAAAAATTCGCTATTGCTATTGAGAAAGAAAAGCAGTTTACGATAAGCTAAAATGCGTTGAAATCCGTTACGAAATGGAATGTATTTTCGCTTGCGAAAAATGAAATAATGGCATCTCGACAGCAAATACAATATTTTTGCCACAGCTACAGAGCTAGTTGGATTCAAGCTGATTTTTTGATTATACAGAATTCGCAAAAGTTTGGATTTCTTCTTTGTAAAGGCAAAAGTTTGGATTTCTTCAAATATAAATTTGTAAATTTCATCAAAATTTTGCGAAATGACAGTTATTCATTGACGTTTGAAAATACAAATTTTTGTCTCGACCAATCAAGACCTTAGTAGTTCACACTGGCGCATGCGCTTGACGTAGAAGACCGTCCATGGCGTGAGGTCCATTACATAATGGCGGACGACTTTGATTTCGCATTTGCACATCGTGGGTGTAAATATCCGAGCGGAATTAGTACCCTCACACGGTGCTCCGCACCGGCTCGGGGTTGCACAATTTTATATACGGTAATATACCACTTACCAGTAAACCATGGAATTTCTCTTCATCTATCACACGCTTGGATTCTGCTCATGTTTAGGCCAGATATTGGTCTTTCATTAAATAGTTTAATTTAAGGGAAAAACGACAATAGAAATGATGTTGCAGGGCAATTTTAATACTTCTCTCCAAGAAGCATATTATTTGTTGCGCAACTTGTATTTCGCGCGCGAACACCAACATGGGCAGAAGATGAAAACTGATTTAAGGACTTTGTATATCCCTTTTTGAATGCATACATTACATTCTTCTCTAAATAGGCACTTTCCAGACAAAAAATGCTTTGGTTTGAGAATAACTCGTTTGTTATTAAACAAAAAAAGCGATATGGTCGAACGGCAAGGACATAATAGCAATTTCGAATGAAAGAACGCTACAAGTTAAAGCATGTAATACGACGCTCTGCCGTACCCTCTGTGGCGATAGAATTTTAATTGGTCACGTGACCAGCCCCAACCAGGGTCTTTTCTCCCCACGAGTAGAGTAAAGACCCTGGGTATGAGGTTGACGTTATCTCACGTCGCAGTCAAATCCATAAGACGGAAATGTATCAGAGTTTTATCTGCATAGTGGTAGTAATTAGTAACTGTTAATAACCCTTCGTTAATGCTGTTGTTTTGCCACTGTTATTGTTTTCACAGAGACAACAAACATTCATGAGGCCGATGAGTCATCATAGTAATAGTGTATAAAATGGTGTGGTGATTCAAAGCATTTTCTTTCACTTCTCGTTCGCTACACCATAGTTGATACTTCAAGACTCTTCTTAACGATGGCCGATCAATATCTTTGCATTCGCAGCAAGAACTCCGTCCGAGCAAGACAAGAAGGCATTCAATGCGATGGATGTGACCGATGGCAGCACAGAACGTGCGACACTGGGATATCCCAACAGTGGTACAGGAGCGCTGTCAGAAATGGACAGGATATCGACTGGCGTTGTGATGATTGTCTCAACATGAGCGCTGGATTTCTTTTGCCACTTGCCGAAAGCTCGAGAATTCCCCATGGTAACTATTAGAAAAATGCTCATATACAAGCATTGGAATAATTATTGTTTCTATAGAAAGAAACACTGTGATAAAACTGCAATATTTTAATCATGTGAAGTTTTCAATCTTTAGGTAGTACAGCTAGTGGTAGGCGTTGGTGCTTCTCAAGCTTCTATTCAGCCTACCATCATACCTTCTTCAACTGTTGGTATGTGAAATATGCTATAACTGTTCCCTTCATAACTGAAACACTATCTTTTTTATTCCAACCAAGATTTATTTCTTTTTTCATACAGATAGTGAACTCGTTGATAGTGAAATGGTTGACCTGATAGTGAACTTGGGCAATGATTCCTCAACTCCACCATCCTCACGTGAAGGTTCAGCACAAAATGAAGATTTTGGCAGTTAAAAAATTCCACCCACAGCTCAGGAAGAGTCAATTAGAGATGGCACTGTAGGCAACATTGTTCCTGAGGACAGCATCCGTGTCATCGAGTATGAGAAAATGAGTCCTCTGCGGAACGCGGCAAATGTAAGTTGGTGGACAACTTCGGACATTCGTACACGGTTAAACGCAAGTATGGTGAGGACAACATTGTAACAAGACAACGAATTGTCTGGCCACTGTGAGGCAGCATGGCACAGACTTTACTCCAGGTGTGCAGGTCCATTCACATCAACCGTCCAGTGGCATAAGTACAGCAGCAAAGGTGAAACACATGTAGTCATTTCGCATGTTCATATTTAAAAGTCAACAACTCATATCTACATGTCATAACATTTATCTTATGCTTGGTATTGATTATCAGAATATTGAAAAATTCGTAACATGCTGAACATGTCTTCCCCTTACCATTTTGGCAGAAATTTACGAATTTTTCAATTTTACAAAAACCAACCAAATAATTATGCTCAAATTAAAAACCAAAAAGATTAGTCCCAGTAAATACTCGAAGCCATTTTCATCATCTAAAGATGATGTAAAGTCCGTTCTGCACATATATTTTATTTTAGACGAAGAGGCTCGAATTGCGAGTGATGAAGATAAGGTTGCTAGAAAAAAGCAATATTATTCTGCGATGAATGCTTCAAGAATTTATTTGTTGAACGAGGACACGAGATGGCGACGCTATTTGTTATCGCTACAGCCTACAAACGCTACTTTCTCGCTTGCCCTACAAGTAGAAATATATAAAGTTTTAAATAACCTTTTTTTACAAGCTTCGCTTTATATTTCTTCTTCAAAATATAATAATATTTTCTTCAAAATACAATATAAAATAAGCAGAAAGGAAAATAAGAAAATTAAAACGACACATACGTTTTACAAGATGTAAAGGTTATATAACAAACGTAAACAAACATTGTTATGTGCAGAATATATGCGCAGAACGGAATTTACATCATCTGGCACATTTTATAAAATTTTCGAAAATCGTTAATTTTCGCCAAAATGATAAGAGCTACGCCTTGCAATTTTGGCCGAAATCAACGAATTTATCGGCACGGCACGGCTAAAATTGGTACCCGTGCTCAATTTTAATAGTGTTCAGGCTACCAAAACAAAGGCCGAGAACAGATGAAATGGGCACGGGTACCCATTTTAGCCGTGCCGTGCCAATAAATCGAGTGTAGTGTAAACGGGGCTTAATAGTTGCTTACTAATGGAAACGAAGATGTTGTGACGAGCGGATGGTACCATGTAAACCCATGCAGCTTAAGACAAGTAGAATTATTAAATATCTGGCTGCGTTATGTTGAAGATTTGGACTAAAATTTCAGCTGTAAAATCAGTGGCAAATGTTGAAACATTCTAATGAATCTGAATTACCATTTTCCTCAAATTTTAATTTGTGATCTGTGATATCAGGCTTGGCTTCATTAAAAATACAAAACAATCGCACCGTAACCATTAGCTTCACCTGGACATATAACTAGCTTCTGCCCGGGTAATGCTGCTCCTTTGCTCAATGGACTCCATAACTGTGATATTTAAGCGTCAGCACAAATTTTGATATTATTAGGTTAAAGCCACGAATAAGATTCAGGTTTGTGCGTTTTAGACAAAATAGAAATCATCAAAGCAAACGTATACAAACATACGTAAAATCCTTCGAAAAAAGGTTGTGTAAAATAAAAAAATTAAATTAATTGAAACAGTGTAGTGATTTTCCAGAAGTTCTGCTGGTCTAGTGGTGAACGCAATGCTCCCCCATGTTTCAAACTTTGGGTTCGAGTCCAGGCATGTCCGTTTTTCATTATGTCCTTCGTGAAAAGGTTAAAGTAAATGTAATAATCACAGCCGTTCAGCACACGATCTCATAGTCTAGTGGTGAAGCCAATGGTCTCCCAAGTGGTAAATCCATGGTTCGAATATTACCATAACTGTTTTTTCATTATGAACTTCGTGAAAAGGTTAAAGTAAATCAAATACTCACAGCCGTTCAGCACATTATCTCGTAGTATAGTGGTGAACACAATGGTCTCCCAAGTGGTAAGTCGATTGTTGGAATCTTACCATAACCGTTTTTTCATTATGAACTTCGTGAAAAAGATAAAGTATATTAAATACTCATAGCCGTTCAGCATATGATCTCGTAGTCTAGTGGTGAAGACAATGGTCTCCCAAGTGGTAAATCGATGGTTCGAATCTTACCATAACCGTTTTTTCATTATGAACATCGTGAAAAAGATAAAGTATATTAAATAATCATAGCCGTTCAGCATATGATCTCGTAGTCTAGTGGTGAAGACAATGGTCTCCCAAGTAGTAAATCGATGGTTAGAATCTTACCATAACCGTTTTTTCATTATGAACTTCGCGAAAAGGTTAAAGTAAATCAAATAATCATAGCCGTTCAGCACATGATCTCGTAGTCTAGTGGTGAAGACAATGGTCTCCCAAGTGGTAAATCGATTGTTCGAATCTTACCATAACCGTTTTTTCATTATGAACTTCGTGAAAAAGATAAAGTATATTAAATAATCATAGCCGTTCAGCATATGATCTCGTAGTCTAGTGGTGAAGAAAATGGTCTCCCAAGTGGTAAATCGATGGTTCGAATCTTACCATAACCATCTTTTTCATTATGAACTTCGTGAAAAGGTTAAAGTAAATCAAATAATCATTGCCGTCCAGCACATGATCTCGTAGTCTAGTGGTGAAGACAATGGTCTCCCAAGTGGTAAATCGGTGGTTCGAATCCTACCATAGCCGTCTTTCATTATGAACTTCCGGTGAAAAGGATAAAGTAAATTAAACAACCATAGCCGTTCAGACAAGATCTTGTAGTGTTGAGGTCAAGATGTTAATCTCATGCGTCGACAGTCAAGGGTTCGAATCTCGTTTTAGATGAATATTTTCGTTATTAATAAAACATGGTAAGGTTATGGTGACTAAATTAGTGTAAGCTTCCAACAATCACCAATTAGCCTTGTGGTAACGTCGTGGACTATCAAGTACAAGATAGTGGTATAAAGAACGGTATGCTACGTATCTCATTGCGATGGAAAGCAAAAAAAAAAGAAAAAAACGACAGGTATGTTGCTCGGGGGAGGTTTGTATTCGGTTAATCTTTGCAAATCAAAGTTAATCTTTAGGGAAATCAGGGGATAGGTAGGGTGAATTAGGGGTATATGAGTACAAAAAGACTTAGTAATTGGGCGGCCCGGGGCAAGGGGGCCTCGGCTCCCGGGGCAGGGGGAGGGTATAGGTGAGAAAACAATATATAAAATGTTTAAGTCTTTTTGTACTCATTTAAACCTCTTTACCCCTATTTATCCTCCTATTTACTCCTATCTATCCCTACTTTTTCTTATCCTCACATACCCCCAACTATCCCCTAACACAATTAAATGTTTGAAGAAAGCTTGCTTTGAAAGTCAGGAAAGCCGGGGGAAAGAGAACCCCCCTCAGTCTACTCCTCGCCCAAGGCGAGGGCATATTCGCCCTCTCACACTACTCCTCTCACACTCACAAATTCTCACTTTATTACCTTGTTGTTCTTTTTCGGTTTATCCAGGGCTTGAACCATGGACTGTATACTTCGCACTGCATGAAAAACCGCGTATTCACAGGTGAATACGTGCGAATATGAGTTCGAATATGGTCCATATTCACACGTATTCACAGATATTCACTGTGAATATCCTCGGAATATTGGGGGTATTCCGATGTGAATACCTGTGAATAAAACACACCGCGTATTCTGACCTAGAATACCTTCGAATACTCTGTGAATATTTTTCAAGACCTAGTATTCACACTTCGGCATAGAAAATGTGATTGTACGCATGAATACGGGATAATCAACGAGTTATATTGTGTAAATATTGCAGGAAATGCGTTTATATACCACGGAATAGGCAAAGGTTGTTTCAGTTCAATGCCGGTGTCAACTGTTATCCAGCATTTCTTCTCATCACGGTCACAAATTGAAATTGCGCTTGATTTGTTTAGGCGACAGACAATAAAGACAATAAATGTTACCAAACGCACGATGATTTTTATTTAATTAATTTTTTTGCTGCCGCAGGGATGTCGAGTATCGTATATCCTCAGTCGATGAGCGCTGAGTAGCCTCGTAAGTCGTAAAAAAGCTGTATAAGAAGAGAAATATCCATCAATTTCTTTAATTACCTGTGTAAAAGAAGTTATATATAAAAAAAATACTTTTATTTTTGCTTGGATACGTAAACACATGGGTAGAAAGTTGATGATTCTGTATCGTCAAAAGCATCCGTAATATATACAGTTCAGTGTTGGGAAATCGTAGGAAATTTCCTTTGGGAAATTTCCTCTTCGACATGTTAGTGACAATTTTTGCGCCAAGGAATTGCGGCGAAACTGCGAATAAATGGCGAAATTCGGAGGTCGTATAACAATAACAAATAAATGTCTTTAAATGATTCCTCGCAAAAGTTGTCCAGTTCCCTTTGTTTACAAAACGATAACATGGCACAAATGTCAATTGGTTTCAACCAGGGCGCTTAATATAAATGCGTGGTTTCAACAGAAGTTCAAGCTGTTCAACTTTGAATTGTTAAAGATGTTCGCGATGCCCCAAAATAATTCTTGTGGCGGCGCTAAAAAAGCCTAAAATCAGGTAAGTTATTTAATAATAACAAGAGTTATGTCATACTATAGTCCTGAAACAACACAACACAACAACAATAGTGCGAGGCCAACGCTTTTACGGCTGGGCTCATCACTTTTTTTGTTTTTATTATAAATAGATTACGATTGTGTTTATTGTAGCTAATTTGTACACAGCTAACTGTACCTGCTTGTAAATAAATAAATTGTATGATGGTTTTCATCAATCCTACCTCCATCACACACTAATTATAGTAGGTACAAATGTTTGCCATTTCAAAGCCATACTCAATACAAACAAAATTTAAAAGTTTGCCAATACTGAAAAGGGACATTACTTTCTTACCTACCACAAATATTCAGAAAGCTGCTGTAATCATAACTTTAACATAACATAACCCTTAGATAGACGTTTCAAGATGCATTGAAATGAGGTGCATTGGTGCATTTCATGAGGGTTTTTTATATTTTAGGCAAAATTTATATATTATAGATATATATTGTTATATAATTGTCACAGAATAGCTAATGATTGATTGCCAAAAGATTGAAATCTTAACAATCAGCTGCCCAAAGACAGAAATCTTAACAGCTTAGAAATCAAAGCCACACTGTGTTTTTTAGTTATATATAATACATATTTTTTAACAAAATAATGGCCTATATTTTTCCTTTTAGCATATATGAATTATATTTACACTAATATTTACCACAGAATAGCTATTGAACTGGTTGCCAAAAGATAGGAATCTTAACAACCAGCTGCCCAAAGACAGAAATCTTAACAGCCTTAGAAGTTCATGCTAGACTTGTGTTTTTAAGTGAAGCCTTTTAACATTGCCCTCATCATAATTTATAACTGAGACTGTTTACTGATTTGTTTGCAATTACTTTTCCGTACATAAATTATAATCACAATACTTAAAGAATATACCATTAAAGTGTAGATGAGTTTACTACAGCTTCTCGATGTTTGCATACTAGGAGTAGCTATGTGTATATACAGCTTTAAGTTCATGGAAGAATTTGTTTCCATTTTTACCCTAATTGATTAGCTTCCAAATTATATGAATGGTGTGTACATTGTACATATACATTCTCCTAGGAATATTATAATTTCATTACACTGCATAAATTCTATGCACAACAATAAAAACAAATGGCCATGCATGCAACATCAGCTTTTACCATTATCATTAACCTTTCGGATAATAATCTATTATAGCTTAAGAAAGTTTGCTATGTATTTTGTTCAATAATTGCTTTAAGGTGGTTTTAATTGTTTTTAGCCATCAGGGGTTGCAAGATTGAGAAAATTCCCAAAAGAGTTGGCCTTAACTTTGCTAAAGATGAAGAGGATTTTTCACCCAGTGAAAGAAGTTCCTGATTCATTATCTGCTCACCTATAGTTTTTAATATCTTACCAAGTGAAAAAACATCACTTGCTTTGCTCAACAATTTACTATTAAGTATAATTTCTGACATACTCCAGGAGCAATGTTTCATATATACTAAAACAACATTGCTTATAAATTAACAATCAGCTGATGAAAGATTGAAAATCATAACAGCTTAGTAGAAGTTCATGATAGGCTGTGTTTTTGCTACATATTTTTGAACAATTTGTGATGTTCCAATAATATTTTATAAAATGTGAAATGTTGTAACCCATCACATGTACATGATCTGTTAAGGACTGTATAAAATTTAAATAATTGACTGAAATCTTAGTATTGCATTTGATCAACCTTGATAAAACACATTAACTGTGGATAAACCTACCATTGCAATGTGTATGACTGCTATGCAAATTAACATGGCAACCTATTATGCATGTTTGTTCATATTGATATTTTCCTTAATGGACAGACTTGAGGGACAATAAATGCCTAAACATTCGCACAGGCTGCGAACGCATAACCCATTAACCTCTTATCACCAGGTAATTTGTTAATAAAATGTTGAGATTACTCCACATGGTCATAGGGTATAGTCTATAGGCCGGCTATTGAATTCAACTGCACGATATTTAGTCACTCACCGAAGAGGTCCCTTACGCACAAACAGTATATGCGTTTTCGGTTTTGAACAATAAAAAATCCTTGAAATACGGTTAATATTCGTTATCATTTTACACGTATTAGCGAACATAAGGTGCTGTGGAAATCGCGCCATGCAATCTCATTTCTATTTCGCGCATTTTCTTCATCAGACTTCGTGGGAATCGTAGCATACAAATACTCGCCGGCATGCTCTTTAACTGCGACCAGAGTTTCCAGACTTTACCAAGCCCTTGGCATCCTTCACTCTCTTCCCTTATTTATAAGCGCCAAAAAGATTTCTTACAGCCACAAACGCACGATCTCCTCGTTCAATGTTTATTAAACTCGAAAGCGCGCTTTTTGGTTTTTGCGCCAAATTATTTATAAAATTCCACTTCAATTTTTCAGCATTCAAAATAAAGTTTAAAAATGTCAGCTGATGAATTTATTTTGTGGAAACACGGATTAAGTGAGAAGTGAGATATTCCAAGTGTGAATATTGTTCAGAATACGCGGCATATTCATGGCGTATTCACACTTAGAATACTGAAGAATACGATGCCGTATTCACACTAATATTCCATGTCGGAATACGCTTGCAATATGTGTTTTATTCACACCCGTATTCACATGTGAATACCTTAGAATACGGCGCTTTTCATGCAGTGCGCAGATCACCGTCTTCACCACAACACCACCAGCTCTTGCGGTGAATGCCTATAGTTTTTTATTTTACTTAATCCTTGTTTGGAAGGATCTTTGACGAAACATAATACTTTTTGGTAGGATCTCGAATGAAAGAACAATTTAAATGAGTTCACTTTAATTAATTTTCATGATTTATTTTCTCAAATTTCACACACTGTATCTTTACTATCTTATTCGTAGCTTGTAATTTAATATTAGCCATTTGTGTTGTCGCTAAACTGATCACATACAAGTATGCGGCGCCTTAAAGCACCATCTTTCCATAAGTTGGTTATATGCGACCCAAGTGAAGCTAATGGTTACGGTGCGATTGTTTTGTATTTTTAATGAAGTGAAGTCAAAGTAAAGTACAAGAATTAACAATGTATTTCAAAATAGGTTGACAAGAAAGCCGTAAAAGCCCGTCTGAATGTGAATTGGGTATGGAAAATCTATACGTATGATGGGTTGGGTAATGCGTTATCATTAGGATAATAATTGTGTTTATTTTCATTAGTTTTGTTCCGTCCTTGACCGCGCTGGTATTTCTGAAACTCGTCTGATTTATCCCTCTAAATGCGAGTTTAAGACGAGTTTCTCTTGCAGACGGGATTCCCGTCCAACTTAACCGTCTCTTAATTTAGCGGACGGGAAAATTCGGACGAGAAACCCGTGTGTGATTCACATGCGTACATCAGACGAGTCCCCCACCTTCGATGAGTTTCCCGTCTCTAATATGAATCCGGCTAAAAGTATAGTCATCAGGCAACAAGCATCACATCTGAAATGGCATCTGAAATCGCAAATATCCAGTTAAACAGACATTGACTATTTATTTCAAGACTTTGTTGTCTAAATAGTCGAAACACTAGCTTGTATTGCTAGCAGGTTTGTCGAATATAAAATACGCTAATCTAATATTTGAACCTTTGTACAAAAGAGATCAACGTCTTAACAACTGCTTGACGACCACATCGTTTGTCGATAAGCTATTGTTCTCTATTTGACTTAATCGTTTCTTCGAAGGACTTTTAAATGAATAATTATGAATCGTTGCCGTAATATTGTTGAACCGCTGTTTGTTTGTTTGCATGTTAACTGCGAAAATTGCGCTTTTGAACTGAACATCTTTTTTCTTAGCGTATTTTATATTCGACGAACCTGCTAGACAAGCTAGTGATTTCGACTCTTTATACAACAAAGTCTTGAGATAAATAGTTAATATCTGCTTAACTGGATATTTGCTTCAATTGCGATTTCAGATGTAATTTACGAGAGTGCGAGGTGCATGCTTGTTGCCTCATGATTATACGTGTTATACACATTGAAATACATTCTTATTTCTTGTACTTTTTTCTTTTAAACCTATTTTAAAATGCATTGTTAAATCTTGTACTTTACTTCGACTTCACTTCATTAAAAATACAAAACAATCGCACCGTAACCAATAGCTTCACTTGCGCCGCATATAACTAACTTATGGAAACAATAGGGCTTTAAGGCACTTTATACCTTGTATGTGATATTTTAGCGAGAACACAAATGGCTACTATGATGTTACAAGCTACGAATAAAATACAGTTGTGTGCGTGTTTTTGATGAGAAAATAAATCATGAACATTAAAAAGAACTCCTTTAAATTGTTATTTCCTTTGAGATCCTACCCATAAGGTATTCGGTGATATAAAAAAGTGCAGCCTTTCATCGCAAGATCGTGCGGTCTACTGGTAAAGGCAGTGCTCTCGAAGTTTAAAGGCGGAGGATCGAGTCCCAGATGGGAATGTTTTTTTTCTTCCATTTCATCAAAGATCCTTCCAAAAAGGATCAAGTAAAATAAAAAACTATAGGCTTTCACCACAAGAACTGGTGGTGTAGTGGTGAAGTCGATGATCTACCAAGTATACAGTCGATGGTTCAAGCCCTGGATAAACCGAAAAAGAACAAGGTAATAAAGTGAGAATTTGTGAGTGTGAGAGGAGTAGTGCGAGAGGGCGAATATGCCCTCGCCTTGGGCGAGGAGTAGACTGAGGGGGGTTCTCTTTCCCCCGGCTTTCCTGACTTTCAAAGCAAGCTTTCTTCAAACATTTAATTGTGTTAGGGGATAGTTGGGGGTATGTGGGGATAAGAAAAAGTAGGGATAGATAGGAGTAAATAGGAGGATAAATAGGGGTAAAGAGGTTTAAATGAGTACAAAAAGACTTAAACATTTTATATATTGTTTTCTCACCTATACCCTCCCCCTGCCCCGGGAGCCGAGGCCCCCTTGCCCCGGGCCGCCCAATTACTAAGTCTTTTTGTACTCATATACCCTACCTATTCAATATACCCTATGCAATTCACCCTACCTATCCCCTGATTTCCCTAAAGATTAACTTTGATTTGCAAAGATTAACCGAATACAAACCTCCCCCGAGCAACATACCTATCGTTTTTTTCTTTTTTTTTTTGCTTTCCACCGCAATGAGATACGTACCATACCGTTCTTGATACCACTATCTTGTACTTGATAGTCCACGACATTACCACAAGGCTAACTGGTGATTGTTGGAAGCTTACACCAATTTAGTCACCATAACCTTACCATGTTTTATTAATAACGAAAATATTCATCTAAAACGAGATTCGAACCTTTGACTGTCGACGCATGAGATTAACATCTTGACCTCAACACTACAAGATCTTGTCTGAACGGCTATGGTTGTTTAATTTACTTTATCCTTTTCACCAGAAGTTCATAATGAAAGACGGCTATGGTAGGATTCGAACGACCGATTTACCACTTGGGAGACCATTGTCTTCACCACAAGACTACGAGATCATGTGCTGAACGGCTATGATTATTTAATATACTTTATCTTTTTCACGAAGTTCATAATGAAAAAACGGTTATGGTAAGATTCGAACAATCGATTTAACACTTGGGAGACCATTGTCTTCACCACTAAACTACGAGATAATGTGCTGAACGGCTATGATTATTTGATTTACTTTAACCTTTTCACGAAGTTCATAATGAAAAACAGTTATGGTACGATTCGAACCATCGATTTACCACCTGGGAGACCATTGTCTTCGGCATTAGATTACAAGATTTTTGGCTCCAAGGCTATGGTTATTCAATTTACTTTATCCTTTTCACGAAGTTCATAATGAAAAACGGTTATGGTAGGATTCGAACCCCCGGTTTGGAGCACGGGAGGGCATTGCCTCCCCCACTATATCAGCAGAACTTGTGGCGAATTATTACACTATTTTATTCTATTAAACCTTTTTTCGAAGGATTGCACATAAGTTAATGATCTCAATGAGTTTATTTTATCAATGAGTTTAGCTACCTCATTTTCTTAGCTTTAACCTAATATTAACCATTTAATTTCTGTTGACGCTAAAATATCACTGAAATATAAGTATGGAATCCCTTGAGCAAACGAGTATTACGTCACCATAAGCTAGTTATTAGCCATTAATTAACCTAAAACATGAAGTTTGTTCCCTTTGGGAGTTAAAATGCATTCTAAGCTCTGTAAATAAAAGGGAATAGTTTTATCAAATCGTTTTCCTAGCACACGCGTCACGTTGAATTAGTTCAATTGGTTTAAACATTAACCAAGTCCTGTTGATTGTACACATGGGTCTGTCATGGGAATTGTCAAGTTCCAGCCATAAGTTTGCGGCTAATTTGAGTTTCAAAGGTGTCAGTTTTTCTCACTCACCCTGTATGCGGTCCAGGTGAAGCTAATGGTTAGGATGTGATTGTTTACGGTCAATGAAGTCAAGTCTGATTTCACAGGTCACAAATGGAAAATGTATTTAAATTGTGGATTCATTAAAATGTTTTAATATTCGCAACTAATTTCATAGCTGAAATTTTGCTCCAATATAAGGCAACAGATATTAAGTAGCTCTACTTCTCTTAAGCCGTGTTAACATATAATTAACAAAAATATTGTCACGTTTGCTCTAATGGTAAGGTAGTTTTCAATATTTGGCAGACTGAATACCCTTCCAATATATCACATCCAAAATCACCCCTTTTAGTTTTACGAGGTAAACAATCAACATTTAGCACGATATATCTTCACCACTGGGCCAACAGATCTTGAGATCAACAGCTGTTTTTCTAACTTAACTAAATCTTTTCTTTTACGTCATGATAAAACACTATATCACCATACAGGATTCGAACCTTCAATTCGCAAGTTGCGAGACCATTGTCGTCACCCCTAGACTGTTTGCTCTTGGGATATTTAACGGTATTTGCATTTGACTTAAACCTTTTTTGGAAAACACTCCTTTCATAATTTAATCCTTTCGCTTAAGACATACGAGAAGCCAAAAACTAGAACGCCAAAGTCAAACTTGCATGAGGAGCCTCTTCCCTGGAAACAGGACAAGAGAGCCAGAACCGATAGATTGACGTGTGTGGATGCGACTCAAAAGTCCAAAAGCCGAAGGTTTAGTATATATTACATTACTCTATCTGGTGATTGTGGGATTATTATTCGTTCACTGCGATTGCACTGGTTTTCTTTGTTCTAAATTTGACTTTTTATCGTTTTCCAATAGCGTGTGAGTATGTTTAATAACCGTAAAGTGTCCTTTTTGACCCACTACATTTACTATAAGCTAAAACAGGTTGATTTAGGTAAGAAATGGAGTGAATAAAGAACATTTAAAATTTTGTTGATTGATTTAATGAACCATACCGGTGCGGTATAACCACGTGCACATATCACAAACGTAGATAATTCAAGATAGTACACGCACATGCACGACGCATGTCTGCAGATTTCTAATTAGCATAAAAAGAGAAAGTATTTCAAGGATTATCTACTAGAGCATCAGCGCTTGGTGTAAAAGCCTACATTTATTTATTTTTACCTAAATCCTTTTCAAAGTCATAATGAAAATATATTCGTCTCATTCTCATCACCGACCTGAAAGGTACGAGACCATTTTCTTCGCCACTAGACTCAGACTGATAGGACAAGCAGTTGACCATTAAACAGCGTGCATGGTTATCCATGTCAAAATATTTGGCTTCATAACCAACGCATGGTGATATTGCAAAGCATGGTAAATTCTAAAGGTTTTTAAAAAGTCTTAATTTCGAGTCGATCAGTCCATGCATACACAACTCAACTCAATTCAAGCCATGAACACTTGAAAAAAATGCAGAGAATAGGTAAGGATAAATCAATTACGATTTTGTGGCACTTCACTCCATGTAGGTAAATTTTAAAGGTTTTTATAAAGGGTATTAATTTCGAGTGAAATCGATTATACACCACTCAATGTACATACACAACTCAACTGTTCCTGGCTTGAACTATAGCCCATAAGTTGCATATAATTATCAAGTCTAAGTGTCATTTTTTTGCAATTTTTTATTTACACACCCTAGATGCTGTCATGGTTGTGTAACTTACACCACATGAAAGTTAACTATTACAATACCTCTCTTTCGCAACTTGTAATATTACACTTTAATCATGGCGGAAATTCCCGTTGTCGATTTTTCTTGCTTCAATTCCTTCGATGGTGCATCTTTCGTCGAGTCAAATACTCAAATAAACGATCTTGCGAAAGAAATTTACGATGCATTTAGCACTATTGGTTTTGTTTATATCAAAAATCATGGCATACCCACAGAGAAGGTGCGTAAAATATGTAGCAAATGAATATAAATATATACACATGTTAAAAGCCCTAAACATACGCCGATCCTGCGAAGAACAACATCATGTTAAGCCACGATTTGAGTGGTCTAGTGACTAGGTTGTTGTTATGGTTTGTTTACGCTTAAATCCAGATCAAATATATAG
This sequence comes from Dendronephthya gigantea, assembly GCF_004324835.1. Lineage (NCBI taxonomy): Eukaryota > Metazoa > Cnidaria > Anthozoa > Malacalcyonacea > Nephtheidae > Dendronephthya > Dendronephthya gigantea. The sequence continues at coordinate 567,785 of NW_021163069.1, forward strand.
TCCATAGGTGAGGGTAAATCGATTATGATTTTTGGCACTTCACTCGATGTTGGTAAATCCTAGAGGTTTAAAGGGTCTTAATCTCGAGTAGAATTATACACACTTCGAATTCAAACCAAGGTAGCAAGAGCATTGCACCGGCATCGCAAAAGCGTAGGTTCGATTCCTGCCGAAGGACCTATAGCTGACTTATTTTCCTTCTACTGTTCCTGGCTTGAATTCGAAGTGTGTACAATTTCACTCGAAATAGACCCTTTAAACCTCTAAGATATAGTCCATAGGCATAGAAATAGACCCTTTGAACCTCTAGGATATAGTCCATAGGCATAGAGATTAGTTCATATGCTTCGTCCTTGAACCCAAATGGTAATAAGGACTCAGTAACAGTGTCATAAAAGTGCAGTAACTAGTTCCAAAACCAGGACTCTATAAATAACCCTAACCATGTAAACATTATTAGTAGGATTTCCAAAGTATCCTCAATATAAGCCTGTAACTTCATTAAATACTAGTTAAATCTATTTATATGAAGTTAATTACTTTGCAGTAGATTGTGTATACTCTGCTGTAACATGTGATACATATTATTGAGGCAGACACTCGTTGAGAAGTTTATTGCTTGCAATTAATTATCTATCCCAATTCTTACAATGAGGCATTTATAGCAGATTAGCAGTCACTGCAGTGGAGGCTGAGTTTTAAAAAAGAGCATGTTCATTATACCTTAACAATCACATGAAAACCTACACATACATGTGGATTTGCAGATCCACAGGAGAACACATTTTTAATTACATGGCATTGTAACAAGGCATTGTATAATTATTGCTAAAAAAAATTATTAATTATTGCTAAACTTCTGGCTACAAGACTGAAAGCACAGAAATTGTATTTATTGAGACCCTCCTCCCCAGAAAAAATCATTGCCCTTGGAAGGCAGAAATTTGCCAAGACGCAGAAATGGCATCAAATATTATTTTATTATTTAGTAATAATGACCATCTGGTGTTAACATTGACATGCAAAGATATAATTAGCAGAGGCAACTCCTCAGGGCCATTAACCAGTGTTTTATTTATATTTTTATATTTTTTTGTAGGTGACAAAATTATTTGAGGTTGCTGAAAGATTTTTCAAGTTGCCAACAAAAACCAAACAGCCATTTGCCACAGAATTCAGTGTGACAAATTATCATGGATGGATGGCTGCAGGAAGGGAGATGTTAGTACAATAATTAACTACAACAATTGTAACAAAAATGCTAACAAATTTATATTTAACTGCCAACAAATTTATATTTTTGTTGCATACTTTATGTTACCAATGGTGTACAGTCTTTAATGTAAACACCCATATATTTCCTAAAACATCAAGATCTTTTAGAATATTTGACATGCTTTAAGTTTGCTCTGTTTTTAAATGAGCATGAGAAGAGTTTATGCTAAAAATATATACAAAACATGCCAAATTTGAGTATTTTTGAAGCAGGTGGACTATTCATTGTTATGAGCAGAACCGATATGCAGAAGAAGCAACACTCCCCCTTAAAATTTTAAAGCAACTTTAATACTTGCAGAGAGAAAATTGGCAACATAGGGAAATATAAAACAATAAGGGTGAACTTCCTTTTTGATCAATCAGCATTAGGCATTCTGGTTAGCTTTGCCTAAAAAATGTCAACAAATATGCTAATTAGTATAAAACGAAATCCTTTGCTACTCAAGTCATGCTGTTTTGGTTTAGTAATTAGTAAGCCATGATCAAAAAAGAAGGCTTAGGTTTGATCTTTTCCCAATGCCAAACAATTGAGAATTGAGATTGTAGTTCCGGCCATATCAAGGTGATAAAAAATTAACCTCTCTCTTGCAAGCACACAATGTTTCTTGTACTGTTTAAATGAAATATGATGAAATATTGGAAAAACCTTGGAAATTTTACCTTAATCTAGTTGCATTTTATTCTCATTCCAGTAAACATATATACTCATATACCTACCTGTAAACTACGCTTGGTTTTATCTCGGATGATTTCGATTCATTTGTACCATGATTTCATTGATTTGGACCCTTTTTGTAAAATTTAATGTTTTAAATTTCTCACTCCAACATGACTCCATTTACGCTGTGAGTTCAGTGACATGGAGTGAATTTTATTAATTATTCTTCAAATCTAGCCTGCTCCTAGGAGGCTATTTCAAATCTTATTATTTGGCAAACACAAAGTAGAAAAAGAGTCTCTTGCGCTCTGATCAAGTAGGTCCCATGCTCTTGTTCTGCGATCTCTCCACTCCTTTCCATCCGCCATATGTGTGGTAGTGACAGCTACCTGTTGACTTAATAAATTCTTACAAAGCAGGCGTATACTTTCTGCGGGATAAAAATTTTCGGAAGGAACTTTTCAGATTCTCACGACCAAATAATTTAAAGGTCAAGAAAAACGTTTCCTTTATCGCTTCGACAAACGAACTTTCTGAAGTAAGGACTTTTTCTATGTTAAAATCTTATCAGCACCAGCACTAATAATCTATTCAATCAGTATTCGAATTTGCTGAAAGGTGCTAGTGATATTTATACAATAGCCCCCCCCCCCTAGTACATAGGTAATAACATCATCTTAATCACCCAGCCGACTTCCCAGTGCGGGGCCGGAAATCTGAAAAACCTTAGTCCCGGCGGGAGAAATGAACCCGGGACTAAGGGGCGAATAGCAGTACCTGAACCACTATCACAATAAGGGCAAGCTATCCTAAAATTTATCATTTCATTTCAGTGTTGATCCCGATGAACCGTATGACTTGAAAGAAGCTTTTGATATAGTGAGACCTTACGATGATGATATACCTTGGCCAACTGGTAACTGCTCGGACTTCCAAGAAATCACGAAGGATTTTTTCCAGTGCTGCGAAAAATTATCCCATGGAATTTTAGATTTGATTGCCCATGGATTAAAATTAGATGTAAGTGATTAATAAAGGTAACGGAATTAAAATTGGATTTATAAACATGGCTGGCATCATGATCGTTTAGAATACACCACAATGCATTGTGAGCATCAAACATCTATGGTGCTTTAATATTGTATCAAATGGTTCTTTGAACAAGAACAGTTGTATATAAGAATGTTTCGCTAATGTTAGCTTATTTTGCATGGTTTTTTCAGGACAGAAAAATTTTCAGAAAAACTCATGGAAAATTTGGCACACCAGACAATAAGACCTCGCTTCGTCTTCTTTATTATCCTTTCAACGCTGATTTAGAGGCAGGACAAATACGCCTGGGGCAACATTCTGATTATGGCACCATTACATTGCTTTTCCAAGATCAAATCGGTGGACTTGAGGTAGGTTTCCGTGTAGACTGAGAACCTATGTCACATAGACAAAAAGATGGTGCAAAAGTATCAATCGAATGAAGTCAATAGTGAAATTACATTTAAGGTTTTCAGCCAAAAAGAAGGCTTTGTGCCAGCGCGTCCAATTGAGGAAACGATCTTGGTGAACATTGGAGACTTGTTACAACGATGGACCAATGATAAATTAGTGTCCACGGTGAGTAAGACGTTGCATATGACTTAATAGTTGATTTATTGGTTCGCTATTTCAAGGAAAAGATATTGGTTAATCACAGACATGAAATATTGGTTAACAATGTTCAAGCTTTTCGGATGGTTATGCCAAGTTACAAGTTTCGAGATATATATTTTTTGCTTTTATGCAACTTTACTGCTGGTGTATTACGCTGAAAGGCTTTTCACTTAAATGTGCTTAAATGTATTCATGCATGGAGTACTTACCATAGTCAATAATATATCAGTCACTGCGATATCAGGTTCTGGCTTCGTGCCTGAGCAGTCCCGGATACCGAAGGGGTTAAGGGAACAGTTACCCACTTCCGAAGGGGCTAAGGGGGCAGTTTTCCCCAGCCCTAGGTTTTCACTGGCCCAAAAAATCAAGAGGAAGATAGTTAATCGTTTCCTTCGAGCATTCTATAAGGTTTATTAAACGTGGTGATCATATAAGAGCTGTGATCGGCCCGTTTAAAAAGTCTTTCCCCGGCCCAGGAAAGGTTAATCCGTCGCTGTGGTTGAGATGATTGCAATATATTGGAAGTAATAATCACTGATCTGGAAGTAACAGCAGGAATTAAGTCATCAATGGACGAAATGACATGAATTTTTTACGTGGAATAATGAAAATTGGTTTCTTCAGATCAAAGCTCTAGATCTAGTCCTATTCGTTTTTTGTGCAAGTGCAAGTCCCAAAACAACCTTTTGACTTTTTGCAACATCGATAAGGAGCTTGACATGTTCACGACAATTACCAATACTTTGATAAAAAAAACGGGATTTCGATTTCTCTTGCAATTTTATTGCTTAAAAGACCATAGCCAGTAATCAATTAGATTTTAGCATCGTATTTTCTTTTTCAGAGACACCGCGTTGTTGTCCCACAAGATGAGTTACTTCGTTTAAAGTCAAGACAATCAGCCGCATTCTTTGTTCTTCCTGAAAACACGACGATGGTTGAATGCTTGGATGGTTCGAATAAATATCCGCCTGTCACAGCTCTCGATTACCTCAACCAAAGGCTTGGTGATACATATTTATATTGACAATTGACGTTCTTTGTTTAGAAACAATAGTTTTAATTAAAATGTAGTATACAGTCGACAATATGATTCTGCAGTATTTCAACAATTCTATCTTTTGTTATTCTTTATAAAACCAGTCAATTTTTATTATTTTAAGTAGAAAGAGCTATTAGGTCTCACGTAATTTGTGTCGTGATAAATCACCGTAGAGTGCTACTGCTACCCTAATATATTTTTTGAAAATCACTGGTGTTTTATACAGACATCTTTAGTACGTTTTTAGTAAAAGCAAGTCCCCATACAAATTCGAATATTAAAGATATTCACAAACTTTTAAGATAGACTGGATTGGTGGCCATGCATGGCGAACGTGCGTCGCACCACGTTGGTGTGCTGGGATAAAGATAACCTTTCGTCATTTCCACACGTTCAAAGTTTCTTCTTTTTTTTCATGCACCTTTTTACTCCGGCGTCAGCGACGGAGTTGAAAATTCGCTTAGGTTTTTGTTGTTTTTCAAATCATGCTTTTTTTTCGATAGCTAGAGCAAGCACGAACTTACAGGCTTCTATAAAACATTTGTAACACGTACTGTTGAATGTTTACATGCACAAATGCACACCAATGTTATTTTAAATAAGTGTCCCAAATCTAAATACATTTTTGCAATTGTAAATAATACTTGACACGCACATTGCACAAGTCCATTTAGACGATATTTGATCGCCTTATATATACGATTCCCTCGTCAGTACAGTACAGTGATTTAAAGCTGGTTTTCCACCAGCATTATTCTTCGCGCGAAACGACTTTATTCTTTTGTACTTTTTGCAATTTTTTCCAGATGATTGCAGTTGAGAGCTCTGAAACAAAAGTAGAATGTCGCTTTGCACGAAATATGTCGCTAGTGGAAAACCGGCCTTAGCCCGCTTTGCACCAGGCGGATTTATTCGCGTGACGCGAAGCTATGTCTGAGATCCGGTGATGTGATTGGTTTGCGAAAAAATTCGCCTCGGAAAAGTAGAATTGCTTCCTACTTTTTATCTGTCCGCGCGAATAAATTCGCCAAGTGGAAAACAGGCTTTACTCTTAATTTTGCTAAAATTAACCTATATAGCGCGAAAGAGGCCATGCTCAATTATATCAGAGATGTTACTCAATCCATATGGCTAACTGCTGAAATTCTATTTGCATAAATAAATGGACATCTTTTTTGTTTTGATAACAACAAAGACATAACATGAAGACGTCACTGCAAATATGCAAAGTATTTTAATCATACTCAGATACTGTAAGAGCCTCCAGAGACCTGGGGCCGGTTGTATCAAGCCCGTTTAGCTTAAACGGCGTCGTTGTCGACGGCCTCGTTTTTGGCGTTTTTCTAGCGTGTAAAAACCTTTGTTTTACTAGTGTCGACTACCTTTTATCTTCTGCTATTTCGGATCTAATCTCCGGTTGTACATGTTGACAACCGTAAATCCCTAGTGTGTGGAATTTAAGGAAATTACATTTACTTCTGATTTATCTTTTTGTAAATTGTATGGAATTAATCGTAATATATGTTGGCGGTCCCAATGACCTTTGTGAAATAAGATAGAGTTGTGGACGTTAGCAAACAATACATTAATCAAGTCATTGAAGTCAAGATTCAATATTGCCTTGAATTATATAGCAACAGACATAAAGTCAGCCAATATTTTTTTCCAAATTGCATGCGCGTACTTATGTTTGTCGCATTGCTTCTTAAAAAATATTGTACATCATTCGAAAATGCATAATTCTTCTATCCTCTTGGCTTCTAAAAAATATTATAATGCGTTCAAAATATCGTGCGCTTACCGCCCCTAAAGCGCTGTGTTTGTACAGGTTATTCTGAATAAATTGCAAAATGATCCATATTGTTTCAAAGCTCGTTCTGTAATTCGTATGTATCGCATGCATTGCGTGCTTGCCGGCGCAGGTTGTAAATGGGTTGAAATTAAAGTTTGCGTGCTTCCCGTAATCTGCGTGTCGAAATAGCTATTTCCTCGGGGGCAGGCAACCATTTAGCGTCCCACGAGAATATTAACCAATCAATGTATTTTGTTACATAATTGAAATAACAAACGGCCTAATATGTGGCGCCGGTCTGCTTAAGGCATCACTCGACCTAGACTCGACCGCGCACACAAGATTAAGACGGAAGGATACAAAGTTAAGACTGAAGGATATTTTATAGGATGGCGATACTCTGGTTTGTATGCATCCTAGCTGCGACAGAACGTAAGTTTATTAATTCATTTATTTTTGTATTTAGCGTGTTATATAATAAAAACGACAAAAAGTTTACGATGGAAATTTAGGATGAAAACGATATTAGTGGGTAATAGATATCTATTTCAATTAAAATGAATTCGTTTAATATTGCTTAAAAGTTGACGATGATGCAACTTTTCGTGCCTTTTTCTGTACGGAACTCACTGCAGGAGTATTTTTCAGCGTTTAAGGGATCTATTTACTGAAGATGTAACTTTACGCACTGCATGTATTGACATAGTTAGGACGCCTGTGAAAACAAAAAACGGCTAGATAATGTCAATGCGGCAAATGGAGGCAAAGCTTATGATGAAATTTAAGCGGTTAGAAGGCTGTTTGTCAACGATTTGTTTCAGCGAGCAAATTAGAACGAAAACAAACGGCATGTAATATAAAAACAAACCGGCCAGATAAGGCCACTGACACTGTTGCGCGGGAAAATCGAATTGTAAAATATTTTTTTCGCATTTAACTGAATTCAGACAGTTTAAAGTTTAGTTTTTTATTCAAAAAATCTATGGAGAGGGAAAGGAGAAAAATATATTCGTAGTTGAAACAAGTATTCTTTCCTTCTCGCGAAATTGGTTATTGGGAAGCGCGTGATTTAAGATCAAGTTCGTTCAAATTGAAAATGTATTTTATCTGTATAGAATTTTATAAAATATGTAATCGTATATATTTAGTTTTTACTGCCACTTTTTCTTGATGCATTTACATTACATACGATACAAAACAAAGACTGCGAAGTTAAAATCGGCAAATTACAAAGAGAAGAACTACTCAGACAGGGTCGATTGTTAGGAAGGCGTTTAAACGGTGGATAAGTTAATTGCAAAATCATCCGGCATAGTGTTTCAGAGCTCGTTCTCCGATCCGTCCGTATATATCACATGCATTGTGAGCTTGCCGGCTCTGGTTCGGTTGGAAGTTTGCGGGTGTAGATAAAAGGCGGGCACGGACTGGCGGAATAGTGGACACGCGGACGCGGACTGGCGGACATGGACTGGCGGACACGGACTGGTTAAACGGTTATAATATCATATTAAATTTCATTGCGTTATTAGTGATTATGATTTATTATCATTTATTAGTATTTTAAATCCACGATTTTTTAAATTTTCTATGTACTCTGGTGACAGGCAAGCTCTAATTCCTATGGTATTTGCACAAGAGAGGGTGCAAAATATGGCTGTCTTTTCTTTGAGCACCCGCTTTTTACGTGGTATAGTAAACAGTTCGCGGGAGTTTCTTTTAACTCCCCGTTTCCATCATTATAGGTTCTATTCGCATAAGACACAATCACTAAATCCCAAGGGGGTGCCCTAATGTTCCCTCCGGGTTTTAGCAGTTGCCCATATCCAAAGCATTTCTTCGAATTCACTGGAGTGGACAAAATTGCAAAAGATACAATACATATGTCTCAAAGAACGGATTGGAGAAACCAAGTGCCATTGTTGCGTTGTCGTTGTTGTTCTTGATTTGTGAGCGTGTCCACAACTACGGTTGTACTTTTCTTCCTCGTCCTCTCTTTCGTCGACATGTGGAAGCTTTATTTTCCTTTCGCCCTACACCTTTGCTGAAGTTAAAAGTGAACAGCGTTGTTAAGTTCATGTACTTTTTGCGGCGTCGTAACCATTCCATGTACTTAGGAAGTTTAATATAATATAATATATTCATAAATAACACTATTATTTTTATATAATAATATGATAACATAACCGTTTCCCGTCTGCCAGTCCGCGACTGCCCGTCCGCCAGGCCTCGTCCGCCCGTCCGAGTCCGCGGGTCCCCGCGTCCGCTAGTCCTCGCCGGCCTTTTATCTACACCTAAGTTTGTGTGTTTCCGGTAATATATGTGTTTTCAGGCAACAATTTAGCGTCCCACGAATATTAACCAATCGTGTAACATGTAACAAAATAAATATTTTCTTACAAGTCATTTGAAACAAGAAACGGCCTTAATATGTTGTGCAGGTGGCAGGTCTGCTGTAAGGCATCACTCGACCGCACACAACATTTAGACGGCAGGATACGAGGTTAAGACTGAAGGATATTTTATAGCATGGCGATACTCTGGTTTGTATGCATCCTAGCAGCGGCAGAATGTAAGTTTATTTCATTTTGTATTTTGGGAACGGCGTGAATTTGACGCGAAGCGATTGAACTTTGCATGTTATATAATAAAAACGACGATGAAAAGAAAATTTACGATGGAAATCGATATTAGTGGGTAATAGATATCTTAACTGAAATGAATTCATTTAATATTGCGTAAAAGTTGGCGATGATACAACTTTTCGTGCCTTTCGTTTTGTAAAGTCTATGATGATCATTAATCAAAAATTCACATATAAACACCTGCCCCACACATGTAGCTATACATGCAGGCGGACTTGCCTCAAATAAGCACAATCTGCAGGAGAAAAAGTGTCAGTAAAAACTAAATATATACGATTAAAATATTCTATGAATTCTAGACAGATGAATTACATTCTTAATTAACAATTTGAACGAACGTGATCTTAAATCACGCTCTTCCCAATATTCAATTTCGTGGTTAGGGTTACTGAATAATATAGAGCACGACTAAATAAAACGTCCCCTCTACTTATATACCCTGGCGACGCCGCAATTTTTTTCTCGAAGACTGCGTCGTTGACGCCAATGTGATTACAGCAATGCATGTAAGCTGGTTGATCTTCCTATCTCAGTGTAAGCATAGATAGCGCAATCAAGTAAACGTTTAACTGATTAACGCATTACCAGAAATTTGGGACAAGATGGCGTCTTGCATTCGGATAAAAACAAACATGGCGGCCAAATTTCATGCGAAACAATATGGCTTAATCACAAAACTTTAAATTACGCTTCCTATGTGTGTTTTTTTCTTGGTTCGGAGTTCGAATTCTGTAAATCGTTCAGAAAGGAAGAGTTATAACAAAAAATATTCACTCACTAGCAAATCCTCTAGGTTCCTGAGTGCGATTTATATACAAGTCCAATTTGAATGATTCGGCTATATAAACCATAGTAATATCGGTAAACATGCTCTACAATCTGGTCAAATACACCACTTTCCTTTTGGACGATGCAAAGTTCGGAGTTGGAAATGTCTTTGGTTGTGATATAGCTACCGATATAACTCATAAATATCTTCGTATTTTTTACCGCCACGGTTCCCACAGCGTTTGAAATTTCATGATTCTTCAGTGTGTTAAGCATTCGGCCATATACATTTGAAGCATAATTATAATTGCATAATTATACCATCGAGCCATTTTATGAAATTTTCACCAATTCCTTGGGCCAAGAAGCGGACGCTGCCCACGAACGCGGACGCAAAATGTCCCAAATTTCTAGTAATGGAATGGTTCAAAGAATTCTCTATTAAAGTATGAGCAGATTTGAAACCAAACTATGCGAAGCAACATCTTTGGCCTGGTGAGAAATAGAATTGATTATTGGGGATTAGGGTCACGGTTGTGGTTATGGTTGACAGGAATATATGAATATCTGTGAATATACCCCCTCACCTCCCCTCTCCGGCCTGTCAATGCTGGAGTGGCGCCGGCAATGAGTACTCATAAACGAAATTTTCCTTGAGGATAAGTCTAATATGCTTATACACGCTGATAGACACTCAAAATTGCATCGTAACGTTTATATTACAGCGTATTATACGAAACTCGAATATCGTGTTTTGGCGGAGCGAGCACGCGTATTTGTTTATTGCGGAAAGATAATTTGCTAATTCTTGAATCGTCTTCAAAGAACTTCCTTCTCTGTTTTGTCTAAATTATGAGTTTCGCAACACGAGTGTGTTACATATCTGAACTAGACCTTCAACTCATGGACCTTCAATGGGGCACATTCCGGAGATGTTTTAGAATTATCTTTAGTGTTCCGGGTACGAACTTTGAGGTTTAATGATTTAAACACATGTCTTAACATTTGCAGTCTGCACATGTTGCCCTATACTTTGAATGTCCAGAACTCTATACGCGGGTTCATTGCATGAATTTTTCAGCGTTCAAAATGAAGAAATAAGTTTGCGTCCCGTGTTGCAATAATTAGGCTTCCTGTGAAAACAATAAATAGATAATGTCAATGCGCATCAAATGAAGGCAAAACTGATATTGAAATTTAGGCGGTTGATCATCAAAGGCTATTTTTCGTTGAATTGTTTTGGCGAGTGAATTAGGAAGGAAATCATATTACTTTTTTATGATAAAAAAGTTACGCTTTCCATGCAACCGAAAAACAAGTCGCCCGACTCAGATATTAATAACTTTACTGTTCTGCGGGAAAATCGATTTTGTAAGATATTATTTTCGCAATCAACTAAAATTTAAATGGTTTTAAGTTTAGTGCATTACGGATTACTCAATTAATGAAATGCCTTAATAATCCCAAATATAGTCTCGAGTTATTAGCTAAACGATACTACTATTTAAAGGATAAATCTATGGAGAAGAAGGAAGACAGAAAATAAAGTATTCTTTCCCGTGATACATTTACATACGATTATATCGCACAAACATACGATACAAATGCAGAGGCTGCGAAGTTAAAGTCGGAAAATTACAAGCTTAACAGAACTTTTTCTATAATTCCATGATGGAATGGCCTATACATGATTTATCAGAAAAACTTAAAAAGGGGTGCCATTTGTAGCTCCAACATGAACAATAGTTATTGAAAATGCGTGTGCTGCCATGTCGAGTTTAAAATTTCACCGCTACAATGTCATGTTTCAAAATACAGGATCAGTTTAGCTCACATTAAATTTTGCTATAATCAACCAAAACAAGAATTGCAAAATGCTATTTTCTGATTTATCCCTAATTTTACATCATTTGTCGTCATGCAAATGTATAACTATAACTGCGATTTTATTTCCATGTTTGGGCGTGAAACAGTAACAAATCTTGCATGGCCGTTAAACTTGGCGTCAAACGGCATGTAAATCAAGGGCGCACCGGAAAATTTCCCGGTATCCCTGTACATCCAGCGACGGATCTAGGGTAAGTCCAGTCAGTTGCGTGACTTAGGTATTTTCGGCAGTAAAAATGACAATTAAATATTCAACTTTATCTAGCCTCCTCCGCAGGCATCTCTGTATTTATATTAGGCATTTATATTTGGCTTGGGTTAGCTGTGTCGGGGAAGGCGAGGATTTTTTCACTCCCCGACACAGCTAACCCAAGCCAAATATGAATGGCTAATATAAATACATAAAAGATGCCTGCGGAGGAGGCTAAACTTTATCTTGAAATATGAATAATTAACCTCCTTCAAAATTATAATAAGAGTCACAATGATAGTCCAGTTTAAAGGGTTCAGTTCCAGAAAAACAATATTCTTTTATCCAGAGAAGCGGCAAAACGCAATAAAACTCGCAGAATCGGGGGTTTGCTGGTCTGCTGTAAGGCATCACTCGACCGCACACAACTGACACAAGATTAAGACGGAAGGATACGAGGTTAAGACTGAAGGATATTTTATAGAATGGCGATACTCTGGTTTGTATGCATCCTAGCTGCGGCAGAATGTAAATTTATTTATTTTTGTATTTTAGGAACGGTGTGAATTTGACGCGAAGAGATTGAATTTAGCATTTATAAATTATAAAAAAAACGACAAAAAATTTGGATATTTCGATATCCAAAAATTTCGATATTAGTAGGTAAAAGATATCTACATGTTAATTAAAATGAATTCGTTTAAAATATTGCTTAAAAGGTGACGATGAAGCAACTTTTCGTGCCTTTCGTTTAGTAAAAGCTGATGATCATTAATCAAATATTCACATATAAACACCTTCCCACACACATGTATACATGCAAGCGGACTAATTGCCTCAAATAACCACAATCTGCAGGCGAAAAAGGGTCAGTAAAAACTAAATACATACGATTACATTTTTTATGAATTCTATACAGATAAATTACATTTTCAATTAACAATTTGAACGAACGTGATCTTAAATCACGAGCTTACGATCCGTAGTCAATTCCGTGAGAGGTGTAGAGGCTAATAATGCTTTTTAATCCTAATCAGCCCAATAGACTGCCTCACATAATTAGGTTTGAAATCTGCTCATACTCTAATGTAGAATTCTTTGAATCATTTGTTTTATTCAACTGTGTTCAACATTATTTATTCAGTGAACATCCGATCTATGAATATTTGTGAAAATGCCCCCCCCCCGACCATATGTTCCCCCCGACCATATGTTCCCCCCCGACCTATCAATAGCGAATTTCAGATGTGGGGAAACTTACGGCTCTGACTTCGTTTATGAAAAAGAGTCTATAATTTCCATCTCTGATGGGAAGCTGTGGAAATTAGAGCAGTACGTATTACTTCACGTCCGCGTCGTAGATTTGGTAAATCTTAAACTCGCTAATGCTGGAATGGCGGCGCCGCTATGAACGAAACTTTCAGCAAAGTTTAAGCAATATTAATATAACGTCAACAATTGTGCTGATTCACAATCAAAATTGCATCATATAACTATTCTATTACTGCGTATTATACGAAAGTCGAATATCGAGCACGCATTTGTTTATAGCGGAATTATAATTTGCTTATTCTTGAATTGTCTTATAGAATTTCCGTATAAACCTTCTCTGTTTTAAATTATGAGGTTCGCAACACGAGCTTGTTACATGTCTGAACTAGACCTTCAAAAATAACAAGGGGGCACATTCCGGAGATGTTAAAGAATTTATCTTCATTGTTCCGGGTACGACCTTTGAGGTTTAATGTTTTAATATACAACAAGACGCCTGGGCAGGCGTACACTCCGGCTACGGCACAGGTGGCGTACCATATACATGCGTCCGTCAAAATAACGAGACCGGGCAGGGGTTTGTGATGCCTGAGAGCAATATTGTTCTTTCTTGAGGGCCAATATTATTTTAATAGATAAGCTATAAAACGGAGACAACAATGATACGTGACATCTGTAGAGTTTTAATGGCTTAGAGTTCCAATGTAAAATTTCCACACATTGTTAAAGCTTGTTCAGTTGGTTTATCTTCCACAAAATATCAAGTTAATAAACAGGCACAGCCTGTATACAGTATATTAAAATCGAAGTTACTGTATATGATGCAAACCTGCGAAGCTACAATATTCACCAATGATCTAACGACTGATTGTGCTAAAATCCTACAAGTAAAACCCGACGCACTACGAGTGCTAATGCTAAGGAAAACAGTCGCAGTCTTTAGTGGAAAACCCAAAATTTAAACCCTTTATAATCCATGACCATTTTGGCGTGAGCCCGTGAACCGTTCGAGGAAAAAAGCGGTTAACTCCATGAACGTAGGTCGCATTTGTGACGCCCAAAACTTCCGGCCGCTGGTGTTTTAAGACTCCGGCGTACCTACGGTAGCCGGAGTAATTAATATTATTTATCCAAACACGCAGGAATGTTGCGAGAGTTAAGAAAAGCGCGCGAAACAAGAGCCGAAGGCAAGTAAATAACAACGATAAAATAACAACGACAAGGCCTGAATTTGAATTTAAATTCTTAACTTTAAATTTCCGTGTTTGGATGGCCTGATCCAAGCAAGGACTTCGACCAATCAGAACACGCGTTATATGCATGTTATTTTATAAACACATGTCTTTACATTTGCAGTCTGCACATGTTGCCATATATTTTGTGTCTTTACAGTCTGCACATGTTGCCATATATTTTGTGTGTCCAGAACTCTATACGCGCGTTCGTTGCATGAGTTTTTCAGCGTTCAGAATTATGAAGAAATAACTTTGTCCATATTGAAATAATTAGGGAACATGTGAAAACAATAAAATAATAAATAACGGCAATGCGCATGAAATCAAGGCAAAGCTGATGTTAAAATTTAAACGGTTAATTATAAAAGGCTATTTTTGGGTGATTTATTTTGGGGAGCGAATCAGTAGGATGTCATTCAACATTGGCGACCGTTCCGTTATGTGAAGCTTCATGTTACACCTCTTACCCAGCCTACCCACGGTACAAGAAGAAAGATAGAACCCCACATGTTTACCCTTATTAAAAGCCGTGTTAAAGAGCATATTTATTTCAATTTAGGCATCTTCTGTGCTCCAGCTGACAACATTTACAGCAATCAGGCGAACAACAAGTGGTTCAAGGATGGAATTGATCTAACCAAAAAGAATGTAAATCTAGAACCGAACACAAAGCCTGCAAAGAATGTAATCCTCTTCTTAGGTATAAAAAAGTGTCCATTCATTCACTGCATGTGATATAGCAAAGCCAATCTTCCAAAATGGGCTATTATACATGTTCATGGATTTATACTCCAAAAAATATACGTGGTACATCCAAAAACAGCTGTGCCTCCTTTTTGATCAAGTCATTAAAGCTGCTATGGTTTTCTAAAGTTATAACGTTCAGAAAACAGTAGAAATAGAGACCCTTCCAGCGAAGAAAACTAGCCCACCCAGCAATAGCTTTTATGCCCGCCTCCTTACAATTAATTGCATCTTGTGCATCCGGCAACATTACCTAAAGGCCCTGTTACACGGTGCAATTTTTCTTGCAATTTGCAATGCAATAGTTCTTTTGAGGTATGTAAATTTGGCTACTACCGCATTTTTGACTTTATTACACTCCATGGCGTTTCTTACACTTACATTTTGAGAACTCTTTACTAATTTACATCGCTTTAAAATAGAATAGCATTGCAAGTTGCAAGAAAAATTGCACCGTGTAAAACAGCCTTAAGAAATCGTATGGAACCATTTTTGAACAACGTTGCCTTGTGCACCAATGGCACTGACTAGATCGACTGTTGGATATAGACTTGTTTGTATATGTATTTCAAAAGAGTAAGTTTGAATAAATTAGAGTCGTAGAACACGTTCAGCCTTACCCTGGATCCGCCTGTATCTACGCCCTCCTTGGAGTTTGGCTTTTGATAAATGTGAATGATGAATTTCGGTATTTATTTTGTCGTGTTGATGTTTGCCACATTAAATTATTATCATCGTGCATCACAGCTTCTTCAGACCTCCTTAGAAGAGAAAGCTTATAAGTTTAAATGGTAGTAAATATTAATGAAACAAATTTCCTAAAGAATTATTTCACACAATCTTAAGGTGACGGCATGGGAATCAGTACAACAACAGCTGCAAGAATTTTTGATGGTCAAAGTCGAAGTGAAAACGGAGAAGAGAATGTTTTGAGTTGGGAAAAATGGCCGTATACGGCGTTATCAAAGACTTACAATACTGATGCCCAGATTCCCGATTCAGCCGGGACTGCTACGGCTTTTGCTTGTGGCGTAAAAACCGATGCAGGTAAGATTACCTTGTTTTATTTTGATTGATAATGGTTCAATGTGAAAAAATTGTCCTCATTTAAGGAATGTAAACTATGTATTTACAAAGTCAAAGACTGTCATGTTATGTATATGTCATCCATTTTACCAAATTAAATTGCCTTAAAATTTATGCTGCCATCTATATTACGCTTATTGAGCCTATATTACCTACGGAATCGCACTTTCAGGTATTTTAGGATTGAACGAGAAAGCAAAATTCGCAGACTGCAAAAGTGCTAAAGGGAACGAAGTCCTCTCCATATTAACCTATGCGGAAATGGCGGGAATGAGTACTGGTTTGATTACGGATACTCGTGTTACCCATGCAACACCGGGAGCATTCTACAGCCATACACCATCACGCCAATGGGAGAATGATCAAAAGGCCCAGGGAGACTGTGTAGATATATGTAAGTAAGGCGTGTGAACTGTTAACAGTTAAGGCCCTATTACACGGTATAGGTTTTAATGTGACTTGCAATACAACTTTACTTCTCAGAGATGTAAACTACGAAACGTTTGTGATTGTTGCACTCCAAATTTCTATGAACGTTTCTAACTTGAATCTCACACTAATTTGAATCGCTAAAAAGTAGATTTACATTGCAAGTTGACGATTTCTTTTCTACTCATTCCACTATTTGGGTCGAAAAAGATTACCTCCGAAAAACTACATCATTCTTTCACAACATACACTGACTATCACTACGGTGATGGTATCAAAGTCGCCGAACTTACATGATAAAAATATTATATTATTCTTTCAAAGCAAAACAACTGATAGACTATCCCTACGGTGATGGTATCGAAGTCGTCCTTGGTGGTGGTTGGAGAAGTTTTTACAAATGTGAAACAGTAGCACCTGATGGCAAGCTGCTAAGCGACTCAAATTGCCGCTTGGATGGAAAAGATCTAACTAAGGAATGGGTAAAAAAGTATGACAACGCTGCCTATGTCACTAACAAAACTCAATTGAAGAATGTGGATCCAGACAAAGTTGATCATTTACTCGGTCAGTGCTTAGATTAAGTATAAAGTTCAATTCGACCTTTAAAAAATGAAGAAATGTCAAGTTTCCACAGTCTTTAAATGCATTTAAAAAGCCAGACCCTCAAAAAAGACTTTTATACGCTTCTTCACCTCAAGGTATTGTAAGCAGCACACGCAATTTGTTCTTGCTTTGTGCTCAATAATGTCAACATGTTTCTTTCCGACAAGGTTTGTTTTCAAGCACTGGTTTGACCTACGATCTTCTTCGGGAAAAACAGAATAGAACGTTTGAACCAACAATGTTGGAGATGGTGGAGAAAGCTTTGCAGATTTTAAAGAAAAACCCGAAAGGATTCTTTCTTCTTGTCGAAGGTGATAAATACAATGTAAAAATTGATAGATTAATGTATTAGTTGTTACTAATATGTAGTAGTATGTTATGAAGGGTGCCTATCCAATTCCTGTCACAACAAAAGTGAAGCAGAAAACGTGCACATATGCTCATGAATCTTTTTTCCTCGAATTTTGTATATTGTATTCTTAGACCCGCCGAAAACTAGGTTTAATAACAAAATTCACACTCGAAAATAGCTTATGTGTGCGTTAAAACAAATGTATTTTCAGGTGGGGAAATCGACTGGGCACATCATGACGGATATGCTAAGATCTCACTCTCAGAAGCCGTTCTTTTTGCCGAAGCCGTCGAGAAAGCAAAAGAATTAACAAAAGCAGGTGAGTACAAGAGAAGAGCAAACGTAAATAAAGAAACGATTTTGGGATAGCTTGTCTTCATTCAGTTCTTGCACTCGCTCCTTACCACCATCAGGCTAACTATCCTGGTAATATGGTGAAAAACCATAGACTCGTCATATAATTAAAGAAGTTCCGTCGCTAGACCGCTTAATTAGGGGATGTATTATTCATATAATCATGTTTATATATCATAGGAACAATAGCGTAGAAGAGAAATCAGTCGGGCATAAGACGAATATATGGAAAAACACCCCCAATTAAGCTTCTATCTACGGCTCTGACTTAAGGAAATATGATACAAACATTATAGCAAATTATCAAACAAATTTTGTTCGCTTTAAAGTTGAAACAACACGCTCTCGTGCAAATCGGGGGAGTTTCGTTTGCTTTAATCGGGGGAATCAGAATGCCTAAATTTTTAATACTTTGTGTAAAATGGTAAATAATGTACCTTTTACCGGAAGTTATGCGCAATTGGGTTACTGAAAATGTAAACAAACTTCCTGATTGGTCTAAAACGAAATTTCTCCTTGTTCCCTCGTGCTATTCTTTCAATGTATTGTGCTACTCCATTTTGCAAAATGATTTCTCTAATGACTAAAACTTTTTTTTGCCCGGCCCTTAAAACCTCACGTTTCTTATATCCTAGATGAAACTTTATTGATTGTGACCGCTGACCACTCGCACTCATTCGTCGTCTATGGGTATGCAGACCGTGGTAACCCCATCCTGGGCTTTCAGTCATCAACGTTCCCAGATGGCAAACCTGGCCTAACCCTAGCCTATGCTAACGGCCCTGGGGGTCTAAAAAATCCGAATCAAGGTCGAGCAAATCTTACTGGGGTCGATTATAATGCAGATTCATTTCGCCAACAAGCGTTGATTTATACCAGCAGTGAGAGCCACGCAGGCGAAGATGTTGGTACGTATAGAAAAATGAACTTTTTAAACACTGGAAGGCTATAACTGGTGGCTATTACCTCGCCATCATTTTAAAGCCGAATAAGGAACTCTAGAATCTCAAGTTAGACGGTGGTTTATCAGTTAAATCAAAATAATGGTGCCTTAAGCACGAGATATTCTGGGTTGCCAGATTACCGAAAAAAGAAGCCAATCATTGTTTTACTCGTTTGTTACACTATGCGATTCGTCGATCCAGTTACACTATGAGATTCGTCGTACACGAATTTTGCTCAGGCGTATGTGTACCAGTGAACTCAAATAAACTTTAAATGCTCACTCTCTGACTTTTCCTCATTAACAAGTGAAGCCAAGTTGGCAGATCATGAAGCCTTTCTTGTACGTATGATCCAGGCTTCTTGCGTGGAAATTTCCAAAGAAAATCATAATTGCCGCCATTTTACCTACGAACTTTCCGCGCCAGAGGCCTGGATTATACCTACAAGAAAGGCTTCAGTGTCCGCGATCTTCGCTTCAAAATTCCGACAGAGTGAGCATTCAGTCTTATTTGAGTTCACTGATGTACACATGTAAACGTATGCAAACGTAACAGTTCAAGTTTTGCCCTGATCAAAATGAGAAAGATCGTAGCAAAGGTTTTTAACTTTTTTGCCTTCGTCACTCGAATGATAATGATAGTTGTATACAACTAATTGTAATGTCTAAATAGAGACGTCGTCGGAACAACTCCTGAAGCTTCGTACTTATTATGATATATTATTATTATCATATTAGGTGTCAATTGGGACTAAAGTCCTGTTCCTTTCTCCTGTCAGAGTATTGTCTGTCTTGTTATGTGCCCTTATATATGCAGTTGTTTGTTTTGTTTAAAATGTGACAAATTATTATAAATTAAATTAAAATTAAATACTTTATTACTATTTCTCTTCTATTTTAAGGCATCTATGCAACAGGACCGTTTGCCCATCTCTTCCATGGCGTGGTTGAACAGAACTACATATTTCATGTTATGGACCATGCCTTGTGTCTTACTCAAAGCAAGCAGAAGTTCTGCACCAAGCCCCCTGTCCGCGGTGGTCCCATGAAATCTGCCAGCGAAAGGTCTATATTCAACGCATATTTTGTGTTTACTACATTGCTGATTTCTCAAGCTATTACTCATGAACTTAATCCAAACATTTAGAGAATACACATAGTTCGTCCAGAAAGCAACAGGATTTTACGTTGTACTTAATGTCCCAATAATAGTTGATATAGGTCAAGGAAACGGATAACCTGCATGCTAAGCGATTAGAGAGGTCTCTAATTTTAATGTTAAATCTCTTTAAATAATGTCTCAAATAAGTAATGTGCCGCTCACATAGGAATAGTTTCAAATTTTTTGTTATAAAAATTCTAATTTACATCCAAAATAAATCCCTTTAAATCTTTTTAATAGACGTAAATCTTGATATACAGGGTGTCTCAACAGCCTCATACAGGCGTTTTAAATGACTATATATAAATATAGGCACACTACAGGCTTTTACATAAATCAGTGCAAAATTCCCTGTGCGCTCTCTCAGCTTAGCAACTGATCTATGCAAAAGCCTGGAGTGTGCTTATGTTTATAGCTATTTAAAGCGCTTGGGTATGAGGCTGTACTTGTCTCAAAAACAATTGCGACTTTAACCTGCCGTAATTAATTAAAGTTCGTGTTGCCTTTAATCGCGGGCACTGCATGAGTTTGATTTCATTATTGCTTTTACTATTGAAAATATTTCATCATTTCCTGCTGTTGGTATCATTGGAGAGTTAAGTAACGGCCCTTATATATCGCAAAGGGATGAAATAATCATATTTATTATACGGCTTTTCAAAATCATCTATTTTGGTTGACGAGCAGTCCGTAAATAATAAGCAGCAGTATATAATAAACAGATTACTAGGCCGGAGTTCTTATCAGAAGGAAAAATTGCTGCCGGAAATTGTTTAACAAAGATCTTCACTTCTGCGCATGTTTTATTCTAAATGAATTTTAGGAAGACAAGTTGTTTCGGAGTTTTTTTGATAAACTTCTGAAATGTTTTTGTAGGCAGCATTGCGATATTAATATAAAGACAAAATACATTAGATGTCCGTTATGATTGCTTCCATAGTAATTATAGGGTTATGATTTTGAAGTGGAAAATCTGTTTAGGCATGTTTTGGTAGTAAAAGACGAGAAATTAGATAATAGCCTCATTAACACTCGTTACTATGACAGTGTCTACAGGGAATCATACCCAAGGAGTTCTTATCAGAAGGAAAAATTGCTGCCGGAAATTGTAAGCAAAGATCTTCACTTCTGCATGTTGTATTCTAAATGAATTTTAGGAAGACAAATCGTTTCGGAATTTCTTTGATAAACTTCTGAAATGTTTTTGTAGGCAGCATTGCGATATTAATAAAGACAAAATACATTAGATGTCCGTTATGATTGCTCCATAATGATTATAGGGTTATGATTTTGAAGTGGAAAATCTGTTTAGGCATGTTTTGGTAGCTAAAGACTAGAAATTAGATAATAGCCTTATTAAAACTCATTACTATGACAGTATCTACAGGGAGTCGCACGAATTCGTAACCATAGACATAGCCAGAACGAGGAGTAAATTGCTGATCTAAACTGCATTCTTCAATCGTTGAAGTTGGTTTAACGATTGCAGAATGCAGGCGCATACACATATCAAGTTATAATGATGAATTAAAATTTTCATCGTTTTGTATTCGATTGGAAAAGTTCTTTTTCAATCACCATAATTATATGATCATGACGTAAGAAAGGCATCATATCATTAGAAAGCTAAATATCTATCAAGTTGAAAATCCGTTTGATAAGAAGCGTAGATATATTACAGAAATGTTTAGTATATAAATATATGGTCATAAAAACGACCGAAAATATGCGAGTTGTTCAAAATATGGCCTGAGATGGGCGTCTCACTTGAATGAGTCAACTTGAATATTATGCACTGAATACAATTTTGTAGTTGTAAACATTATTTTTGTATTAAAGTTAAAATCATTTATTTCGCTTCTTGAATAAAACAATAGACTTGCTTTCTATTTTGAACTTAACCACCGTTTAAGCTAAATGGGCTTGATAAAACTGGCCCCTGAATGTTGCGTCTATCCGCATAAATTTTATGTAGGTAGGTGTCTATATATATATTTCATGCATGTACTGTAGGTTATGTAGGTTATGTATGTTATGTAAGTTCAGCGTATAAAAATTATGACTATAAAAATATGAGGGTTTTTTTATCCTTTTTCGCCTTGTGTCCCCACGAGGTTTCCCAAAACGCTCTCCAAAGTGGAGTTTTTCGAAAACGCCGCTTTCGTATTTTCCTGAGGACGGGCGAAAACAGAGGTTTTCGATTTCGATGAGGATTATAATCGGATCCAATCTAAATCGAACCATTAACGGCGCGTGTTTTGTATCTCTTCAAGACGGTGAACTAAAATTGTCTCGTTGTTTTACTTTGGATAATTTCAAGTCTAATCAGGGCCGTAGCTAGAAGCTTAATTGGGGGGGTGCATATTCATATATTCGTCTTATGCCCGAATGATTTCTTTTGTATGCTATTGTTCCTATGGTATATAAACATGAATATATGAATATACACCCCCCCAATTAAGCGGTCTAGCTACGGCCCTGAGTCTAATAGCATGCATTCAGCTTCATGTTACTATGCCAAACCTGCACGGAGAGTATTTTATAAAGGGAATAAATATGATAAAGTTGGTTCCCGTCTCACCAGCTAGACCACGAAAATTTGGGTCATTTAATAATTTAATTGATATCTAGGCGCGCATAAATTATTGCCATTCGAGCCCTGCGATCGTTTGGGAGCGCTCGTATTACTTGGAAATGCGCATGCTCTACGCCTTACCCTATCAAATTCCCTTCGTTTTAGCGTTTACGCGTGGATGGACAAAAACGACTCGAATACGCTTCGTGTGGACGCGAATTTTTTTAAAAACGGTAAAAAAAATTTAAAAATTTCCGGATACGTGTGGACAGGGTCTTTGTCAATTTCAGACAGTTGTGATACCAAATTTGATGCGAAATTGTTGGAAGACACTACCACACTACCCTTTGGGTATCCAAGAACATCATGCTGCTCAAACCTTTCCAAGACACGCTGTGACATTTCCGCCATAAATCAACATTGAGTATAGATTATGAAATTGTGAAGTTGATTTCGACACATCGGAAGTATACGTATCAAAGTGGAAACAGCCTGAGTATAAGGCGCAAATCATCTTTAAGGTATCATTTTTAGAAGGAACACCAACGCGAAAAGTTCTGAAGTGCGTGAGATGATTGAGATGCGTGAGATGATTTGGTTGGTCTGCTTCCTAATTGCGATTAAATGTAAGTTAACAAATTTCAGTTAGGTTTCGGATCAGATTCTCTCGTACATGTATTTTCGTAAACACCCGTTATAGTAACATTTTTGGTGCTGGTGGTGCTGGTGGTGTATATATATGCATGTTGCATATATGTTGCAGGGATCGTGATTGCATACAATTACTCATTCCATTTCCGTTCAAATAGTTCTTTATTGACTCTCAAAGCACTGAATAAGCGTACAGTACTTGGTTAGTTTTTCTTAACTTGAAATGCAAGATTCGGTGGAATGGAAAGACGTAACGATGTCTATAATAAAGTACAATTGCTATAAGCAATCTGAAATAAGCTCGCGTTACCCTTTAACAGATGCGCCCTAAATAATTGAATAAATATTTCAGAAAAATATTTATTTTTAAAACTATCCCTACAATTTCTTTCCATTATACTCGTAGCTATATCGATGAAATAACAAATGCCTAAATAGACAAAACGCTTCTCGACGTTTCGACGTGAGAGCCCTCAGGTCGAAACATCGAGAAGTGTTTTGTCTATTTAGGCATTTGTTATACCATGCACAGTTGATGCTAAGTTGTTTGAAGACGCTGCTACGCTATTCCTTGGTTTTATTAGAACTTATCTATATCGATTAAATAGTATACATAACAAGTTTCTTTGCTACAGTAACTATGATTGAAGCTTTACTGCATGCCTTTTATGAGATATGATGAAGATATCTGACAGACTTTTCAGTTAAAATAACTAGATCAGTCAATGCATGTATATCCTCATTTTTATATAATTTATCGGATCATATCATCACTGCGAAATATTTGGACTGCATGGGGAGCTATGTATATGAGATGTTTTCGCAATTAACGTTCTTGAAATGCTATAATATTATAATATTAATTACTAAAATATGTCTCTATCGATAATTCTAGTATATTTGCAGAAGTGCCTGATGTTATTTTAAATAAAGCATGCACGATATCATATTAAAACACCGTTTACCTCGAAATAGCCACGTTTTCTAATTGCCTAAAACTATAATATGAAGTTTCTCTTATCGTTGCATCAAAAAAGTGATGAAAACGGATGCTACCGCAAAAAAAACACTTACTACATCAAAACAAGTGGGCAAGCAAAGCTAAGAAGAATAATTACTCTGATATCTAAAAAACTTTAATTTAGATGCAAATGAAGATCGCGACATGAGGTTGGAGTTCACTTCTTATTTCCGTCTTCCGATTGTGTCTCAACTTCCTACTAACGATTTAATTCCTGATCATTTTTTAAAATTAAACCAGTTTACCAAAATCAATGCTTTAAACATGATGCCCATGCTAAGTACCGCGCACAGAGCTATACGACATTTTCTAAAACTTCACTAATTATTGCATGACCAGAAATTATAACCTAGCGCTAAAAAAAATTAATCAAGCTTAGTTTAAGTAGCCCGCACTAAACCGCTGGTTTCACAAAGTGAAAGTAAAGTCGAAGTTGCCCTTGACTAAACTATATACGCTCGAGTTTCGTTTTCATTAATTTTATGATCAGCTGATCTGGAAACAAATACCAAAGTCTCAGCATGCGAGTAAAACATACATGTATTATTTATTCAAAACAGACACTGGCCTGGATTATTCTAGACCTATCTGCATATTCCTTGGTTCCAAAATTGCAATTATGATAGTTATATGAGTTAAAATGAAAAAAGAAAAATTTGTGCAGTTTTTTTTCTGCTCGTCCTCTCTGTTTGTTATGATACATTATAATTTTATTATAACTAAACATATTAGTGCCGATGTATGTCAACAATCTTTCTTGTATGCAATAATGCAAGTTAACTGTCTCGAATAAGCTCATAGTTGTTACAGTTCGCTTGCACCAATACCTTTTAAAATATCCATTATCTTATAAGTATTAGACCTCTCCCCCCTGTGTTATGTGTTAAAGTCTTCTGCTCGGTCAACACCCAACGTTATTCCGCGGATATAAATAGAGGTCGATTTCAATTACAGTTATTTCCTGTACTCCCGCAAACAAAATCTACAGCGATCAGGTGAACAATCAGTGGTTCAAGGATGGAAATGATTTAACCAGGAAGAATTTGAATCTAAAACCGAATACAAAGCCTGCTAAGAATGTAATACTCTTCTTAGGTATGAGAATTTAAATTATTTTGTGCCTCGGATCAAAATGCCGTGCATGATGCGACTATATATAGCAATGCTTTAACCGATGACATTGTTCATAATGCTTTGATGTTAACAGTTTTGGCCAGAAATACAAGTAGTTAAGTTATTGAGACGCAAATATCCATAGAAGCAAGCATGTATGTGTATTATGTACATATGCATAAACGACTATTATTTGTGCCTTGGCCATACATTAACCACGCCCTCGGCCATTTCAACTTTTGCTACATGTTTCAATTATGTCGGGTGTGGATATTCATATTTATTCGGTTTAAACTAACATAAGGTGACGGTATGGGAATCAGTACAACAACAGCGGCGAGAATTTTTGAAGGTCAAAGTCGAGGTGAACAGGGGGAACAGAATGTTATGGATTGGGAAAAATGGCCGTATACGGCGATATCTAAGACCTACAATGTAGATGCCCAGATTCCTGATTCAGCTGGTACTGCCACAGCTTTTGGTTGCGGTGTGAAAACTGATGAAGGTTAGCTTGCTTTAGGTCTGTCTGTTCACACGATCCAATTTTGTTAGACTCAATTCAATTCTGATGTATAGTTTATTGTCTATTGTCTTGGAATGTACATCAGCAGCAAATCCACTGAAGCCAATCCACTGTAGCTTCATCAATAGCCGACTTATTCCATACATCAGAAGTGAATTGGATCCAACAAAATTTGATCGTGTGAGCAGACCTTTTAACTGCTTTGCCGCCGATGTTCACGGTTCACATGGGTATTTAAAATTCGATAATCTCTAGTCACTTCCCACTTATTGTTATTAGGAGGTGATTGAGACTTTTTAGGGGGCTATCAAATTAATCAGGTATACACTGGCAAATCTGACATCTGTTTTATATCCGTAAATAGCAGGCAATTTTGTATAAAACAAGGAAAACACGAAAAACATAATAATTTAGGCTAATGGAAAAAAAATAAAATATTTTTTTTACCTAAAATTTTATAATAGTTTTTCAAAATTATTTTATAGGAACTGTATATGGCAATGAATTGCTTTAAATTGAAAATGCTTAAAAATACATAATGTATCGTGAGTCAAAATGGCATCGCTATTCCTGAATTCGATATTTTGTATTTTTTTGAATATATTTTCAGGCCTTCTAGGTCTAAACGAAAAAGCGATATTTGGAGACTGCAATAGTGCTAAGGGAAACGAAGTCCTTTCGATTTTAACTTATGCGGAAATGGCGGGAATGAGTACCGGATTGATCACGGATACTCGTATTACCCATGCAACACCGGGAGCGTTCTACAGTCATACGCCATCGCGCAGATGGGAAAATGATCAAGCAGCACAAGGGGACTGTGCCGACATATGTAAGTATGAAGCATGTACCGGTTCTACTTTCCTATATCTTCTCTATTATTTTTGTTATCTTCAGCACATATACGCGCTGTTGTCTGATATTGATAAAGCACTGCATTGGCTCTAGTTGCTTGCAGCCCATATAGATTGCCGTTTTTTTAACAGACTATATAAAACATTCACCAAGAATAGAAATAATAATAGAATAATAGAAATGACTAGACGAAGTTAGGTGATGAAATAAGTCATGTTACCATTATTTTTTCAAAGCAAAACAATTGATAGACTATCCCTACGGTGATGGTATCGAAGTCGTCCTTGGCGGTGGTTGGAGAAGTTTTTACAAATGTGAAACAGTAGCGCCCGATGGCCAGCTGCTAAACGACTCAAATTGCCGCTTGGATGGAAAAGATCTAACGAAGGAATGGGTGGAAAAGTATAACAATTCTGCCTATGTTACTAACAGAACCCAACTGAAGAATGTTGATACGGAAAAAGTTGATCATTTACTTGGTGAGCGTTTGGTTCGGTTCCTCGCCTCTGAAACCTAGTAGGAAACTTCAAGTCCTATTGTTTTACGAAATCAGCTTCTTTAGCTTATTAATTCCCCATTAGAACCTAATTTTAGAACCAATAAACCTTCCTGATACGAGTTTGCACCTTGAATTCTTTTAGTTAATCGAGTAGTTTTTTTTTAAAGACTGTGCAGGTTCACAGGCTAAACTTTCATGGTGGCACATATAACCGCAAGAATTCTGAATTAATTCTATTTACCGAATGCTTTGCTACCTTTATTCGTGCTTCATTTTACACATTTTTACTCCTTTTTACTCATTACTGTTCACATGTCTCTTTATGGCCAGGATTGTTTTCATCCAGCGGTATGACATATAATATTCTTCGGGAGAAAATGAACAGAACTTTTGAACCAACCATGGTGGAAATGGTTGAAAAAGCTTTACAAATTTTAAAGAAGAACCCAAAAGGATTCTTTCTTCTTGTCGAAGGTAACAAATACATTGTTATACAAAAATATGTATTAGTTATAGTCATTTAAACGAGGTTAGAGCATTCAGAGTTTTTTCTTCAAGCCAACTTTCTGCCAATGTTATTATTGCATGTAAATTGCTAATTACGAAGACAAAACAGATTTTTATGTGTATCGAAACTATTGATTTTATTTATATAGCAATGGCTTGTAAAAATGCATGAAAATTCGGCCTTATAATTTAGACCTGATTCCAACAAATTTTAAACGGTAAACTGATTTGTAAAGCTGAGTTACTAACTTCTTATTAACCTCGCTTGCTCGGTCTTTACCGAGAAATATCGGACTGAGGTCTTTCTCTACGGACCGAGCCCGTAAAAGTTTATTATATGACATAAGGCATGTATTTGCACTTGAAACACACAAAAAAAAGAATTTGTATTAGTAGCCTATTACGCATTTGATAAAAACAAAAACAAAATATTGGATTATTTAGTTTACCTAAACTGTCTGGAGACGTCTTATTTATTTCAAAAGCAATTAAATTTTCTCTTGAGCATTTATTTTTGCCTTTTTCATTCAGAATTTCTCTGTTTTTCATCTCGTAAAGGATCGGCGGTAACACTGCTCCCTTAGGAGAAAGTGCCAGTCCGTTACGGGAAAGTAATGGACCTCTGAAAATTCTTCTCGGGTAGTGTCGCAACTCCTCGTAAGAATGATTTTCATTGGCTGAACTTCACAATACATTTCTGTTTCAACCAATAGCATAGCTTCGTTCTTTAGAAAGCATGGAAAAGCATTCTCCAATTGGACGAAAGCTTTCGATAGCTGCGACATGTCCCTTCTTCTCACCCAATCACTGAGCTCCATTTCACCGGAAGTGACGCTTACCATATAATATAATAAAAACTAATATATTCTCAGGCGGGGAAATCGACTGGGCACACCATGCTGGATTGGCTAAAATTTCCCTCTCACAAACCGTTGTTTTTGCAAATGCTGTGAAGAAGGCGAAAGAATTAACAGAAGTCGGTTAGTATGAGAATGAACATCTAATGCAAACTAGTCACCCGATATGCATCACCTACGTTTTCTGTCGATGGAAAATCAAGCGGAATTTATACCCTTCAGATATAACATTAATTTTGTAAAATATGGATGCACGCGTAATCTTATTACTAGATAGAGAGGAATTGAGGCTAGACATTCACAATTTTCCGTTCCTTACATATTAGATAAAACCTTGATGATCGTGACCGCTGACCACTCACATTCATTCGTCATGTACGGCAAGGCAATCCGTGGTAACCCAATCCTTGGTTTTCAAACTAGAAATTTCCCGGATGGCAAACCGGGCCTGACCCTGGCCTACTCTGACGGCCCTGGCGGGTTGAAATTCGCAAATCAGTCCCGAGAAAATCTTACTGGGGCCGATTATAACGCAACCGAATTTCTCCAACAAGCACTGATTTATGGAAGTAAAGAGAGCCATGCAGGGGAAGATGTTGGTAGGTATAGAGCACATGCAGCTAAAGTCACTTCATGGCTATAAAATTATATAAGTGGGGAGAGCGCAGGGAAAGTAAACAAAATAGTGAATATTGTTAAACCACGCCATCTCAAAAACACAATACACGGGCAATTTTTCTATTCCCCTACTTTAAAAAACAACGTTTTCCCTTGCTGCGTAGACAGAGTGGCGTAGCCAGCCTGACGATTTTGTTCCGCTATGTAAATTTGGAGTTATTATAATTATTTATATCTTTAGAAATTCATTGTTTTCGCAGTCAATGAACACCAAAATATTAGCATAATAGGACAAATTGTCAGGCTGGCTACGCTACTGCGTAGACATCGTCTCAGGATTGGTTTTAGTAATCGTAAAATGTCGAAGTGATCGTATGATCGTTTCAGACGCCGTGCTTAGAAGGTATATACTTATGGAATAAAGCATGAATTTACGCGTGAAATAAACAAGAATGACGTATACATGAGTTGATTTCGTATTAATTGCGTGCATGCTAGGCATTTAAAAAAAAAAAATTTTCGCATCATCTTTTTAAACTAAAAGCTAATATTATACTATTCATTCTTTTTGCATTCTTTCGCGATACTTGAAATTTTTTTGCCGGGCATGGGAAGAAATGAGCCATGCAACAAGTTAATGGGAACCATTAACCAAGGAAATAAATAGAGAGCAACTTGGACAGTGATTTTAATAATTGTATGTCTTTATATATATTTTTTACATAAAAACGCCAAACGTTCAGGCAAAAACTGCGCTGTTTTTATTGCTATTTTCTTTACATTTTAAGGCATCTATGCAACTGGACCGTTCGCCCATCTCTTCCATGGCGTGGTTGAACAGAACTACATATTCCATGTTATGGACCATGCCTTGTGTCTTACTCAAAGCAAACAGAAATTCTGCACCAAGCCCCCTGACCGCGGTGGCCCACCTTCCGACTCTGCAGACGAGAGGCTTCTGTTCAGTGCATATTTTTTATTAATGGCTTTGCTAATTTCTCATGCTATCGTCTATTAATTTAATCTGAACATTTGAAGAACAATTTTTTCAAGAATATATAGTAGTATTAATGTTGTATGCAATCAATAATTCACGGAGGACAGGGGACTGAACACCCCACTATAATTATTATATTTACTATAAACAACCATTAGATGTGAATTATAATCATTGGTAATAAGAAGTATTGATCGCTCTTATTTGTTAAAGTATGCAAACATTTGAATAATACGTGAATTTAAATAAAGTCCTGTGCTAGCTTGTGCGAATTAAAAAACTTGGGCAAAACGAATATTTGGGACATGAAAATTCTACAACTGAATACTAAATATCATAATCTTACTTTTGTGTTGATTTTGTAAATTTTCATCGCGTTTTAGGCGAGTTATCGCAATATTTCAACAAATAAATGTCTCACTCAATCTCAAAGATGCATTGTGGAAAGTATGATGCAATGCCTTATCTTTGTAGCGTTGTATCTTCGTTTCTTTTCAGCCAAAAGCGACTGTTCGCCCACCATTTTGTTTATAAAATTCTGCTCTATTTTTGTACTAAATATCATACGCCAGAAGTACATATTTTTCCTTAAATGTGGGAATTTGCGCAAACACTCGGTCGGGCGGAAATCTCCTTCGGGCGTCTTTCGGGCGTCTTTCGGGCTGTATGTTTTGATATGTGTATCCCAGTGAACTCTAATAAGACTGGAACGATAACTCAACAATAAAGACTAGTCATTGGATGAAGCCCACTTGAAGCCGATTTGAATATAATTTGCTGATTAAGGCGGGAGCCGCGCGAGCAAATCAAGCCTTCAAAAGAACTGGGGAGAGTGAGAATTCCGTAAAAATCGTATTTTTTGGCAGAAAAGTGCAATTTTTATTTGACCACTTCAACTTTAAACAACGAATTTACCCTTTTTCGATAGACCGAAGTAATCCGCGTCATCTTACTGTAAAAACCGGCGAGGTACCAGCTTTGTATTGAAATATTTAAAGAATTTGAACGGGCCGAAAAAAAACTTCGCCTTCAACTCGCAAAAAAAATAGGTTTGCACCTTTTCACGTTCATAAAACTTGTTTTTTAGTAAAATCTAAGTGTCAATGCTTGTTTTAAGCTCTTCTTCATGATCAGATGAGATGGATTTGTGTATAAAAATCGGCGTTGTTTTGGTGGTGTTATTTTAACTCTTGGCCTTCATGGCGGCCATCAGTGCTGGCTTCAAAGATGGCGGCCAAGTTATCGTTCCAGTCTTTTTAGAGTTCACTGGTGTATCCTAGGAAACCAGATGCCCCGGAAATCGATTTTACCGGTAAAAATCATTCAGACGACGTATGTTAGTTGATTTTCAGCCAAACGTGTGACTGTTCTTCGCAATTTTTAACGATGCGGTCGCATGTAATTTTGGGATTATGTTCAATCCGGACGGCGATAGTTATGAATTGCAAAAACAAATACATCAGATGAAAGATCATACTTTAAGCTTTCAAATGAAACCTTCTGAGTATTCATAGGGTAAATACTTGCTAAGATAACCTAGTGTAAACAGAACGTCCGGAAAATGGTAGAACCTCGAGTACAGAAAAGAGTTAAACTATTTTCATCGAAATATTTCAGCTTAGTTATTCAATAAATAGATATAATTCTGTTTTACATTTTGAACTTATCCACGATACTTCAACAATTATAGATTTTATGTATTACACGGCGATTTGTTCATTCTTTTGTAATTTTTGTAAGTTCCAACACAGAGGACATCTGCTTTAATACCTCAAAAAATTACTTGACCAGCATCCCCGCCCTACTTATTCTTTTTACTATATATTTTTTGTAACTGAGCCTTTTCAAATTTTTGTATGAACAATGCTTTGTACATGCTGGCTTATAATTATAATAATTCGTAATTGCAGCTTCGCGTTCATGCACGCTTTATCTACAATCTATACTAAAGTAAGTCAAGTTAAGCTTTTGCGACATGATAATAAATTATTATATTACATGTGTTAAAATTATATACAGAATATGTATTGGAAGTCTTATTTTGTACAAGAATTTGCTTCCTGTCTTACTTATGTTGAAATTTCAGATAAGGACCACCTCATGATTACTTCATGTAACTGTTTTATATAGTTGTCGTGGACGTCGATGATCGCATTTCTGTTGATGGCTGTTGTCTTCTTCCGTCTTGTCGACGGAAAAGTTGTCTGAAAGCTTCTCTGTATGTTTCGTCGAGACACACGTAGATTATTGGATTGCACAAACTGTTAAATAATGGAAGTGTGCTGGCTATAAAAACGAATATGATTAATCTGGACCAGTAACTTAATGAAGTGCTATCCCATTCAACAATATTTGGATAGTAATAAAACATCAATGTCCAAGTAAACCAAGGACCCCAGCAAAATATAAAAGATCCAACGACAACCAGCAGCATTTTGATCACTTTCATATCTCGACGTAATGCATTTCTTTGACGATGATTGATGACTGTTTGACCCAGTTCCCCCCTCTCTAGCCTTTTGTTTCGTTTATGAGCGACGAGAAAAATGAAAGCGTACATAATCAGGATGACTACAGCAGGTAGAAAAAAAGCAATTATTGTTAGCATAAGATAATATGTTGCGGATTTTTCGAAGTCAGTGTGAAGATTGCAAGAGCCAGACCCGGTGTCCATGATTCCATAACTTCTTGACTGAGGTGTGGCAGAGTAGGAGGCGAAAGCAGCCGAGATAAGAACAATGACGGAAATGATCCTCGTTGATCTGGAAGTGGTCATTCGTGATTTGTACAAAAGTGGTCCGCTGATTTTGAGATACCGATCAAAACTGATAAATGTCAGCGAATAAATAGATGTTGTTAGCGCAAAGGTGTCTATCCACAACATGAAACGACAAAGATGAACCGACATACTACTTTCACTCCTCTCAAATTCAACGCCTAATTGATAAGCGAGGAATGGAGCCACAAACAACCCAACGAGTAGATCAGCGACAGCCAGTAAAACAATAAAGTACTTATTCGGTTGATGAAGACATTTTTCTTTCCATGTCACAAATATCACCAAAGAATTTCCAAGAATTGTGAAGACAGCGATCAAAATTGTTAAGAGTTGTTGTACGAAATCTAACCGTTTCCAAAATTCATCCCTTTCAATCATCCAGTCATCAGCTGTTGACATATTTGCTAGATTTGTAGGATTACTTACAGCAGTTGTGTTGTTTGTCAACTCCATTACGGATTGCAGATCTTAACCCTGGGAAATGAGTAGTATATATTCATGTATGCCGAAACGCATGCGGAAAATTCACTGTTGAAGGGAAAATTATAATATTCAATACGCAAAAAATAAGAATGAAAAGATGGATAAAAATCAAGATATGGATCTTATATTTTCAATTACGAACTCTGCATTCGTTCTCTCAAATTTTAGTGCTCATATTGATTTAAAACAAGCATTTTCGTGATCTGACTATGTGGAAATCTTATTCATTCATCAATAGATTAAATTTAAAAACTATATATTTTTATAACTATAATGATGTTTGCAGGTAAACCGAACTACAAATTCAATGCTGACATGTCACATTAGACATAAACAATGATTTATGATCAGAAATAAGAGAGTAATGAGTCCCAGACCCAAAAAACTTTCATCACGTACCCTTTTAAATATAGTCGAAACTTTTACGCCGGATGTAACGTACCCGATGAACACCGTAGTATAATTAAAGTGTTTTTTTTCTACCTTAATATTCATTTTTAGTAAACTTGAAAGACTTTACATCATTTTTAAACTTAACTAAACAACACATGCTTAACTTTAAATACAGAAAAACCCCAAGGGTTGCCCGTTTAGTATTTTCAGGTGTGGTTTCATCTATAATTACACTAATTTCCTCTTCACTAAATTCGGCAATTTTTTTGTTTGTTTCCGCCATTTTGCATTTTTGCTAGTGCAATAAATCCTATCACGGCACTGCCGTGAGGTTGTTGCTATATAACATTCACTCACGTGGTACAAATCGACCAATCAGAGTGTAAGTTTACAAAACATGAATATTAATATAAAATATAATATGAAATATTATACCTCAAATTCAAATTGTCCAATGAGAAAGCTAGATTTCTGCCACGTACATCATGAATTTGTTCTCCGTATCGCGCTAACGTCATCCGTATTCGCTGCAGCGGCTGATTTTTTCATATATTTACTGGTAAATATTAATTTGCGGAAAAACGCGTGGTATAAAGAAAATGGCGGGAATAGTGTTGTTGTTTGTTTGAAATCAAGAAATTAACGATTATGACGAAAAAATTATCCGTATTCTCGACAAAAGACATACAAAAAACCCGAAAATGTTTACTAAAGTTAAAATACGTTATATACACAACTTGTTATACCTGGCGTATCGTAATTTTCTATTTTCTGACTTCTTTTTTCGACTAACTTTTACACAACCTTCACTACCCGGTTCTCTTTCTTACAAATGTAGAAGTTCATTTGAACTGTTCTCAAGATGTTTCGGATCGTATAAGGCCATTGGATATCGTTGTTTTGCGCATGTGCGTGCATGACCAATTATCAATCAGATAAGATAAGGTTTTGATATATAGGCTTTTGCAGAAACAGTTGGCAAAGTATCGTGTAGCAAAATAAGAAGTTGAATTAATGCTTGTTAGTGTACCTTCAGGCTATTTTGGTAAAAGCTAAAACGTTCACCCCGAAATTAGTGAAATACGAATTAAAGTTTGTTTGCAAATTGTATTTCTCCGATTTAATTATGCAACCATGCAAACTCACCAACCCTAATAGTGACAAACAAAACAATCAAACTTTTCATTCGTTCTACTAAAATTCACTTTCCCTGGTTTTTAGAAAAACAAACGCAAACTTTCGCTTAAGTATATTGGACATAGGATTCCGCAGTCCGTAGATATCGATTTTAGCTGTATCCTGCGCTACTGTGTAACACCGCAGAAATTGTGTCTATAAAGTTTCAACCTGAAAATCTAATCCCTCGATCCCAATTGAGCATTCCTGTATCGCTCTCAAAGAAAAAAACTATATTAAATTAGTCAAAAAGTTTTTCTGAATACGCATTCTGCAGTCTTTTGACAGGTCATCTAACAGCTGTGAAATGCCCTTTTGAGGCTTAAAGACCAAAGTAAACACAAGGTTAATTCAGACAATGCGTTTTTAACGTGTGCAAGCTTCAAATCCTTAATGCAACCGGATATATTTTTTCATTGAGCATCCATGAATATTTTTGCCTACCAAATTTGAAATCTGCTTATTACGAATTGCAGTTCTTAGCTAATGATTTCCGCGGGATCATGCTACTAGGGTTCTACGCGCTGCTGATTTGTAACGGCGCATGGGCTACTTATAGTGTCTACAACTCGGAGTAAAACGTAGATAAACTGGTTAACCTTTACGTGCATGGTTAGATTTTATATATTTTAAATCAAATTCACCTTAGATTACTCTCTGTCTTCTGACTTCAGTTCGACCAAGTGCCCTCAGTATTGCTTTTCACAAATTTAGGAGCTCAAGTGACAGTTCTCAAGATCACAGCGTCCTTAAATATTGCTGGTATTGCGTGACCAGTTCTATGGCAGCTGATGTCAGCTGTTGATAAGGCTCTGTGCATAGTGTTGGCAAGTTATCGTTTACTATTCTCACTATAAGGATATGTTAAATGTTCGTTGACATACTCAAAATAGTTTAAATTCGTTTAGATTTTAAATATCTATCTTTTTCATAAGCTATAGATTTAAAAAAGCACAGGACTCTTAATCAAAACGAAAATTTAATTGTATAATTAAAGTAATATATTTATCACATTGAACATGACTCGGGTATTTTTAGAAGATTAGGATCACATCTACATAATTTTATGTCATTCATCTAGATTGCACTTTATCGCCAGCAGTGCTAAAGGTTAATCGTTTTCAAAATTTTCTTGCCAGGCATTCCTTTTCTCGCCCTGCGTGACCAATTATATCCCTGCATGAATATCAACCAGCTGCGATCTGATGTTTGTAAAATTTTAGTCAAAAGTGTTGGCAATTCAACGTTCACTACTTTAATTACTTTTAATTTGAAAATTCTGACCTCCCATTGGTTGAACGATTCCTATATATCACGTGATAATCTCCGCGATTACTACGTGATAATCACATATAAGCGGATTTTTGAAAATGGTGGCAGTTTTTTTTGTCAAAGTGGCAGACAAAGAAATCGATAATTTTTAAAATGCATGCAGTACCTATAAAACAACAAAAGAGGGGGAAAAAATCTTTAAAAGTAGTAATCAACGACGTGTGGGGCAATGAAACACTATCTTCAAGATGCAACGAAAGTTGTATGCGATGTCTAATTACATCATTAGACAAGACAAACGAATCATAGATGTCCATCTCCGTTGTTTATCACGAGTCCAAAGTTAGCCATCTTGCTGGCAAGTAATTGTTTATTGCGTGATATTGCGTGTATTTGTTATTTCTCATTACATCATTGCTTTTATGCTCTCTGCCGTGTGACCTATTTCACTACGAATTTGGAATTTGCGGAGATAAAAATTCATCTAAAATAAATTCATTAATTTATACCAATCTTTAAGAGCCAACAAAATACGTACTATTAACATTAAAACGGCAGAAATAGTAAAAAATTCACTGGCAGCCATATTTGCAGCAAGTGCCGTTGCGTGTTATCGGTAATTTACCCATAGTACAAAGCTGAATGGCAAAATTTCTGCCAATTGTCTCAATACATTGACCTTTAAGGAAAGCTAAGTATGAGTATAAACGGTATCTATCGATTCAATGCATTTAATTATATTTTTAAACTTCTGTCGATCTGCGCTAATTTGCATCACAAAACAAAGCGATTCAGTATTTTTAACAGTTTTTTTGTGTCATGCAAATTAGTGCACTAGCGCTGGACCCATGCATTCCTGCATCATAATATTATACATGATTTGTCGACGACAGAACTTTGATAAGGTGTTCGGTGCTTTTTTAAAGCTAGGCATTTGAAATAGATTTAGATTATTTGATTATGTCAGTTGAGCTTGACTCTGGAAGTCAGGATCACATCCACATAATTTTAATCTATGTCATTCATCTTGATCGCAACTTATCGCCAGCGCTAGCTGTGCCAAACTTGTGTGTTCAAACGTTTTGAAAACTTTCCTGCCAGGTCATTGTTCCTTTTCTCGCAATGCGTGACTAATTATTTCCCTGTATCACCCAGCTGCGAGCTGATTTTGCTATCGTTTTGTCAATAGTGTTAGCAATTTAACGTTAACTACTTCATTTTTTTACTAAAACGTGTTAAATGTTCGCTGACAGTTTTTTACTGTATATACGTATAATTACAAAAGTTATCATTGAAAATTCTGACCTCTGATTGGTCGAACGAATTCGGATTGCTACTTGTTTTTTGTCAAAGTGACAGAAGAAGAATTCGATCAATTTTAAAGAAAATACTGTAGCTAAAAGTTAAAAAACCACGCTGTATCTGTTAAAAAAACTACATCGTTTTATTTAAATCGCAGTGATATTTGTTTACATTTGTAAAAGATATACTGATTTTCTACAACATACTACATTTTAAACTAAAAAATTTCTACACTTAGTCTCGGGTGTTTTATTTCGTGATGTTCACAAATATTTGTTGAATATTGAATATTTGTTAAATATTATTTTTATTAAACCTTCATCATCCCACATTAGTGCCACGTGAAGGTCAATTTTATTACAATTTCTTGCAATGCACGGTTATTGCGCTAGCCAGGATGTTATGTAAATATAGGCGATGGTTTAAGTAATTTTAAATTTACACGCATGTACAGTACTGTCCGGAAATAACCTAACAAAAACCGCTTTTAACCTAGGTTGAACCGAGGTTGAACCTCTGTGGAAACTTGGTCTCACTGACGCCGACTGACATTTTTTAAGATGTTTTCGATTTCATTCTTGTGTTGTCGTTCTCAGCAGTTCAACGTCGACCGCAACCGCAGTGTTAGTTTGTTTTTTATATACAGTGTTGTAATTTTTATAAGAGTAATAATCGACGACGTTGGGTTCAATGAATCCAGCTTCGATCAGCAACGAAAATTGTATGCGATTTTCATTACATCATAGGCAGCTCGGTCAATGCGGGTACAGTATACTATCCCTTATGTATATAATTATCCTAAGGCTGGCATGCAATGCAACTCTCTGACAAAAAATACAATGCATATACATTAATACCATCGCTTGAAACACAAAAATTACGCCAGTTTCTTAAAAAAACTAGATACAAAACACCTTGGATATATTTACTCAATTTTTGTGTCAATTTTAGACTTGAAAATAACTTAAAAATGCTTAAATTTTGCAAATAAAAAATGTATTTTTATCGAAATCTTGTTAAACAGATGCGGGATGCAATTTACTCGACAAGCGTCATAATCGGAAAAGGCCAACTCAACAAAAAAAATGTCGTCGTAATTTTCCGAACTTTCAACAGCCGATGATTTTCCGATGATGACGTTTGTCGAGTAAATTGCATCTCGCCTCTGTGTAACAAAATTTCGATAAAAATACACTTTTTATTTATTGCTGATTTTGAGATATCGATCAAAACTAATGAATGTCAGCGAGTAAATAGATGTTGTTAAAGCAAAGACGTCCATCCACACCATAAAACGACACAGATGAATCGAAATTTTTTGCGGCACATAATCAAACCTGTATTCCAAATCTATATTTGATAAGCGAAGAATGGAGCCAAAATTAAACGAACTAGAAGATCTGCGACAGACAGTAAAGCGATAAAATACTTATTTGGTTGATGAAGACGTTTTTCTTTCCATGTCACAATTAACACCAAACCCTTACCCTTACCCGAAACTTCAAATAAAAACCCCAATTCCGAATCTGCCGCCCTATGCCTTCTACGATTACCCTCACTACAGAGCACGGCCTGCCAAAACCCTGGTATAGCCCCTAATGATAGCGTGAACAAAAACCTAACGATACCTGATCCTACTTCGTATAAAATTCCTACTCGTATTACTACTCGATCAAAAAATGTCTGTGATAAAAGGAATTATGGTGGTGATAAAGTTAATAGTCCTTCTTCTTTAAACTGCATTTATATTAATGGTGGCTCCAAAATTAAGGCAAAACTCCCTTCGTTTTTTGTAACCAACGCACGTCACGTAACAAATAAAATTGATGAACTCGCCAGTGTCATTGAGTTAAATAATGCTGACATCACCATAGTAACAGAATCCTGGCTATCAGAAAATATCCCTTCATCGGTGGTAAACATCGGAAAGTCCTTTAATATATATCGTAAAGATAGACCTACCCCTGGGGCCTATGTACATAACTCTATACCAACAAAAAGACTCCACCATCTTGAGACAAATGATATGGAAGTGCTCTGGCTTATACATAATCCAACGAGAATGCGAAGACCTTATAGCTGCATAATCACTGCTGGAGTATATTTCCCGCCGAGTAAGTCTGCAAATGAAGCTAAAGAATTCACGGAATATATAACAAAATGTCTCGACTCTATACTTAAGTATAGACCATCAGCGGCCATAATAGTTACAGGAGACTTTAATCATCTGAACCCAAATCAAATTTGTCAAAGGTTCAATTTGCGGAAGGCAGTTTTTGCCCCTACTCGTGACTCAAATACTCTGGACCAACTCCTTACGAATATGTCCAAACTCTACAACACAATGCAACATCTTCCCCCCCCCGGGTCGATCTGACAACCATTGCATCCTTTTCACACCATCAAATCAGGCAAATCAAAGTAAGGCAACAACAATTTAAGATCTGTGAGAAATCTACATCCTGAAAACATAAGAGCACTGGGTCTTGCACTCAATCTAGAAAATTGGGAGGATGTCTACAATGCGGATGATCAATGATGTGGATGATAAGGTACAATGTTTTAATGAAATCATTGAAAATATGCTGGATACTTATACTCCGGAGGAATGTATACATTTGCACCCAAATGATAAAGAATGGATGACACCTTATATTAAGACTCAAATTAGAGCAAGGCAAAAAGCATATACTAAAGGAGATAAAAATGAATACAGGAAACTTTGTGCCAAGGTTGCTGATTTAATTTCAAATGCTAAACAAAGGTATTATGAGATTAAAGCAAGCTCTACCCGCCCTTCTAATCCAAGGAAATGGTTCAAGTGTACTTACTCATTATGTGGAGCCGAATAACAATTCTCTTCCACACCAACACATGCAACACAAATGGAACTAGAGTCAATGGCGAACAAACTACTTGATGCATTTATTGCCCCCTGGGCCAATCGAGAACCAAACTCACTAGCAATCAGGGCTGCGGACGTAGAAATTATAGATCGCGAACAGTCTTTACCTAGTATCGGACAAGTAAAGACAATACTAAAACGTTTAAATCCGAGGAAAGCATCCGGTGCTGATGGGGTTCCTGCTTGGGTATTAAAACGTTCTCACGAAGAATTAGCTCCGAGTATTCATGAAATTATATGCGCTAGTATCCTCCAATGCAAATATCCAAGTTCCTTTAAACATGCTCTGATCAGCCCCATTCCGAAAGTAAACACCCCTGAGGATTTAAGTACCGACTTCAGGCAGATCTCAGTCTTACCGCAAGTGGCCAAAGTCCTGGAGAAGCTACAATTACGATTTTAAAATAAACCAAGCTGATTTTAAAATTAAAACCAACCAGCACGCATTCGCGAGGGGTAGATCAACAGTGAGTGCACTGACAAGTATGACTCAAGATTGGTATGATGCCATAGATCAAGGTAGCCCATATGATGGTATACATGCGTTGTTTATAGATTTCCGAAAAGCGTTCGATCTCGTAGATCATGAGATTCTTCTAACGAAACTGGAAAATATGGGGATTAATAAGTCATTCTGGTTATGGTGTCAAAGTTTTCTGACCAGCCGATCACTGCAAGTTAAGGTCCTAAATGTTCTCTCTAGAGTTGAAGCAGTACAAGCTGCATGGTGTCCCGCAGGGAGCAGTTATCTCACCTACGCTATTTTACATTTACATTTATGATATGGACGATTGTATTCCAAGTGAACTTTCAATATCCACATGTAAATATGCCGATGATTGTAGCCAATACGAACTTGTTTCTACTGGATTAAATAGTAAAATGCAGGAAGTGGTGAATTACTTGGAAGAATCGGCAACTCAGAATACAATGTGGATTGGATTTACGAGATCAAGTTCAGCTCCCCCAAGTATTAGTATAGGAAATGAAACGATTGAAAGAGTCACAAAATTCAAATTTCTTGGGGTTACTATGCAAAACGACCTTAAATGGAAATCTCATGTACAAGATATCGTTAAGAAGGCAAGTAAAAGAATCTGTTTTGTGAGGGCTTGTAGAAAAGCAAATCTTCCAAGTGATATAGGACTAATGAGCTATTGTACAAAGATAAGACCCATTCTGGAATATGATATGGGGCGCCAATCTGGGCAGGCATACCAGATTACCTAAAGGAGGACATCGAATGGGTACGAAAATGCTGTCTAGATATTACTGGATTACCAAGGAATAAAATCGAGTCATTGTATCAAGAAGAAGTAAAGAGTATGAAAATATACTAAGTTCAGAAAATTATCCATGC
The DNA here is from genome assembly GCF_004324835.1 of Dendronephthya gigantea. Classification (NCBI taxonomy): domain Eukaryota; kingdom Metazoa; phylum Cnidaria; class Anthozoa; order Malacalcyonacea; family Nephtheidae; genus Dendronephthya; species Dendronephthya gigantea. Next base: position 609,758 of record NW_021163069.1, read on the forward strand.
AAGAGACTGACGTGTAGTACAAATGTAAATGAACATAATCTAAGAACAGGCTGTAACCCTCTTTTGGCGCCTTTTTCATCGAGAGATAGAAATAAACAATCTTTTATACCCAGAGCTGCCTAGCTGAAATATTTTAATGAACATAGTAAAAACTAATTAAGTAAAATAGTCATACTTACATGCATTTTTAAAACGCAGTTTTATAAATAGAGTATATATACTAAAGTTTAGGTATAGGAAAAT